>NC_134357.1:232906408-233208352 GCF_048569485.1 Anomaloglossus baeobatrachus
GTTGCCTTCAGTCGGGTCTTGGGAAGGAAAGGACCTAAAGTCCAGACCCAAATCAGTGAATTCGACTCGGTCCAGTGGCTTCTCGGCCTCATACTGGGTCTGAGTACCCCTCCTGGTGCTCCGGTTTCCAATCGGTTCCCCGGTTCGGTACCGGCGGGCCACCACCCGTCCCCGGTCCTTACGGTTCCACCGGCTGTAATGCCGGCTCCTGCAGGCAGCCACCACCATCTGCCTCCTGGCCAAAGGGAATTCGGGCTCCGACCCAGACCCCTAACAGACGTTACTCCACTCTCCTTCACTCCCCTAACAGTTCTCTCATCCTTTCCCGCCTCAGGCCATCCGAACTCCGCAGTGGGCGTGGCCAACCGCCTGGCTCTGCTCCCCGGTTGTGAATGTCAGAACCTGAGAGGGGTGAATCAGGGTTTTTAGGTTGGCTGCTGGTCCCTTTTTTAGGGAAAGGTGTTGTGACGCCCTGGACTAGTCAGGTCGTCCCAGATAGTCACACACAACACCACACCCCCTCCCGATTAGGTGACATCAGTCAAACTAAAAAAACCTTGTCACCACCCTCCAGGTCTGATGTCCACACCAGCGGGGCGGAGCCAGGTGTTTGGCTCCGCCCACTGAGGAGTTCACAGGCCTGGAGGCGGGAAAACACAGAGAGTAGTTCAAGTTCTGGAGGAGAGTAGTCTGGAGGAGGTAGAGAGCAGTCAAGTTCACGGGCAGTCCTGTGTCCAGGCCTGCCAAGAGACTACCGAGTGGCTGGGTCAGAGTCCAGTCACTATTGGCAAGGAGGCAGACGGTGGTGGCCGCCTGCAAGAGCTGGGATTACAGCAGGTGGAACCATAGGGACCGGGGTCGAGCGGTGGCCCGCCGGTACCGAACCGGGGAACCGTTTGGAAACCAGAGCACCAGGAGGGGTACTCAGACCCAGTACAAAGCCCTGAACCGACAGGGCCGAGTCAAATCAACTGATTGTGGACTGGACTTTAGGACCTATCCCACATAAGCCCCGTTAGAAGACAACAGCCCAACCATACAGGGTAAAGCAACCGCCAAGGCATAGAGACCCAAAGGGCCAGCGTCTGCGGGCAAACGGGTTCCTACATCATATACAAGTCGGGGAGCGGACTACCGGTGTCTAGGCATAGGAGTCAAACATTTACACACAGAGGTGCAGGAGAAAGGCGGAAACCACCAACCTATTCTGGGGGAGGCTGCAGCCGGCTGCGGGCCCCGTTCGTCGCTCCGTTTGGTTTGCCAGACACTCCGGTGTCTTGTGTCGTGGTGGGTGCGCCGGTGCCTTTGGGCCGTGCACCGCGCCACACCACAACACTTCACCCTGCACCCCGGCCCTCGCCAACCGGGCCCCGGGACAAACACTCCCTACCCACGGAGGGGTCAACACCTAGCTGCACCATTACACTGCTCCCGGGAGCCCCCATACCTCCACCGCAGCGGTGGTGTCTATAATCACCACAACCCGTGGGTGGCGTCACGAACTTACTTCCCAAATCAACCCACCGTGGCCCCGGCCGTGGAACTCCTCACCCAAGTTCCCGCGTGTAGCGCTACCTATCTTGCAGAGCGACGTGACCCCAAGTCCGTGAGAGGCTCGAGCCAACACCCGCAACAAAGTGGGTCGTCATGGCCCACCCTTCTCTGGACATCCAGGGCAAACCAGCCCCTCTCTCCCAGGTGACAGGTATATGTGACCAACTCTCCCGCACAAAGTTCGCGCTCCGGATGGCCCAGGGACAGCTGGCTGTGCACATCTCGCCTGGAGAAGAACGCTTTGACCCCCAGGCTGGGCTCGTGAATAAACCTCCATCCACGCCGGAGGTAGAACTGCCGGACTTAACCTTCAAAGATCGGGCCCTGAGTTTCGGGAGAGGCTCTCCGGAGAGTGTCCTTTGCCTCTACAGTGCGGGCCAGGATAGCAGCCTTCTCTTTCTCCCGGGCCTCGGTCTCCCGGCCCATCAGGTTTGGCTGCCGCTCCCGACATGGCGGCTCCTCCAGCGCGGGGGTTGGGCCCAGCAGGTACCCCCCGATGCGGGCCACAACCGGCACCTTCTGGGTAGGGGGGCACCGCTGTGTCGTGGCCTGCTTTGCTGCCTTGCAGCGGCAACCCTCCGCAGCCTCAGCCGAGGCCTGGAGTTTGGGAGCAGTCAGCGTCACCTTCCGGGCTTGAGGCGGGCTACCCTCCATCTCTGTACTGGCCGGGCAGACTGCCGGGGCCTCTTCGGGTGCGACCGCCTCCGGGCTGGATGGCTCCCTTTGGGGAGCGGGCACCCTCCAGGGGAGCGGGGTCAGTGCTGACCGGGCAAGCTGTCGTTCGCGGGCAGCACCTGCAGGTGGATCTTCGCAGGCGGGAGTGATGTCATCTGTTGTCGGGTTCGGGAGCAGCGGGCCGACCAGCGGGGTGGCGCCGACCACTACGGGCAGCGGGGAACGCAGCAGGCTGAGCAACGGCAGACCGGGCCCCCCGGCCGGAGCAACCGGTCCCTCCGGGACACAGGGGCGTGGGTCACTCACCCGTTCCTCCGACTCTGCTTTCGCCTCACGGGCCTGCACGGTCATCACCACTTCCACCATTCCAGCCTCCCATTCTTGCACCAGGAGCTGGAGCCGGGTCTGCAGCCTGCGGCTTAACTGGGCCACCCGAGCCTCCACCCACGCCGCTGTTCCGGGCGTGGGCCTGCTGGACGGAACAGACATCCTACTTGCTCGGCCTCCAGGAACGGGATATCTTGCAGAGTCCTGGCGTCCCCGCTTTCTATGCCCTCGGCTACATCAGGCAGACACCCCCCCCGCCCCCCCTTGGTTCTCTTCAGCACTTCCGCTTGTTGGGGGCGGGCTTCGCTTTCGCGCCTTCCCTGCTCAGAGAAGACGCTTGAGCAGGAGATTTTCGCGCCAAAGATGGCGGCGCTTGAAAATTTTTGGCCGCACACCGCCGGCGGAGATCACAAGGCGCACTTCTACTGGTAAGTAGATGGGTTCAATCCTGTTCATGACGCCAAGTTGTCGCGGGCGGGGAGGACGCCACTGCCGGGCTCGCTAACGCTCGGGTCCGGCGCTCCTGCGGCTGCTGCTGCTCGGTGGCTCGAGCAGTGGGCCGGATCCGGGGACTCGAGCGGCGCTCCTCGCCCGTGAGTGAAAGGGGTGGTTGGTTTGGGAGATTTAGTCCGTGACGCCACCCACGGGTTGTGGTAAAGCTAGGCACCACCGCTGCTGGTGACGGGGATCCCGGGAGCGATGGTAGGGAGCAGCTGGGATGTTGTTTTCCCCCTCCGTGGGTAGGGGTCGGTGGTCTCGGGGCCCGGTGGTGTGAGGGGGAGGCAGGGTTGGTGAGGTGCAGGGTTGCAGGGACAGCGCGGCGCGGTGCCTGATGGCACGGGTGTACTCACTCAGTAAGAGATGCACAAAGTCCTCGGTAAACCAAATGGCTGGATGGACGGGTCCCGCAGCCGGCTGCAGTGTCTCTCCCCGGACAGGTGATGGCGGCTGTCTTTCCCTGCACCTTTGTGTACTTGTTTGACTACGGTGGATCCCCAACGGTAGTCCTCTCCCCGGTGTATGGATGCCGGAGGAGCCAGTTTGCCCGCAGGCGCTGGCCCTTGGGTCTCTAGCCTTAGGCGGTAGCTGTATACCCTCACGGTGTGGGTGGTTGCCTTCTGACGGGTCTTTGGATGTTAGGAAACCCCTGGGGTTCCTGTCACACTCGTATTTGACTGTTGACGGCGACTCCAAGCCTAGTCGGGGTCCGATGGCCCTGCCTGTGTGTGCTGGCTTCACTTCGCTCCACGGTCGGTATCGGCGGGCCAACGCCCGACCCCGGTCCTACGGTTCCGCGTCGATTCACCACTCCTGCACACGGCCACCACCGTCTGCCAACCTTGTTGTCAGTGCCTGGGCCCCAAACCCAGACACTCCTCACTTCAACCTCCTCCACTGAACTCCTGAACTCCACTGTCACTTTTCCCGCCTCCAGGCCTGTGAACGCCTCGGTGGGTGGGGCCAACCGCTTGGCTCCGCCCCACCTGGTGTGGACATCAGACCCTGGAGGGAGGCAACAAGGGTTTTATGTTTGGCTAATGTTACTATCTGGTGGGGGTGTTTGTGTGTTACCTGTGATGACCTGGCTAGTCCAGGGCGCCACATAAGCCCTATCCCGAAAATAAGCCCTAGTCGCAGTTCAATGATGAAGTGTGCATGCAGCTAAAAATGTTAAAGAATTCTATAGGACACTTTATTATAGAAAGCAGACACCCCCAAAAGATAGAAGAAAGAAGACAGAAGACCCCGCAATCATATTTATCACATGCCAAACGGGAGGACCTGCAGTGGAACGCATAAAGGAACTGGGGTGCAAGGCACACCCACACACATCAGATCACACACACAATCACACATCAGATCGCACACACAATCACACATCAGATCGCACACACAATCACACATCAGATCGCACACACAATCACACATCAGATCGCACACACAATCACACATCAGATCACACACACACACATCAGATCACACACACAATCACACATCAGATTGCACACATACTCAGCACAGCCGGTGATACCGATTGCTTCTGGCGGACGGGGTAACCTGTGATGTAGTGCAGTGGAGCGTGAGGATCTGCAGTGTAACACATGGAAGACTCGGCGGTAGAACACATCGATGCGTTCCACTGACGGTCCTCTATGTATTCCACTGCAGGTCTTCGCGCTCCATTGCACTGCGTCCCATCTTCCCCTGCTGGCCAGAAGCAATTGGTATCGCCAGATGTGGTGAGTGTATTCAGTCTGATGTGTGATTGTGGGTGTGATCTGATGTGAGAGTGTTGACCAGAAGAAGGGGGGGACAGCTGGGAAGTATACCTGTGGGGAGCACCCGCAGAAGATCGCAGGTGGGCCAGTTAGCCAAGCAGAAGTCCAGAGTCTGGTAAGTATAATTCTCCTGGAAGAGGGGTCTTCTTTTTTAGGGGGTAAATGTACCCCAACAATTTTTCCCCAAGAATAAGCCCTACCCCAAAAATAAGCCCTAGCACTTTTTTGGGGGCAAAAAAAATATATAAGACAGTGTCTTAATTTGGAAAAACACGGTATATAAACTCTGTTTTTAAAATCTGTTGCTGGACATTGTTGGCCATCAGATACCCTGGAGTTGAAACCCAAGCCGCTTACCGTTAGGGCCAGGGTTGCAAAAAACACGAGATATTGAGGTACAAGATTTCCACACTCACAGGGTGATTTACCCTATGATTAGAGAATATGTAGTTTTATAATGATCAGATTAGAGACTTAAAGGGAACCAAACATCAGGATTTTCCTATATAAGATAATGCCGGTGCAGTACTGGCACTATCAGGCACAGTCTGTACATACCATTAGTGGGCAGCTCGGGTGTTTAGACTTTGATATCCATGTTTATAAAGTTTGAAAATGCATAATGTTTTTGATTGACGTGTGCACCCCTGCTGAAAGTGTCCGGGCGGGTTATGCACATGATTCCCGCCCCCCACCCCGCCTGTTCCTCCCTCTCTCTGGCTGTATGTAAATTTCTAATCTTCAGTTACACGGCGTCGGAGTTAGCGCCTGCACATAGCGCTTATCTCCGGCGCCATGTTTCCGAAGCCCGCATTACCTAGTATTGTGCATGAGAGGGCAGCGCATGCGCCCTCGCTTCTTCACATCTCCTTATGACCACAGGAGCGCGCGCGGTCACAACAGGACTGGAGAAAAGCTGATGATGAATTTTCAAACTTTATAAACATGAATTTCACAGCCTAAACAGCCTACACCGGTGTACCGCGAGTGCAGTGCGATCTTTCTGATAGATGGGACTTGTGTGCCTCACAGAGGGATCATGCAAGATATGTATGGCTAGGATCCTGTATAAAATACTAATGTGAGGCTTCATAGATGGGGACTTGTGTGCCTTACAGAGAGATCCCATAGGATTTGCATGGCTAGGATCCTCTACAAAATACAAATGTGAGACTTGATAGATAGGACTTGTGTGCTGTACAGCGGGATCAAGTAACACGCCCCCGGGGTCTGGGGGTTACTCTTTACCGGGCCGGTGTCGATTCAGGTTGTCACAGCGGCCAGGCCCGGTTCTGTGACCCCGGCGGTGTCAATAAAAAGGGAGAATGAGGAGGATAGGGGTAGTAGTTATTCGTGATGCCATCCGTGGTGTGTGGCCAGGTATTAGCCGCTGCTGCGGGAGGTCTTCTCTGTGGCAGATGATAACGCAGCCTGGATGGTATAGCTCTCCACAGGCAGAGGTCAGGCCCCAGGGAGGATATTAGGAGTAGTAGTCCACTCCATTAAAGGAGCGCAGGGTTGGAGGCGGTGAAGAAAGGGAGCAACACAGGGATTGCAATCAAAGTTGTTTACTCACTGATATGTCGTTGCCCTTGACTGCTGGTCCCTGCTGTCATGGGCTCCAGCTGATCCTGGATAGTTTGGAGGTCAGAACCGGTGGGTTTCTCTGTGAGTCCTTCCTCCCTGCGCTGTGTAGTGTGAGTTCCTGCGGCTTGAAGCTACGCTGGGACCCGAGTCCTTGGATTTGCTCCGTTCCTGTCCTTTATAGCAGCCAGCGCGAGTCCGTAGTTGGTGCCGTCCTTTTGGTCATGACCCCTGGCTCTATATGCTGCTCCGCCCCGGGCACTTTGGGTGGGCTAGAAGACTTGAAATCCTCTGCCCAGCAGATTCTGCTGGCGGGACGTGCAGTGCCCACTAGCCTAGGGCTCTGCACCCTGTTCACTGTGCACCCAGTCCTGAGGGAGCTATATCGTAGCTCTCTCCTCAGCGACCATGTCCTCCACGTCTCACTTGTTCCCTGTCCGTCACTGTCTGACGACTGACTGAATGCCTGTATGTGTGTGTTGCCTTACGCCCCGTGTCAAGCTCCTCCCCCTCGGGTTCCTGAACTAGTGAGCAGAGGGTTCACTACATATTACAGATGGCCACCCCCTAAGTCTCTACCCTAGCCCAGTCCCAGTGAGAGGGCCACTAACTGTGTGTTGTGGTGGAATGTGGTGGTTTTACCGGTGATGACCTCCTCCATATCCGAGATGGATACTGCCTTCCGGATAAGGTGCAGTACGCTTGAAGCCGCAGGGGTGCCACACAAGCAGGATATATATTTCTAGGATCCTCTACAAAATACAATTCTGTGTGCTTTACAGAGAGATCACACAGGATATATATGGCAAGGATCCTGTACAAAATACAAAATATGAGGCTTGATAGATGGGGACTTTTGTGCTTTACAGACGGATCACAAAGGATATGTATGGCTAGGATCCTGTACAAAATACAAATGTGAGTGATGATAGATGGGGACTTGTGTGCTTCACAGAGAGATCATGCAGGATATATATGGCTAAGATCCTCTACAGAATACAATTCTTAGGCTGAATAGATGGGGATGTGTGCTTTACAGAGAGATCACACAGGATATGAAAGGCAAGGATCCTGTACAAAATACAAAATGTGAGGTTTGATAGATGGGGACTTTTGTTCTTTACAGATGGATCACGTAAGATAAGTATGGCTAGGATTCTCTACAAAATAGAAATGTGAGGCTTGATAGATGGGGACTTGTGTGCTTCACAGAGAGATCACATAGGATATGAATGGCTATGATCAGTGGCGTAACTAGAGTTTGATGGGCCCCGGTGCAAAGTTCACACCTGAGCACCCCCCCTCCACATACACCGACACTTGTGGTACGCGATAATGACACTGACACTTGGGTACAGAATAATGATGCTGACACTTGGCTCTTACCCACAGCACCCAGATTTCCCATGATCTGAAATCCCTCTATCAGCACCCAGCTTTCTTATGTTCTGATATCCATCTTGTCCTCGGCACCCAGCTTCCCCATGCTCTGCTATACATCTTTCCCTCAGCACCCAGCTTTCCCATATCAGAGCATGGGAAAGCTGGGTGCTGAGAGAAGATGTATATCAGAGCAAGGGAAAGCTGGGTAGTGAGGGAAAGAACCTTTTTCCCTAAGCACAAAACGTTCCCATACCCTGATTGTATCTTTGTCCCCCTTTGTATATAGTTCTCCAAATACAATAATGGCCCCCACATAGCCTTCCAAATAGTATAAAGGGTCCCACATTACCCTTCATATATTAGAATACACTTCCATAGTCCTCCATGTATTATAATGCATTTCCCATAGTTCTCCATGCATTATAATTCACCCCATAGTACTCAATATATAATACTGCACCACATAGTCATCCATATATTATAATGCACCCCCATAATCCTCCATGTATAAAGTAGCCCTCATAGCCCTCCAATTATTATAATGAATGTCTCTTCTCAAAGTTCTCCATATATTATAATTCACCCCATAGTACTCTGTTACACCTCGTGGCTCCCCTGTTGCAAGGAATGATGTGGTCTCCCATTCCTTGCCTGCCATGAGCCCTCCTGCTCAGCAGCACCAAAGGTCCAGGAGACTACACAATGTGCAGAGGATAGCTACTCAGGGAAGCAGCAAGAATCTTGTTATCCCTGCATCTTGTGAAGCCACAGATCCCGCCTCTATGTCTCAGAGGCAGGAGAATAAGCATGTGCACCACGTGGCAGGTTTTGATTCGCCCACTGACATCACACGGCTTGATGACGAGGCTGGTGATTGGCCGGGCTGGGACGTCGTGGATCCCGATTGGGTCAAATCTGTAGTCTCTGCCTCACGCCCGCCTTTGGGTGGAGCTGCGTCTCCTTAAAAGCCCCGCTTTCCAATATGGCGGCACGCGACCGTCCTCTTTTGTTGGATGACTGGCAGCGTGCTGCTACGCCGCTGTACAGGCATTATTGTCTTCTTGTGGGCTTTGCCCTTGCTGCTCCGGCAGCGCCTTGTTTTGCAGGTTGTGTCCCTGTCTTCGGTGAGCTCCTCGAGACCTCCTCAGACTCACATTGTTATTGAAGCACACGTGCGCGGGCACCGCTGTGCTACCCTCGTGCCACGTTTCCGTGACTTCCGTTTGGGAACACTGTGCTTATTCGTGCAACAAATGCACTGAGTTGTAAGCCCCGTCCCATACAACCCTCACGGGTTAGGGCGAGCCGGTGTACGTAGATCGACTGTTACGTAACAGACGATCGTCAGCAACAACCCGCTCACTCTCTAACGACCATAGCAGCGGTCCCCTACACCGCACAGTGGACCTTGACCGGCGGAAGCTGCCTCTTCAACATCTTGGCACGCTTCCCCGGGTCCCCCTCGTAACAGTACTCCATATATTATACTGCACCACATAGTCCCCAATGTTTTATAATGCACCCCCATAGTCCATGTATAAGGTAGGCTCCATAGTCCTCCATATATTATAATGTAGCCCCCATAGTCCTATATGTATTATAACGCAACCCCATACAACTTCATATTGTATTATGCAGCCTCATACTCCTCCATGCATAATGCACCCCTAAATTCCATGTATAAGGTGTCCTTCATTTTGTATTATGCAGCCCTATAGACCTCCATGTATAATGCAGCTGACTCGCCCGCCCCAGGGCCTTAGGTTACTTGGTGTCGGGCCGGACTAGTCCGGGGTAGTCAGCGGTGGCGGGGCCCGGCTCCGTGACCCCAGCGGAGTCAATTAAATGTGGCAGATGGGGGAGGTGATGATGGGAGTTGTAGTTTATTGAAATTCGTGACGCCACCTGTGGAATTGTGTGGCTATGAAGCTGCAGCTGCTGGAAGGGACCTCCGGGGCTAATGTTGTGGCAGCTGAGGTGTTTCTTGCTCCCCACAGGTGGAGCAGGTACCCCGGGGCAACCTTTGGAAAAGTCTATGGTGTTTGCAGATGAGGAGCGAGACAAAGCAGACAACACGGGATTTGCAGTCAAGATGTTTACTCACTGTTAGCTTCAACACTGCAGCTGACCGGTTACCCGCGGTATGCCATGATCCGCTGTCATGGGCCTCCGCCGATCCTGAATAGTTCAAGGGTCAGTACCGGTGCACCCCTCAATGTGTCCTTTCTGGCTGTCTCGTTAGCGCCAAACTGCACTAGGCTGTCTTGCGCCTCCACCACAGGGCCTGTCCAAAAGGTGGCTGACCTAAGTCGTATCTTGCTCCCCTTTCCAGGTGGTCTGTGGCAGGTTGTGGCCTTGGGCGCCTGCAGCAATCTCCCAGGCCGTCTGTTTCGCTAAAAGTAATGTCTTTCTTCTTTCAGTCTAGTGACCGTCCCTGTGTTGCAGCCGGATCCCTCCACTCGGTATTCTAGTGGAACAGGTCCATGGGACGTTCGTACTTCCGTGGCACCCTGGAATCCCTTCTATCGGTGTCACCTGGGCCTAGCAAGACCCTAGGATCTCCACCAGGAGCCTCCTTCTGCCTTGGTCTTTCCTGACAGACTACTTCACACTCTCCTCGACTTCCTCTTCCTCTCCTCACTCTCTCTGACTGACCTTCAACTTGAACTGACTGGTTCCTCTCTCCACCTCTCTGACTCCTCCCACACTCCCCCCCTGGCCAGGCTCCACCCCCACCTTTGGACTAAGGAATGGGACTTACGGCCCCATGACCAGGTAGACTGGCCGCTACTATCAGCATCAAAGGTGTCCTGCCTTAATCCCTGACCCAGTGTATGACCTACCAATTAGTGTGTGCAAGTTTCGTCTGTGAACTGGTAGATGACCCCCTTCTTACCCAGGATGGGATACCACACCTCTGGCTGAGGTGCAGTACCTCTGTGGCGACGGAAGCCTCAGGGGCGCCACACAGCCTCTCCAGGCCTCCATGTATAATAATGCAGCCTCTCCAGGCCTCCCTGTATAATAATGCAGCCTCTCCAGGCCTCCCTGTATAATAATGCAGCCTCTCCAGGCCTCCATGTATAATAATGCAGCCTCTCCAGGCCTCCCTGTATAATAATGCAGCCTCTCCAGGCCTCCCTGTATAATAATGCAGCCTCTCCAGGCCTCCCTGTATAATAATGCAGCCTCTCCAGGACTCCATGTATAATGCAGCCTCTCCAGGCCTCCATGTATAATGCAGCCTCTCCAGGCCTCCATGTATAATAATGCAGCCTCTCCAGGCCTCCATGTATAATAATGCAGCCTCTCCAGGCCTCCATGTATAATAATGCAGCCTCTCCAGGCCTCCATGTATAATAATGCAGCCTCTCCAGGCCTCCATGTATAATAATGCAGCCTCTCCAGGCCTCCATGTATAATAATGCAGCCTCTCCAGGCCTCCATGTATAATAATGCAGCCTCTCCAGGCCTCCATGTATAATAATGCAGCCTCTCCAGGCCTCCATGTATAATAATGCAGCCTCTCCAGGCCTCCATGTATAATGCAGCCTTCCCAAGCCTCTGGCCACCGTGTACTCACTAATTTATATTAAAAAAAAACAAACAAAAAACAAGTACTCACCCTCTCTCTTCCTTCCACCGCTGCTGTCCTCACCTCTTTCCTCATTCCCCAGCCGCTGCTCTGTCCTCACCGCATTCCTCTTCCACCGCTGCTCGTTCTCCCCTCTCCTCGTTCTCCCAGTGCTCCGGTCGGCGTCCTCCCGTCCTGCGCTCTGTGCATTCAGCACAGCAGTCACACGGGAGTGACGTCACCGCGCAGGCACAGGGGGAGAATGATGATGCATAGCGCGGCACTGGCCGCGCTATGCTTCATCATTACTGTGCACGGTGATGGGGGAGCCGCCGCAGCCGCTGACACCAGGCAGGGGGGCCCGGTGCCGCCACTGACACCAGGCAGGGGGGCCCGGTGTTGGCGGCGGCACCAGGTCATAAAGCGGCCGCGTGGTCTGTGACAGATCAGCGCAGATCCTCTCTCACTGAAAGGAGCTGGCTGCTGATCTGCCTGGCGGCCGCCGGGCCCTTAACCACCCGGGCCCGGTCGCAATGGCGACCGCTGCGACCGCGGTAGTTACGCCCCTGGCTAGGATCATATACAATATACAAATGTGTGGCTTGATAGATGGGCACTTGTGTGGTTTACAGAGGGCTCACGCAAGATATGTATGGCTAGGGTCCTGTACAAAATACAAATGTGAGGCTTGATAGATGGGGACTCGTGAGCTTCACTGAGAGATCAAGCAAAATATGTATGGCTAGGATTCTCTACAAAATATAAATATGAGGCTTGATAGATTGGGACTTGTGTGCTTTACAGAGGGATCACGCAGGAAATGTATGCTAGGAACATATATACATGCCAAGGGTCCTCTACAAAATGCAATTCCGAGGCTGTATACATGTGTACTTTTGTACTTTTTGGAGAAGGATCACGCAGGATATGTATGGCTAGGATCCTCTACAAAATATAACAATGAAGCTTGATAGATTGGGACTTGTGTGCTTTACAGAGGGATCACGCAGGAAATGTATGCTAGGAACCTCTACAAAATTCAAATGTAAGGCTTGATAGATGAGGACATATGTGCTTTACAGAGAGATCATACAAGATATGTATGGCTAGGATCCTCTACAAAATACAAAAGTGAGGTTTTATAGATGGGACTTGTGTGTGTGACACCCTGGCAAAACCAGGTAGTCACAGATGACTTTACCCCCCCCCCACCAAGGGGGACAGGAATTGCTTCCTCCTTGGGATTACACACACACACACACACACACACACCCACACACCCACATGGTGCATATAAGCAGCCGCCCCTCCCCCCCAGTGAGGAGCTGAAAAGAGCAGCAGGGGAGGAGTTCAGTCAGTCGGAGGGGAGCAGCAGAGCAGTGAGGAGTGTATCTCCTGGGTTGCAGAGAAAGGAGCAGAGCGGTCAGGGGTTGGAGTCCCTGGACTGCGGGAACAGGTCAGGCACTAGGAGGGGACCCAAAGTGGACCGGGGCAGGGTAGTGGCCCGCCAGCGGCATCGTGAAAGGGAACCCGGAATAGTGCAGGGAAGTGGACTTCCCCCGTTCCAACCGGAAGAGCTAAGCAGACTACAAGATGCAGTGCAACAAAGAGGGCTCCTGCTCATTGCACCGTGTGTGGGACCAGCACACCCCTCCAAAAGGCTCCTGGTCACCGGTAAGTTGGTTTACAAAGGACTCTGTGTTTTGTGACCACACACACATCAGCCTAGCTTCATCCAACACCAAGACAACTGAACTGTGAGTTCCCTGCTTCCTGCAATCCCTGCCACCACCACAACTCCCAATTGGGCCCGGGACTACACCTCCCCTACCCGTGGAGGGCATTCCACCTTGCTGCCCCACACCACCAGTCCCGGGCACAGTCCCCAGAGGCAGCGGTGGTGCCACCATCTCATCACCGCAACCCACGGGTGGCGTCACGGACAATCTCCCTTACCTAATCCCCTTTTTGTTGTGGAGCCTGGGATCACAGACCGGGTCACGCCACCGTGATACCTATAGAAGCGACCCCATTGGCCCGGCTTTGAGTACCTCCTATCCCTGGGCGACACACGTGCTTAACAAAGGAATCACACAGGATATATGTGGTGCTCATGAGTGTCAGATGCCACAAGGTACTTGTCATGGATGTGTCTGGACCTTCAGGTTCTGCTGCTGGGACCAGGTGCAGAAGGGTCCGGCGATCGTCCAGACGTTAATGGACGCTGACCCTTTAAGGGCTTGATTTAGGGTTTTTTTTCTGTTTCCTTGCCAGGTTGGAGGAGCCTTTTCTCCAGCTGTTAATTAAGGGCCTTTATAATGTGGGGCCTCTCACTCCTCCAGTTCAGGTTATACTCTTTACTTGGAGAAGTTGCTTGCTCAGGAGTGCATGTGGCTTCAGACTACTGTTGCTGTATAGTCTGAAGATTCCCTCTCAAAATAAGTTGTTGTTTTTCCTTTTTCCCCTTTTGCTGTTTATTTTTGTGTTTGTGTTTCCCTCCGTGGATTGGTGGATGGTGGGATTTAGTCCTAGGGTCTGGCTAGGAAACAGGGGCACATTGGCAGGCCACACCTCCTAACCCTTATAGGTACCTGTGGTTTGAGGGCAAGTGCAGGGCCCCCCAGTGTCAGGGTCAGCGCAGGAGCCCCTGGTTACACCACCTCTTTGTGTTTCAGTCTCCCTTAGGCTAGTTTCACACTTGCGTTGGATGGCTTCCGTAGCATTGTGTTGTGTGACGGATGCAACGGATGCGTTACATAGAGTGGCACAACGCAATGCTACGGATCGTACAAAATAACGGAAAGCGTTATTTATTTATTTTTTCTTCTTTACAATACCGGCAGCCGACTATTGTGAACGATCAGCTGATCAATCTTAATAGCCGGAGGCCGAGCGCTCTCACATGCCGGCGGCCGAGCGCTCAGCTGAGCGCTATAACATGCCGGCGACCGGGCGATCAGCTGAGCGCCCTGACATGCCGGCGGCCGAGCGCTCAGCTGAGTGCCCTGAAATGCCGGCGGCCGAGCGCTCAGCTGAGTGCCCTGACATGCCGGCGGCCGAGCGCTCAGCTGAGTGCCCTGACATGCCGGCGGCCGAGCGCTCAGCTGAGTGCCCTGACATGCCGGCGGCCGAGCGCTCAGCTGAGTGCCCTGACATGCCGGCGGCCGAGCGCTCAGCTGAGTGCCCTGACATGCCGGCGGCCGAGCGCTCAGCTGAGTGCCCTGACATGCCGGCGGCCGAGCAATCAGCTGAGAGCTGTCACATGCCGGCGGTCGGGCGCTCAGCTGAACGTTCGGCCACCGAGAAATAAAATAAAGTTTGTGATAAAAAAAAAGAAAAAAAAAGAAGAGCAGTGAAAAATAAAGGTTCCCGCTGCTCAAAAAAAAGTTACATGCAGCGTTCCATCCGCCAGGCGCAGCGTCAAAATAACGATGCTGCATCATCCAGTGCAACACTGACACTTGCGTTACAGTGCGTCGTCCATACAAGTCTATGGAGAATAGCGCAGTGCATTAACGGATAGTTATAGTGATGGACTGCGCTGAACGCAAGTGTGAAAGTAGCCTTATTCCCAAGAGTGCACTTGCTGGGTATCTCTCCCCACACCCAGTGTGACAGTACTACACCTATCCCCAGGTTCTTGGAAGACCAGTGCCGGTAACCACAACAGACACAGACACAGGCTAGAGACGAAACTAATGGATGTCCACCTATTAGTTGGGACTCATCCAATGCACTAGTCAGAAACCTGGGAGGAGGAGGGGCTAGTCAGTAGAGTGATGGGAGACAGACATCTTGTCAGACAGAAGTCAGTTAGACGTTCAGTCAGTAAGACGTGAAGTCAGGACACTGACGGAAAGTGTAAAGTGACTGAGTAAGAGGAGTACGGTTGCAAGGGAGAGTACGGCGTGAGTACTCTGCCCGGTGAGGGGACCATCAAGGACCTTACCGACATTAGTGTCCGGGGCACAGCAGCAAAGAGGGAATCTGGGAACGGGGACAAAGGTCTGACCCAAGAGAAGTTCAAGCTGCCTGCCACACAGGCCAGGATGGAGACAACAGGAGGAGACCCCCAAAACGCTCCAGGCCACGGGGACCCACCAACTACAGACGGGTGCATGGAAGTAAAGCTCACCAGGTCACTACATCAGCACTGGGACAAAAAAATACCGGATTGGTAGAGACCAGCACCAGCCGGGTTGCAGCAACACCAAACCAGTGAGTAAAGCACAAGTTAAACCACAGCCCCTGTGTTGTCTGAATTGTTCCTACACCTCTGTGTGAAGATGTAATTTACCCTCTCACTGTATATGCTGTGATACTATGTCATGATATGCATATTTCCCTGGTTGTATTAGTTGTAATTCATGTATTTCCTTGGGGGAGCTACTGATCTCAATGTGTCTCTCTCATACAATTGTAGTCTTGGCATCTAATGTGATTATGTAAATAGCCTGTCCTCTTCTTTCCAGAGTTGTGTATCTAATCTGTAATTGAATTGGCCAGTGAAGGAATAGTCATTGTTCTGCACAGCAGGGGATCCCTTCATCTACTGTGGCTGGCAGACATATCGGAGCCCTGTGATGGACCAAACCATTGATGATAGGATGTGTGACCCCCACCCCCTGAACATGGTGGGCTGGTCAAGGAGCACAGACAATGCATTTCCCTTTTTGTAACTTCAGAGTGAGCTAAAACTTGAAGGGAGCAGGAGCTCCAGCCTGTGTGGCTGTGGACACGGACGGAGCTAGGCCTGTGTGGCGGCCCGTGGGATTGTGTGGAACTCTTTGGACTACTGTAAGGACGATTGCTTTGTAATCCGGTCCGAGGATTGTCGGGAAGGGCCCCCGAATCTGTTTTACGTGGACTTATCGTGTGCTGTTCCAGTGTTCTTGTGAATAAACCTGTTGGATCGTTCCTCGGCCTGTTGTCTCTCCTTGCTCTGCTGTACACCCCGTCACAAACTGGTGGCAGCAGTGGGATCAGAGCAGAAGGAATGGAGGACAATGGCTCAACATCAGGAACCAGCACTGCAGAGTACAAGACCTGGACTTTGGGGAGCCTGCAATCAAAGGCCCGTGAAGTAGGAGTTCGTTTCAAAGGACTCTCCAAGGAGCAGCTGATTGAGGCGCTAGAAGGAGTCTGCTCTCAAAATGACGTGGAGGAAGGATCCTCACAGCAAAGGGAGGAAAGACGGGAGCTGGAGGTAAATACCCAAAAAAGTCAATGGATTGTGTGGTACAAGGAAAAGATGGCACTGCTTGGAGATGAGGCCACCATAGAAGATAAGAGGGAGGCCATGCGTGGAGCTGAAGAGAAGGAGCGCAGGATGGAGGAGATGGCATTGCTGGATAAGCAGCTCGCTGTGGAAGCAGCTAGAGGCTCCAGACAGACTGTAACCCCAGCACCCATCATGAGGGAACTTCCCAGAGTGTCCCGCAAAGACTTCAAGCAGTTTAATGAGGCTGCTGGTGACATTGAGGGCTTCTTCCAGGACTTTGAGCATCAGTGTCGATTAATGGAAGTCCCAGAAAGGGAGCGCGTCTGGCATCTGGTTGGGCTCCTAGAGGGGGGAGCTGCTGAAGCCTATAGAGCTATGGACCCTCGGTGGAACTGTGAGTATGCGGAGATTAAACAGACTATTCTAAAACATTATGCTGTGACCCCAGACACTTACAGGACTCAGTTCCGTGCTTTAGCCTGTGATGGGGAAGTGTCTTTTAAGATATATGCTCATAGACTCAAACAAATATGTAATCGCTGGCTGGAGGCAGAGGAGGCCTTATCTTGGGAGACCTTCCTGCAGGTCATCCTAAAAGAACAATTCTTTGCCCAGTGCCCCGCTGAGATCCGGGAATGGGTGCGTGAGAGAAAACCAGCGACAGTGGAGGAAGCTGCTGCTCTCGCTGATGAGGCTCTCACCATCAAGCCTCAGTGGAGGGTTCTGTTGGAGGATGGAGAGACGCCTAACAGCTCCACAACACCGGATGCCCCCAGTTATTCTGTCCCCATTGTTCCCCGTTCCTCTAAGCCACCACATGTTGATACCCGTGTTAATGTGCCTCCAGTTGCTTCTACTGCACTTTCTGGAATACGCCGGGGAGAGGAAGTAACAGAGCGCAGGTGTTATGTTTGTAGGCATCCCGGGCATTTGCAGGCCTCATGCCCAGCCAGGCCATGGAGGAATCATCCTCAAACCCCTACAGCACCTTCAGGTGGGAGCCGGCCTCCACGTTCCCCTACCCCTTACCCAAGAGGACGCCTTGGATGTAGGGAGACCCAGCTCAGATGCTATCAATGTGGACAGCCAGGGCATCGGCAAGTCTCCTGCCCAGCTGTTCAAATGAGGACTGATCCTACACCCAATCGGATTGTTAATTATTTACAGCCCAGTGCCATGGAGGAAGATGTGGCACCGTTATGTGAGGACTGGCCTAGTGACTCAGCCCCCCATGTTGCACCACCAGGAGTTTACGGGGTGCGACCCGCAGTTATGACGACTTCTGCTCATCGAGGTAAGCACTTGCAGGAGGTTGTGCTGGATGGACAGAGACTTGTTGGATTTTGTGACTCGGGTGCTTTCCTCACACTGGCTGATCCCCGAGTGGTTCGGCCTGAGGCAATCCATAGAGGACCTGGGATTGTTATTGAACTGGCTGGTGGACAATGGAGGACTATTCCCACAGCCACTGTGGATCTGAACTTTGGTTTTGGGGTCAAGCGATGTGTGGTTGGGGTGATGGGTGGTCTGCCTGCAGCTGTTCTCCTGGGCAATGATGTGGGAGAGCTACGATGCCAATTCGTGGCTGCATGAAGCCACATGTAAGTAACGCTCTGCCTGTGTGTACTTAACCAGTGACCTGTAGAGGTCCCTAGTACGTACACAAGTTGGGAGGGGGAGGGATTGTGAAGATGTAATTTACCCTCTCACTGTATATGCTGTGATACTATGTCATGATATGCATATTTCCCTGGTTGTATTAGTTGTAATTCATGTATTTCCTTGGGGGAGCTACTGATCTCAATGTGTCTCTCTCATACAATTGTAGTCTTGGCATCTAATGTGATTATGTAAATAGCCTGTCCTCTTCTTTCCAGAGTTGTGTATCTAATCTGTAATTGAATTGGCCAGTGAAGGAATAGTCATTGTTCTGCACAGCAGGGGATCCCTTCATCTACTGTGGCTGGCAGACATATCGGAGCCCTGTGATGGACCAAACCATTGATGATAGGATGTGTGACCCCCACCCCCTGAACATGGTGGGCTGGTCAAGGAGCACAGACAATGCATTTCCCTTTTTGTAACTTCAGAGTGAGCTAAAACTTGAAGGGAGCAGGAGCTCCAGCCTGTGTGGCTGTGGACACGGACGGAGCTAGGCCTGTGTGGCGGCCCGTGGGATTGTGTGGAACTCTTTGGACTACTGTAAGGACGATTGCTTTGTAATCCGGTCCGAGGATTGTCGGGAAGGGCCCCCGAATCTGTTTTACGTGGACTTATCGTGTGCTGTTCCAGTGTTCTTGTGAATAAACCTGTTGGATCGTTCCTCGGCCTGTTGTCTCTCCTTGCTCTGCTGTACACCCCGTCACACTCTGTATCAATATACTACACCCACCATCATCTTCCCCTGGGGCCTAGGTCTCCTTGCAGAGAGCCATCACATCTAAACTGCCTAATACCACC
The DNA here is from genome assembly GCF_048569485.1 of Anomaloglossus baeobatrachus. Classification (NCBI taxonomy): domain Eukaryota; kingdom Metazoa; phylum Chordata; class Amphibia; order Anura; family Aromobatidae; genus Anomaloglossus; species Anomaloglossus baeobatrachus. Next base: position 232,925,466 of record NC_134357.1, read on the forward strand.
AGCCCCAGCAGTGAGAGACTTTGCAGCGGCGGTTTTCCCATATAGCCGCATACCACAAGTGGCGTCACGAAAAACGCTTTATTTTTATTTTTGCCTTGTACAAAATCCCCCTTTTTAAGTGACCCTCCAGGGTCACGGAACCGGGCAACGGCCACCCGTCATAAGTCCCAGTGAATACAAGGCCCGGGACCGAATACCCCAAAGCCCTGGGGTGCGTCATATACACCGTGTGCAGAATTATTAGGCAAGTTGTATTTTAGAGGATTTGTTTTATTATTGATCAACAACTATGTTCTCAATCAACCCAAAAGACTCATAAATATCAAAGCTTAATATTTTTAGAAGTTGGAGTGGGTTTTTTTTTAGATTTGGCTATCTTAAGAGGATATCTGTTTGTGCAGGTAACTATTACTGTGCAGATTTATTAGACAACTTAATAAAAAACAAATATATTCCCATCTCACTTGTTTATTTTCACAAGGTAAACCAATATAACTGCACAAAATTTAGAAATAAACATTTCAGACATGCAAAAACAAAACCGAAAAAAATTTGTGACCAATATAGCCACCTTTTTTATGATGACACTCAACAGCCTGCCATCCATAGATTTTGTCAGTTGTTTGATCTGTTTACGATCAACATTGCGTGCAGCAGCCACCACAGCCTCCCAGACACTGTTCTGAGAGGTGTACTGTTTTCCCTCCCTGTAGATCTTACATTTTATGAGGGACCACAGGGTCTCTATGTGATTCAGATCAGGTGAACAAGGGGGCCATGTTATTATTTTTCCATCTTTTAAACTTTTACTGGCCAGCCACGCTGTGGAGTAGTTGGATGCATGTGATGGAGCATTGTCCTGCATGAAAATCATGTTTTTCTTGAACGATACCGACTTTTTCCTGTACCACTGCTTGAAGAAGTTGTCTTCCAGAAACTGGCAATAGGTCTGGGAGTTGAGCTTCACTCCATCCTCAACCCGAAAAGGTCCCACAAGATCATCTTTGATGATACCAACTAATACCAGTACCCCACCTCCACCTTGCTGGCATCTGAGTCGGAGTGAAGCTCCCTGCCCTTTACTGATCAGCCTCTGGCCCATTCATTTGCCCATCAAAAGTCACTGATTTCATCAGTCCATAAAACCTTTGAAAAATCAGTCTTAAGATAGTTCTTGGCCCAATGTTGACGTTTTATCTTATGTTTCTTGTTCAAAGGCGGTCGTTTTTCAGCCTTCCTTACCTTGGTCATGTCTCTGAGTATGGCACACCTTGTGCTTTTTGATACTCCAGTAATGTTGCAGTTCTGAAATATGGACAAACTGGTGGCAAATGGCATCTTGGCAGCTTCACGCTTGATTTTCCTCAATTCATGGGCAGTTATTTTGCGCCTTTTTTGCCCAACATGCTTTTTGCGACCCTGTTGGCTATTTGCCATGAAACGCTTGATTGTTCGGTGATCACGCTTTAAAAGTTTGGCAATTTCAAGACTGCTGCATCCCTCTGCAAGACATCTCACAATTTTGGACTTTTTAGAGCCTGTCAAATCTCTTTTCTGACCCATTTTGACAAAGGAAAGGAAGTTGCCTAATAAGTATGCACCCCTTATATAGGGTGTTGATGTCATTACACCACACCCCTCCTCATTACAGAGATGCACATCACCTGATTTACTTAATTGGTAGTTGGCTCTCAAGCCTATACAGCTTGGAGTAGGACAAGATGTATAAAAAGTATCATGTGATCAAAATACTCATTTGCCTAATAGGTCTGCACACAATGTATAGGGCTAGGATCCTCTACAAAATTAAAATTTGAGGCTTCATAGATGGGACATGTGTGCTTTACAGAGGGATCGCACAGGATATTTATGGCTAGGATCCTCTACAAAATACAAATCTGAGTCTTGATAGATGGGGACTTCTGTGCTTTACAGAGGGATCAGGACAGAAGTGCAGGGCTAGGATCCTCTACACCAGGGGTGGGGAACCTTATTACTGCCGGGGGCCATTTGGAATTTCCTACTAACCTTTGGGGGCCGCACAACATTATCAACCTGAAAAATAACCCTGCTATATTTGGTCAAACGATTAATTAACTCACCCCTATTGTGGGGGCCGGAGCTGCTTCTCTTTGGTGCGATTGTGATGTTCGGTGATATTGATCATCTTGTTTCTCACAGCTGCTTTTCCAGGTTTGTCTCTGTCTGGAGATGCTGGGGGCATACACATCACAGGAGGGGCCAGGGCGCATAAATTACAGGAGACACTGGGAGTACACATCACAGGAGGGGCTGGGGCATATACATCACAGGAGGGGCTGGGGCATATACATCACAGGAGGGGCTGGGGCATATACATCACAGGAGGGGCTGGGGCATATACATCACAGGAGGGGCTGGGGCATATACATCACAGGAGGGGCTGGGGCATATACATCACAGGAGGGGCTGGGGCATATACATCACAGGAGGGGCTGGGGCATATACATCACAGGAGGGGCTGGGGCATATACATCAGTAGGGGGCATGGACAGCCCTGGCGGTGGCACAGACATGACTGGGGACACGCACAGCACTGGTTGGCAGCACGCACTGCACTGGTTGGCAGCACGGACTGCACTGGGTGGCAGCACGCACTGCACTGGGTGGCAGCACGCACTGCACTGGGTGGCAGCACGCACTGCACTGGGTGGCAGCACTAGGGAGACAGACAGGTCTGGGGGAACATAGACATCAACAGGAGAGCACGGACTGGGGAGCATAGAAAGCAGTGGGAGGGTACAGACAGCAGTAGCGAGTTAAGAGCACTGAGGGGTGGCACACAGCACTGGGGAGCATGGACAGCATAAGGGGGGCACAGGCAGCACTCACCGTGGCATGGACAGCACTGGTGGCAGCATGGACAGCATTAGGTGGTGCGGACAGCACTGGTGGGGGGGCATAGACATCACCCAGGGGGTACAGACAGCACTAGGGGGGGCACGGACAGCAGTGAGGGGTTACACCGCGCTGAGGGGGTACACAGCACTGGGGGGTACACAGCACTAGGGGGTACACACAGCACTAGGGGGTACACACAGCACCTTGGGGTACACAGCACTGGGGGGTACACACTGTACTAGGAGGTACACAGCATGAGGGGGTACACACAGCATGAGGGGGTACACACAGCACGAGGGGGTACACACAGCACGAGGGGGTACACACAGCACGAGGGGGTACACAGCACGATGGGGTACACACAGCATTAGGGGTACACAGCATTAGAGGGTACTCACTGTACTAGGGGGTACTCACTGCACTAGGGGGTACTCACTGCACTAGGGGGTACACACTGCACTAGGGGGTACACACTGCACTAGGGGGTACACACTGCACTAGGGGGTACACTGCACTAGGGGGTACACTGCACGAGGGGGTACACACAGCATTGGGGGGTACATACAGCACGAGGGGGTACACAGCACGAGGGGGTACACACAGCATTGGGGGGTACACACTGTACTAGGAGGTACACAGCACGAGGGGGTACACACAGCACGAGGGGGTACACACAGCACGAGGGGGTACACACAGCACGAGGGGGTACACACAGCACTAGGGGGTACACAGCACGAGGGGGTACACACAGCATTAAGGGGTACACACAGCATTAAGGGGTACACACAGCATTAAGGGGTACTCACTGTACTAGGGGGTACTCACTGTACTAGGGGGTACTCACTGCACTAGGGGGTACACACTGCATTGGGGGGTACATACAGCACGAGGGGGTACACAGCACGAGGGGGTACACACAGCATTGGGGGGTACATACAGCATTGGGGGGTACACACAGTACAAGGGGGTACACAGCACTGAGCGGGGGGGGCAGCGATGGGTTGAGTACTCGCAGTGAGGGGGAGGGAGAGTCACACACACACAGCAGGTCCGGGAGGCTGGTAAACCTGCTGCAGCTCTTCTGTGTGACTTTATCGCAGCGTGCTGCTTACCCGCCCACCAGAGCACACAGGCCGGGGATAAGCCTAGAATGTATGGGCTGCAGTCAGGTCCTGGAAGTCAGGATCTGGAGAGAGCCCGTACATTCTAGCATCTACCCACAGGGCATAAGGCAGTGGGATTTAAAGGGCCGGCAGTCGGGAAAAGCGCGGCTGCCACCAAAGCACAATGGTCCCCGGGAATGTGCTCGGGTGCCGCATAAAAAGTCGTCACGGGCCGTATACGGCCCGCGGGCCGGAGGTTCCCCACCCCTGCTCTACACAATACAAATCTGAGGCTTGATAGATAGGTCTTATGTGTTTTAAGCCCCCGTCACATTTAATGACTTACCAGCGATCCTGAAAATGATGCAACCTGATAAGGATCGCTGGTAAGTCGCTTGGAGTTCGCTGGTGAGATGTCACACAGTCAGACCTTACCAACGATGCACTAATGATGAGGGACCTGTATAACGATGAGCGACCTGTATAGGAGGTCATTGGTAGGTGTCAAACACAGCGATGTGTCCTGCCCAGCAGGACATCGCCTTTGAACAAGATGGTCCGGACCATTCGTCAACGACTAGCGATCTCACAGCAGGGGTCTGATCGCTGGTAAGTGTCACACATAACGAGATCGCTTGCGGGATCGCTGCTGCATCACAGAAACAGTGACGCAGCAACGATCTCATTAGCGATCTCGTTGTGTGTGACGGGGCCTTTAGGCCTGACTTGCCAGTTGATTACTGGTGATGATTATTTAAAACAAATTCGGCTAGTGGTAAATGCCCAATCCTCCTGGTTCTCAGAGGCACCTGTGGTAAGTTTCCAAATTTTGATTTATGCGCACTGTCTGCCCATTCAACTGAGGATGGAAGGCAGAAGAGAGACAACTGCACCGCAAGGCAAGCACAAAATGCTTTCCAAAATTTGGAAACAAACTGGGTTCCCCGATCTGAGACCACATCAGAAGGGACAACGTGAAGCTTCACAATCTCGTTGAGGAACACCTGAGCCCGAGTCTTGGAATTCGAAAGTGCCGGCAACGTAATGAAATGCGTCATTTTACTGAACATATCGACAACCACCAAGACTACAGTCTTTCCCAAAGACAAAGGTAGGTCAGTAATAAAATCCATGGATAAATGCATCCATGGTCTATTCTCGATAGCCAATGCAGGAGAGAACCCGATGGACAGGTAAGCTTGGAGCATTTCCAAATACTGCAAGCAGACACATAGTTAACCACATCCTGATGCAACCTGAGCCACCAAAAATGACGGGACAGAAGGTCCGAGATTGCTTTACTATCTGGATGACTGTCAAGTACAGTATTGTGATATTCCCCAATTAGTTTACGGTGCAAACTGGGTAGCATAAACCACTTCCCTGAAGGTCAAGGGGCTATGGTGTCCCCCTGAGCCTCCAACACCTCCCCCTTCCAGGCCTGGGCAGAAGACCAAGACGACCACCCCCTTCTGTAAAATGGATACCGTGTTCACATGATCTCTACCACCAGGAATGCTCCGGGATAATGCATCTGCTTTGATGTTCTTAATCCCTGGATGGTAAGTGACAGTAAAGGCCCAGTCACACTAAACAACTTACCAGCGATCCCAACAACGATACAACCTGATAGGGATCGCTGGTAAGTTGCTAGGAGGTCGCTGGTGAGATGTCACACTAAGGGGCACTTTGCACACTGCGACATCGCAGGTGCGATGTCGGTGGGGTCAAATTGAAAATGACGCACTTCCGGCATCGCATGCGACATCGCAGTGTGTAAAGGCTGGATGATACGATTAACGAGCGCAAAAGCGTCGTAATCGTATCATCGGTGCAGCGTCGGCGTAATCCATGATTACGCTGACGCGACGGTCCGATGTTGTTCCTCGCTCCTGCGGCTGCACACATCGCTGTGTGTGAAGTCGCAGGAGCGAGGAACGTCTCCTACCGGCCTCACTGCGGCTTCCGTAGGATATGCGGAAGGAAGGAGGTGGGCAGGATGTTGACATCCTGCTCATCTCCGCCCCTCCGCTCTGATTGGCCGCCTGCCGTGTGACGTCGCAGTGACGCCGCACAACCCGCCCCCTTAACAAGGAGGCGGGTCGCCGGCCACAGGGACGTCGCACGGCAGGTGAGTGTGTGTGTGAAGCTGGCGTAGCGATAACTTTCGCTACGCCAGCTATCACCACATATCGCTGCTGCGACGGGGGCGGGCACTATCGCACTCGGCATCGCAGCATCGGCCTGCGATGTCGCAGTGTGCAAAGTGCCCCTAAGCGACGCTCCAGCGATCCCACCAGCAACCTGACCTGGCAGGGATCGCTGGAGCGTCGCTACACGTGGAAGCATGCTGCGCTTGGTAACTAAGGTAAATATCGGGTAACCAACCCGATATTTACCTTGGTTACCAGCGCACACCACTTAGCGCTGGCTCCCTGCACACCTAGCCACAGTACACATCGGGTTAATTACCCGATGTGTACTCTGCTACGTGTCCATGCAGCAGGGAGCTGGCTTCTGCGGACGCTAGTAACCACGGTAAACATCGGGTAACCAAGAAGCCCTTCCCTTTGTTACCTTCGTTACCAGCATCCGCAGCTCTCACACTGCCAGTGCCGGCTCCCTGTTCCCTGCACACATAGCCACAGTACACATCGGGTTAATTACCCGATGTGTACTCCGGGTACGTGTGCAGAGAGCAGGGAGCCGGCACTGACAGCTGAGAGCAGCGGACGCTGGTAACGAAGGTAAATATCGGGTAACCAAGGTAAGGGCTTCTTGGTTACCCGATGTTTACCATGGTTACCAGCGTCCGCAGAAGCCGGCTCCTGACACCTACACATTTAGTTGTTGCTCTGTCGCTGTCACACACAGAGATGTGTGCTTCACAGCGGGAGAGCAACAACTAAAAAATGGTCCAGGACATTCAGCAACAACCAACGACCTCACAGCAGGGGCCAGGTTGTTGCTGATTTCACACTAAGCAACATCGCTAGCAAGTTGTGCCTCAGCAGCGATGTTGCTAGCGATGTTGCTTAGTGTGACGGTACCTTAAAATTGAATCTGGTAAAAAACAAAGACCATCTCGCCTGCCTGGGATTGAGATGTTTTGCATAAGCAAGATATGACAGGTTTTTATTGTCTGTGATTACCATAATGGAATGAACTGCCCCCTCCAGCCAATAGCGCCATCTTAACTGCCAAGAGCTCCCTCTTACCCACATCATAGTTTCTCTCGGCTGACCACTTAACTCCTACAATGTAGTTGAATAAATCTGGAATCAGAGGGGGGGATAAGGGTCTCGGTTGGTAATCTGATTCAATTCCCAAAAATCCAAACAAAGGCGGAAACCTCTGTCTTTATTGTTAATAAAGAAAAACCCTGCCACCCTTGGCAAAGAGGAGGGTCTGGTATGTCCCTGTTTTAGACTCTCAGCAATGTAATATTTCATGGCCTATCGCTATGGGCCAAAAAAATTACATAGTCTGGACTTGGGAAGTTTTGCTCCAGGAGGCAGAATAATGGGACAGTCATATACATGATGGGGAGGCAAATCCTTACACCCCCTCTCCAAAAAATACATCCTCAAACCCAGACAAAAATGCAGTTAAGGACTTTGTAGATATTGTAGAGAGAGAAGTGTTCAAACAATTATCAATACAGTAGTTTCCCCACTCCTCAATTTCCCTGAATTGCCAATCCACTACCGGATTATGTTTCACCAACCAGGGTAGACCCAGTACAATGGGAGTGAGAAGGCCTTCTAGGACATAGCAAGAAATTGCTTCAAAATGCAGAGGTCCCACCCTCAGTTTTATACCATGTACTATTTATGTCAGGCATCCCTGAGCAAGTGGTGCTAAGTCAATGGCATAGATGGAGATGGGGGTTAGTTAACATATTGCAGATGATCCCATGATCTCTTACAAATAGAGCATCCACCATGCTGACTCCTGCTCCACTGTCCACAAACACAGAAAATGTCCCAGTCCTGCTCTCTAGAACCACCTCTGCTGTCAGGACACAGCGAGAATTACATGTGGAAGATAAATATACACCCTGATTGTCCTGATTGTCTGAAAGGCCTTGACAGAATTTGCTTCTGAGAGCAAGGTCATTCCATTTAGTGTCGGTCGCCCATCTACAAAATTCCGAACAGTAAAGGCCCCGTTACACGCAACGACATCGCTAACGAAATGTCGCTGGGGTCACGGAATTCGTGACGCATATCCGGCCTCATTAGCGACGTTGTTGCGTGTAACACTTTCGAGCGATCGCTAATGATCCCAAATACTCACCAAATCGTTAATTGTTGAAACACCGTTAATTTTCAAAATTTTGTTGCTCGTTTGGGACGCAGGTTGTTTGTTGCTCCTGAGGCAGCACACATCGCTACGTGTGACACCCCAGGCACGATGAACAACAGCGTTCCTGCGTCCTCCGGCAACAAGGTTGGAGTGACGTTCATGCGGCTGCTCTCCGCCCCTCCGCTTCTATTGGTGGCCTGTTGTGTGATGTCGCTGTGATGCCACACAAACCGCTCCTTTAAAAAAAAAAGAGGTTGTTCGCCGGCAACAGTGACGTCGTTAGGAAGGTAAGTTCGTGTGACGCGTTCCTGCAATATTGTTCGCCACGGGCAGCGATTTGCAAACGATGGGGGCGGGTACGATCGCTAACGACATCGCTAGCGATATCGCAGCATGTAAAGCGGCCTTTAGTCTCCGCTGACTGATCCCTCTGCAGGAGGCAATGCAGCCTGGACTCAGCCAAGGAGACAGTCGGGATCATCATAGATGAGATCCAAGCAATCAAAAAATTCAACCACTGACCGGAGACAAATGGAGCCATTTGGCAATGAGAAAGCCCAAGATTGTGGATCCCTTTGCCACAGTGAGATCACAATCCCGATGTGCTGTTCCTCATCTCCAGAGGAGTAAGGCTGTGTGCGCATGTTGCGTACTGCCGTGACAAATATTCTGCAGCGATTTGGCAGCACATGTGCACTTCAAATCGCTGCAGAAACACTTCGTAATGGATGCAGTGTATCTGCAGAATAGATGCCGATTTCATGCGCTCTGGATGCTGCCTCTCCCATAGATAGAGTGGGAGCAGCATCCAAACAACACGAAATAAGTGACATGCTGCATTTTTGAGCGCAGCAATTTGGATCAAAATTTATCATGCAAATCGCTGCGCTCTCAAACGCAATGTACGGATGGATTATGCACAATCTTCATAGATTGTGCAGGGGACGCAGGACATATGCATTTACGCTGCAGCGTAAACGCATGAAATTACGCAACGTGCGTACACAGCCTAAAGGCTCCGTCACACGCAACGGCGCCTCTAATGATATATAGCCGGGGTCACGGATTCCGTGACGCACATCCGGCATCGTTAGCGACGTCGTTGCGTGTGACACCAACGAGCGACCGTTAACTATGGAAAATACTCACCAAATCGTCCATCATTGACACGTCGTTCATTTTCAAAAAATCGTTGATTGTTGAGGTCGCAGGTTGTTCGTCGTTCCCGAGGCAGCACACATCGCTATGTGTGACACCGCAGGAACGACGAACTACAGCTTACCTGCGGCCGCCGGCAATGCGGAAGGAAGAAGGTGGGTGGGATGTTACGGCCGCTCATCTACGCCACTCCGCTTCTATTGGGCGGCCGCTTAGTGACGCCGCACAAACTGCCCCCTTAGAAAGGAGGCGGTTCGCCGGCCACAGAGATGTTGCTAGGCAGGTAAGTATAGTGTGACGGGTACTAACGATATTGTGCGCCACGGGCAACGATTTGCCCGTGACGCACAAACGAAGGGGGCAGGTACGTTCGCTAGCGATATCGCTAGCGATATTGCTGCGTGCGATGGGGCCTTTAGGCCTAAAAGAAAGTACAGTTTAGAAGCCTCCTTAATACAAAATAAATTGTCTTTACCCCCTGCAAACCTGTGTAGGAGAGAAATTTTGGACTGCGGCTGAACCTGCCTACCTGTCGAATTCCCAACATTAGGAGTCTGCCACTGCTGCTGGTGCTGCACAGCTAACTTGAGGTCTGCAACCTCCAGGGTCAGACCCTGCAGCTGCTCAGCCAAGGCAGCAACATGATCCATGAGGGATAAAAAAAAGGCAAAGAAAAAAAAAATCCCTATTTTTCTTTTGAAGTGTCAGTTTCTTGGGGACAGCAGGAATAAAGGAATAGCCCGGTCTGCTGCACCAAAGGGGCTCAAGGGAGGGCAGCATGACTAGGAGGGATGCCAGGCCATAGGGTCAGTAAGGGGTTAATGTAGTATGTAGTTTGAGCGGGAAATCTGGGGGTGGAACTAAGGGTCAGTTAGGACTAGGGGTCACTTGATTGGACAGGGGGTGGTGCTGTTGGGGGTTGTATATAGGTCAGGTCAAAGGGTGGGAGGGCATTCTTACCTGGACGGTGACTGGAATTGTTGGATCCTGAAGATGGAGAGCTTCCTAGCACATATGCAGAAGATGGCGGAGCAGCGTGGCCAGCGATGGATGACGGAGCAGCTGCAGCGGTGGTCCAGCGAAGGAGACGGCGTGGAAGATGGGACCCCCCTGCCTCCGAAGCGGCAGCGAAGATCGCGGCCCCCGGAGCGCCTCAGCCCAGAGATGACCCCGAGAAGCCGGCAGCGGAGAAGGAGCCCCAGCGGAGGACCCACGACGGCGGCGGCGGTGGATCTGGAGGTCGGGACATCGCGGGGCCTGGGCCGGAAGTCGGGCCGCAGGCAGCAAGGCAGCGGGGCGGTGAGGGACGTGGCCGGTCCCCCTCCTGTTTCCGGATCTCGGCGCGCTTTGGTGACGCGCGCGTCGCGGCCGCGTGACCCGGCGCGGTCACCTGACCCGGCGCGGTCACCTGACCTGGCGCGGTCACCAGGCCCGGCGTGCTCACGTGGTCCGGCGCGATCACGTGACGCGGCGCGCTCACCGGACCCGGCGCTCCCTGCAAACCCGTCCTGCTCCCTTGGCCCGTCCTGCTCCACTGACCCGGCGCGGTCACGTGGGGCGGCGGCGCGGTCAGGTGGGGCGGCAGTGCGGTCACGTGGGGTGGCGCCGCGGTCACGTGGGGCAGCGGCGCGGTCACGTGGGGCGGTGCCGCGGTCACGTGGGGCGGCGGCCCTGTCACATGACCGCGACTCATCGGCAGGGGACCCTGCGGCACAGCACGGAGCACAGAGAGGGGGAAGGGATTCTCCGGTGCACCTGGGGGCAGAGCCTATGCCGGAGCATGGGGCTCCAGTGACAGCAAGGGGGCCAAGTCGGCGGCCCGGATCGGGACGGCGCAGAGACGGGGCAGAGGACGGCAGGCAGATGACGGCGGGATCAGTGATTTCACGCGGGGCTGTCGTCGGGCAGGCCTCCGGCAGGATTATCGGGGGAGGATCGGCTGACGGAGCGCAGCACCACACCACAGCCCATGCAGAGGTTTCTCGGGGCGGACCGGGCTACAGGTCGAGCCTGCCGGACGGCGGGCTCCCTGGTCCAGGGTCCAGTGAGGAGGACGACATCGTGGAGGACGACGTCGCAGAGGATGACATCACTGGCGACAACGGACCGGCCAGAGAGCGTCGCGGAGGACATGTGACGGCTGTTTCGGGGACTTCTCGGAGTCAGCCTGGTAAGACCATGGTTTTCCCTATTTATAGCATGACTGGTTTGGCTGTTGGTGGTGAGTCTGGTGGGATGAGTGGCGTGCAGGGTTTGGATGGCGGTGCTGGTGGTATAAGCGTTGTGCCCGGTGGCCCTGGTGGGGGGCCTGGTGTGAATCTGGTGCCGGGTGAAGGCAGTATGGCATCCGAGCTGCTGCGTTTGGTTAGGGGTTTATTTGCCCCCGCGGGGGGCCCTAGCATGGTGTGGCAGGGAGCGGCTGGCGCGCCGGTTCAGGAGGCTGGGGCCACCGCAACCAGTGCGGCGACCAGTGGAAATGTTGTTAGGGAGCCGGTGGTGGTGGCTCCCGCTGCCCCAGCTGCTGCTGCGGTGGATGTAGTGTGTTTAGATGACAAGGTGAGAGGGGAGGTGTATGTTTGCTTTGATGGGACGTTGGGGGCTCATTTAAAGCAAGAGGTCAGGGAGAAAATATGGAAGGATGAATATGTTGAGATATTCTCGTTGCTCCCTTTGGAGAAGTTTAACCTCGATCGGGTTAAACCGGATGAGAGCAAAAAGGAAGAGGAAGAGCGGCGGCGTTATCGCCTTATTCCTCGCACTTTTCAGAACTGGTTACAGGCGTTTGTGATACTGGCCAGTGTTGTGGGGGAGAAAGCCCCGGACAACTGCTCGGCACTTTTTTGTTATCTGGATTCGATATGCGAAGCATACAGGACTTATGGGGGGATTGCTTGGCTGCGATATGACGAGCAGTTTCGCCAGAGGAAAGCGGTCAGACCTAGTTTACGGTGGGACCACAAGGAAATTAGCCTTTGGATGCGGCTGATGGCTGCGCCGAAGTCGGCATCGCAGTCCTTTCCAGGGGGCTCCGGCGGGGGATCATTTGGGGCCTCGCCGGGGCCCAAAAAGGGTGTTTGCTGGCAGTTCAATGAGAAGGACTGCAGTTTTGGGTCTTCCTGCAGATTTAAGCACGAATGTTCGGGCTGTGGTGGCGCTCACAGTTATCTCAAGTGCTTCAGGAAGGGAAAAGGGAAGGCCGCAGAGTCTTCGTCAAAAAGGGAAGACCCCAGTGAGGGTAGATCGGATGGCGCCGTTTCTAAGTAGAGTCCCGGATCGGGTGACGGCGGAATTGTTGAGTGAAGGTGTTAGTTTTGGTTTCAAGATACCGTCAGTTGTTAGGACGGGAGAGATTCGTTTAAAAAATTTACAGTCAACTCGCCTACATGGTGAGATTGTTGCAGATAAGTTACAGAAAGAGGTGGAATTAGGACGGATGGCGGGGCCTTTTGATGCCCCTCCATTGCCTGACTTGGTGGTGTCCCCGTTGGGGTTGGTCCCAAAAAAGGAACCTAACAAGTTTCGGCTGATTCACCATTTGTCATATCCTACTGGCAGGTCGGTGAACGACGGTATTGATCCGGAACTGGTTTCTGTATCATATGTTTGTTTTGATAAGGCGGTGGAATGGCTGAGGAAGCTGGGTCGTGGCTCGCTTTTGGCAAAAACGGATGTGGAGGCCGCCTTCCGTTTGTTACCAGTGCACCCGGACAGTTTTCACCTGTTGGGGTGTTGGTGGGAGGACAAGTTTTATGTGGATTGTTGTTTGCCTATGGGCTGCTCAATTTCATGTTCGTATTTTGAAAAGTTTAGTTGTTTTTTGGAATGGGTGATTAAGGAGGAGGCGGGCCTGGATTCAGTGTTGCACTATTTGGATGACTTTTTGTGTATGGGGCCTGCTGGATCTCCGCAGTGTTCCCTTTTGCTTCGGACAGTGGAGCAGGTTGCTCGCCGTTTTGGTGTTCCATTGGCACCTGAGAAGACGGAGGGTCCGGTTACGGTTTTGAAATTTCTCGGTATTGAGTTAGATACCATTGCCATGGAGTGCCGCTTGCCGGAGGACAAGCTGACGGATTTGAGGTGTTGTGTACATAGTGCCCTGGAAGCCAAGAAAATTTGTTTACGGGAATTGCAGTCCCTCTTAGGCAAGTTGAATTTTGCTTGTCGGATTTTGCCGATGGGAAGAGTTTATTCCGGTCGTTTGGCTCAAGCCACCGCCGGTGTGTCGCATCCTTTGCATTTTGTACGTTTAAAGGTGGAACACAAGGCGGACTTGCGAGTGTGGTCCCGTTTTTTACAATTGTATAATGGACGGTCATTGTGGCTTCGTGAGGTGGTGTCCAATGATGAGTTGGTCCTTTATACGGATGCGGCGGGGTCCAATGGCTTCGGGGCGTATTTTGGGGGTAGATGGTGTGTCGGCAGGTGGCCCGAATCTTGGCGGGTTTCCGGTTTGACCAGGAATTTGGCCTTGTTGGAACTTTTTTCCATTGTCGTGGCCATAGAGGTTTGGGGGCAAGATCTGAGAGACAGAAAGGTGCGTTTTATGTGTGACAACCTGGGGGTCGTTCAGTGTGTTAACAAGTTGACAGCTGATTCCCCTCCGGTGGTGGATCTCTTGCGGCATTTGGTGTTGAAGTGTCTGGAGCTGAATTCGTGGGTTTGTGCGGTGCATGTGCCGGGTGTTCTGAATTCCGTGGCTGATGCTTTATCTTGCTTCCAGTGGGACCGTTTTCGAATGCTGGCGCCGGACGCGGAGCAGCAGGAGACCGTGTGGCCCGTCTGGTTGTGGGACCTGGTTTGCAGCCGGCCTGGGATTTGATCACATAATCGGTGGCACCCAGTACATGGCGCAGCTATACTGCGGCGTGGGATCATTGGCTCGAGTTGGTTGCTGAGGTTGGAGGTGATGTACATGAAGATGACAGGGTTTATTTAGTTTTATTAATGATGGGTAGAGCGAAGGAAGAAGGCCTGTCATGGTCGGCGGTTGCTGGCAGGCTGGCTGGCATGGCTTTCTTTTTTAGGTTACTGGGTTGGAAGGACGTCACTAAGGATTTCATGGTGCGTCAGGCGTTGAAGGGCTACCGTAAGGCAAGGGCGTGCCGAGACCTTAGGCGCCCGGTGTATTTTGAGCTGCTGGGCAATTTGTTGTCAGTTTTGCCCCGTGTGTGCTTTTCAGAGTATGAATGCCGTTTGTTCAGGACCGCTTTCGTTTTGGCCTTTTTTGGTGCGTTTAGGATCAGTGAACTGGTGAGTAGGAATGTGAGGAGTCATGGAGGTTTGTTGTTGGAGGACGTGGCATGTGGTGTGGATGTGGTACGGTGCTGCTTGAGACGGTCAAAGACGGATCAGCTGGGCAGAGGTCGTGTGGTGGAACTGTGGGGTGTACCTGGCCTAGCGGAGTGCCCCGCCAAACAGGTTTTGTCATTTTTAGAGGTGAGGGGAACCCGCCCTGGGTCCCTTTTGTCTCATCAAGACGGGTCAGCCTTGTCCAGTTACCAGTTTGTCTGCATCTTTCGGAGGTGCCTGCAGTGTTGCGGTCTCAACGAGGCTGAGTTTGCGTCTCATTCCTTTCGGATTGGGGCGGCGACTCAGGTGGCTCGTTGGGGCCTGGGCGCGCAGGCTGTCCGTAAGATTGGACGCTGGGAATCGGCTAGGTATAGATCCTACGTGCGGCCAACCTTGTTGTAATGTTGTGTGGGGGGTCGGGGCGGTATTTGCTTGGTCCTCATTACCCCCTTTCTTCCCCATGTCCCCCCCCCCATGTTGTCACTTTTTGTCTTGTAGGATTACCTTTGTTGGTATGGGTGCTCGGTCACTCGTATGTGTACTGGGGTGCGTTTCGTGTGGGAGTAAGACCGAACGGCCGTCAGCTGGGGGTCCCCAGGGAAAAGGCGATAGTGCGATGGATCGGCGTCAGGGGTATGCTGTGGAGTGAGGTGTTGCCTACCTGGCGTCACCATGCAGAATTGGATAGACCCCCGGATGTGATAGTGCTACACGCGGGTGGGAATGACTTTAGTCTTCGGGCGTCCAGGGACCTGATCCAGGACATAAAGTGCGACTGCCTGCGGCTCCTTTCATCCCACCGGGGTTTAGTGATCGTGTGGTCTGATATTGTAGCGCGGCGGGCATGGCGGCGCGCCAGGTCGGTGGAGGCTGTTAACAGAGCGCGTAGCAAAGTTAATCGTGAGATTGGGCGTTTTATTGCTCGGGTCGGGGGTGTCTCGGTTCGGCACCCGGAGTTGGAATCGGCGTCCGCCAACTTGTTGCGGCGGGACGGGGTCCATTTAAATTCAGTGGGGAATGATATCTGGGCCTTAGGGCTTATGGAAGGGGTCGAGAAGGCTTTGGTGTTGTGGGAGGACTCGCGCGCACAAGGGGTCATGCGCACTCGCGGTGGCGGAAAGGAGGGGGATGTCTGAAGGTGGGGGTTTGCACAGAGGAGAGGACGGAACCCAGTGCCGGAGCGGGTTACCTCTAGCGGTGCAATTGTTTGGTGAAAACGGGTCCTTGCTGGGTTGAGTCTCAGCGGGACATGGTGTGGGCAACATCTGGCCAGGGCTCTCGAGTCGGTGTGTTGCGGCTGAGGGTCAGGAGGTGGGCTGATGTTGCAAGGAACAGTTTGGTCAACCTTCCGTTACCCCCCCTCCTTTTTCGGGTGTTCTTCAATGAAGATGTGTAATGTTATATGGCTTATGTTTTTGTTATTAATAAATGGGGCTGCTGTGGCCTTTATATCCAATGTCACGCAGTGTTTTGTGTTTATTTTAGATAAGAACCCTGGTGGGGTAGGGGGTGTTTGGTGAATGATAAGGCCTTCAGTCAGACATTCCGGAGTCAAGGAATAGCCCGGACTGCTGCCCCAAAGGGGCTCAAGGGAGGGCAGCATGACTAGGAGGGATGCCAGGCCATAGGGTCAGTAAGGGGTTAATGTAGTATGTAGTTTGAGCGGGAAATCTGGGGGTGGAACTAAGGGTCAGTTAGGACTAGGGGTCACTTGATTGGACAGGGGGTGGTGCTGTTGGGGGTTGTATATAGGTCAGGTCAAAGGGTGGGAGGGCATTCTTACCTGGACGGTGACTGGAATCGTTCCCGCCCGCCCTGATGATGGATTCAACATCGACGACGAAGAGGAGGAAGATCGTAATTTGTCGCAGCGGCGGAAAGGAGGGGGGTGTCTGAAGGTGGGGGTTTGCACAGAGGAGAGGACGGAACCCAGTGCCGGAGCGGGTTACCTCTAGCGGTGCAATTGTTTGGTGAAAACGGGTCCTTGCTGGGTTGAGTCTCAGCGGGACATGGTGTGGGCAACATCTGGCCAGGGCTCTCGAGTCGGTGTGTTGCGGCTGAGGGTCAGGAGGTGGGCTGATGTTGCAAGGAACAGTTTGGTCAACCTTCAGTTACCCCCCCTCCTTTTTCGGGTGTTTTTCAATGAAGATGTGTAATGTTATATGGCTTATGTTTTTGTTATTAATAAATGGGACTGCTGTGGCCTTTATATCCAATGTCACGCAGTGTTTTGTGTTTATTTTAGATAAGAACCCTGGTGGGGTAGGGGGTGTTGGGTGAATGATAAGGCCTTCAGTCAGACATTCCGGAGTCATGGAAAGTCAGGGAGCATTCTGTGCAGCCTTCGATGGCCAGAAACCACATGATTGTCTTTCACACATGACACACCCGTGACAATAGTATTGCAATTATTGTTTTTTATATGTAAAAGATGTGCAAAGCTAGAAAAATGATAGCTATCTCTCTATCTCTAGCTATGTGATGGAGGTCAAACACATATATAATGTCCCAACCCCCTACATATTATAAACTAAAGGGTGTTTAACCTTGCATTTAGCCACCAAACAAAACTAAATCAGACAGCAGCATCCTGCAGTCCACAGCTGGAAGCTTTACCTTGGCTGGTAATCCAAAACCGAGGTACTGTCACACATAACGAGATCGCTAGCTAGATCGCTGCAGAGTCACGGTTTTTGTGATGCAGTAGCGATCCCGTTAGCGATCTCGTTATGTGTGACATCTACCAGCGATCAGGCCCCTGCTGTGAGATCACTAGTCATTGCAGAATGGTCCAGGCCATTTTCTTCAAAGGCGATGTCCTGCTGGGCAGGACACATCGCTGTGTTTGACACTGTGTGACAGGGTCACAGTGACTGCTGAGATCATTATACAGGTCGCTACTGCGACCTGTATCATTCCTGCATCGTTGGTAAGGTCTGACTGTGTGACATCTCACCAGCGACCTCCCAGTGACTTACCAGCGATCCCTATCAGGTCGCATCGTTTTCGGGATCGCTGGTAAGTCATTGTGTGTGACTGGGCCTTTAACCCTATGCTGTTGTTTAAATTAATTTATATAAAATTAAATAAATAATAAAAAAAACATGGAGTTTCTCCCCAATTTATATCACCAGCCAACGTGAAGCTAACAGCTGGTGTTTGGTATTCTCAGGGTGGGAAAGGCCATGGGTATTGGGCCCTCCCCAGCCTAAAAATAGCAGCATTAGATGTGCCAATCCTGGTGCTTCGCCTCAGCTTATCCCATTGCCCTGGTGCGGTGGCAAAAGGGGTAATATTTGGGGTTGATGCCAGTTGTGATTTGACAGCTGGCATCAAGCCCTGGCATTAGTAATGGGTGGGCATCTATCAGACTCTCCCATTACTAATCCAATAGTTGTAAATGGTAACAAATAAAAAAATAACATTTTATTTATAATAAAGCCCCTCGACATCAGCCTTCACTCACCAATTTATTTTAAAAAAATAAAAAGCCTTTAAGTCCTTATTCACCAATGTCTACCCATCAAAACCCTAAGCCGGTCCGCCGTAATCCATATGGAGGTTTCACTACGTTCCGAGACTCACTGTCCAAGCCCTATGAAGAACAGTACGTTCCCTAAGGCTGGGAGATCAGCCACTGCCGGCTCTCCCGTTGTGCTGTGTGAGAACCACGGCAGTGAACTGCAGTGACCTCATGAGGTCACCGCATTTCACAGCAATGGGTTCACACGGTAGTGTGTGAACCGCCACAGGCAGTCACAAGTGGTGACGTCATGAGTTCACTGCAGTTTAATGTCGTGGTTCTCACACAAAGTAGTGCAAGTGGCCAGCTGTGACAAACGGTGATGTCATGAGTTCACTGCACATTGCAGTCTACTACTCTCATGATACTTTGTGTGAGTACCACTGCAATTAACTGTGGGGAAGTCATGATGCCACCTCTCATCACTGCTAGTGGCGGTTCACACATGCTGTGACCTATGGTGACGTCAGGATGTCACCGCAGTTCACTGCCATGTTTCTCGCTCAGCACAGTGTGTATTTAGGCGATGGCTGGTGTCTCAGCTTACAGGGAATGTTCTGTTCTTCATAGGCTGGGACAGTGAGTCTGGGAACGACGTGGGACCTCCATATTGATTACGGCAGACCAGATTAGGGTTTCATGGGTAATAAATTGGTGAGTGAGGATGCCTCTATTCTTTTTTATTTAATAAGTCTCTCTTTTTATGTTTTTTAGGTTCACTTTGGATGAAAATTGTGGGAACTCCTTGTGCAGTACTGCAGAAGTTAATGGATTTTTCTTTTAGACATAAAAAAACATTAATTTCAGTATCATCCATTTTTTTTTTAGTACATGTAACACGGATGTCATCTGTGTGATGTCCATATTAGACCAGTGCTGCTGGGAAAAAAAAATTACTTGTCTCCGGACCCGCACTTGTTTCATATGGACACATGGTCCCTATGAAAACACGGAGGTGTGAATATCTCTATTGACTTTTATTAACATGCGTGTGAACATGTCTCCGGTACGTGTGAAAATGAACACCACACTTTCGGAGACAAGGAGCTGTGAAGGAAGCCCAACAGAAGAATCATGTAGTATATGTATGGCTAGGATTAGCCATTACTAATCTACAGTAGAGTGAAGTGCGCCTGTGTGAGCCGGTAATGTCTCTGTGCAGGTGTGAAATTCTGCCCGGCTACGTGGATGGCGCCTGAGGCGTCATCCACGTTAATCATCAAAGGCGGACCGAAAGGACCCAAGGATTAGCATACATAGCGGGAGATTTTATAAGGTATTTGTTGGGTCTACAGGGGGAGTCAGGGGACAGCGTGCATCGTTATAGAATGCAGCACAAGCACTGCTTAATGTGCTAGTTTAAGTTTATAACTCGAAATCTGGTGACAGGTTCCTTTTAATAGATGGGGACTTGTGTGCTTTACAGAGGGATCAGGCAAGACATACATAGCTAGGGTACTCTACAAAATTAGATTAGAGACCCATTTGTTTAAAACGCCAATGAGTTTATGATGCTGAAGTTGGTTTCTTATTCGTCCAGTTTCTTATTGGGGGATGAAGTTGGTTTCTTATTCGGCAGTTCCTTATTCGGCTATTATTGCCCAGAACTCATTTGGGTCAGGCTAGAGTAGCATGAATTCAATGTGGGGCATCAGTGGGTGAGTTTTTTCTATTATATTAGATCTTATTTGTGTGCAGTTTTTTGCCAGCAACCTCCCCCTCCTGTTGTAATAGGCTGGGGGTGGTTGTTTTATAGGCATTCTGCACCTGTGATCTTCCAACCTTTATCATGGGGGGCCATATGCATCTTGCATGTGCTTTTGCCACTATCTGACCAGTTTATGGCTGTTGGCTTTATTTTTGGTGAGTTTTTTCTATGAATTTATACTAATGTCCTATGATGAGCTTTTTTTGATGTGGTTAGGGACTCGTAAGCGTGGGGACCCTTGACGTATGGGTTACGAGCTTATATATTATGGCCAAAATATGACCAATATCTCACATTTATTATCAATGTTATCATTTTATTATCGCACAATTTTGCAGGATGCAGCTGGTCCCCTGGGATGTCTGTCCATTGTGCCAGTGCACCTAGGTGCTGGGCAGCCCGCCTGACCTAATAGAAGGGCGTGATCAATAGGCTTTGCCTGGACCCTGTGCATTGCACGTATCTGTGTGACTGACGCCCTATATTAGATCTTATTTGTGTGCAGTTTTTTGCCAGCAACCTCCCCGTCCTGTTATAATAGGCTGGGGGTGGTTGTTTTATAGGCATTCTGCACCTGTGATCTTCCAACCTTTATCATGGGGGGCCGTATGCATCTTGCATGTGCTTTTGCCACTATCTGACCAGTTTATGCCTGTTGGCTTTATTTTTGGTGAGTTTTTTTCTATGCATCAGTAGGTATGTATTTATGGTGAGATATCAGTGGCCCAAAGCGTTTTAACCTATTAAAAACACCTATTACTTATTCAAATCTGTGAAAATTGGGCATTTGCCCACTTTGATGCCAATGATATGAATGCAGCTGGAGGGCATAGGGTACCTGACTGGATGTCTTTAAATTCACCTATAATGTCCCCCACCCATGCATCATAAGGCCCTGAAGCCAGTCTTCCACCCCTTCGGGGTACTTTGCACACTACGACATCGCAGGTGCGATGTCGGTGGGGTCAAATTGAAAGTGACGCACATCCGGCATTGCAGGCGACATCATAGTGTGTAAAGCCTAGATGATACGATTAACGAGCGCAAAAGCGTCGTAATCGTATCATCGGTGTAGTGTCGGCGTAATCCATAATTACGCTGACGTGATGGTCCGATGTTGTTCCTCGCTCCAGCAGCAGCACACATCGCTTTGTGTGAAGCCGCAGGAGCGAGGAACATCTCCTACCGGCGTCACCGCAGCTCCCGTAGGATATGCGGAAGGAAGGAGGTGGGCGGGATGTTTACATCCTGCACATCTCCGCCCCTCCGCGCCTATTGGCCGCCTGCCGTGTGACGTCGCAGTGACGCCGTACGACCCGCCCCCTTAATAAGGAGGCGGGTCGCCGGCCAGAGCGACGTCCCAGGACAGGTGAGTCCATGTGAAGCTGCCGTAGCAATAATGTTCGCTACGGCAGCTATCACAAGGATATCGCAGCTGCGACGGGGGCGGGGACTATCGCGCTCGGCATCGCAGCATCGGCTTGCGATGTCGCAGCGTGCAAAGTACCCCTTACTCTGATCTCAATCCTCCTCCTACTTATTGTCTCCTCCTCAGTCTATTAATTAAAAAAAGTCACCACTCACCTCTATGTATCGGCCCCATCAGCACCACTTCCTTTCCTTCAGGGTACTTTTCAAATTACACAGGCGCACGCAGCCTGCTGACGTCAATGTGCGGGTGCCTATGTCACAGAGAAAGGGCAGGGAGCTGAGGACAAATTCCTGCGTTCCGCTGCCTGCAATGTGTGAAGCCCCTTATCAAAGTTAAGTCCCTCCAGCCTGGCCCAAATGGGTTCTGGGCATCAGAACTGGCATCAAAGTGGGCAAATCCCCAATTTTCACAGATTTCAATAAGTAACGTGTTTTTAAAGGGTTAAATGGCTTTGGACCACTGATATCTCACCATAAATACATACTTAGTGATGCCCCCCTTGAAAGTCAACTCACTCCAGCCTGGCCTAAATGAGTTCTAGCCATCAAAACTGGCATCAAAGTGGGCAAAAACTCAATTTTCACAGATTTAAATAAGTACCAGGTGTTTTTAAAGGGTTAAATGGCTTTGGGCTACTGATCTCACCCTACAATTACATACCTAGTGATGCCCCACATCAAGTTCATGTCATTTCAGCCTGACCCAAACAGGTTCTGGGCATCAGAACTGGCATCAAAGTGGGCAAATCACCAATTTGCACAGATTTGAATAAGTAACAGGTGTTTTTGAGGGGTTAAATGGCTTTGGGCCACAGATATCTCACCATGAATACATACTTAGTGAAGCCCCTCATCAAAGTCAAGTCACTCCAGCCTGGCTTAAATGGGTTCTGGGCATCAGAACTGGCATCAAAGTGGGCAAATCGCCAATCTTCACAGATTTAAATAAGTAACAGATGTTATTGAGGGGTTAAATGGCTTTGGGCCACTGATGTCACCATAAATACATACCTAGTGATGCCCCTCATCAAAGTCAAGTCACTCCAGCCTGGCTTAAATGGGTTCTGGGCATCAGAACTGGCATCAAATTGGACAAATCGCCAATTTGCACAGATTTGAATAACAGGTGTTTTTAGGGGTTAAATGGCTTTGGGCCACTGATCTCACACCCCATTTACATATGAATTTGATGTGGGGTATCACTAGGTATGTAATTATTGCGTGAGATCAGTGGCCCAAAGCCATATAACCCCTTAAAACCACCACTTATTCAAACCTGTGAAAATTGGGGATTTGCCCGCTTTCATGCCAGTTCTGATACCCAGAACCTGTTTGGGCCAGGCTGAAATGACAGGAACTTGATGTGGGGCATCACTAGGTATGTAATTGTAATGTGAGATTAGTGGCTCAAAGCCCTATTGAAATCTATGAAAATTGGGGTTCTGCCCACTTTGATGTCAGTTCTGATGCCCAGAACCCATTTGGGCAAGGCTGGAGTGACTTGACTTTGATGAGGGGCATCACTAGGTATGTATTTATGGTGAGATATCAGTGGCCCATTGCCATTTAACCCCTTAAAAACACCTATTAGTTATTCAAATTTGTGAAAATTGGGGATTTGCCCAATTTGATGCCAGTTCTGATGCCCAGAACCTGTTTTTGCCATACTGGAGAGATCTGAATTTGATGTGGGGCATAACTAGGTATGTAATTGTAGTGTGAGATCAGTGGCCCAAAGCCATTTAACCCCTTCAATAACATACCACAGTGCCCACTTTGGTGGCCATTTTTGTGCCAGTCATAATTTTTTTTAGGTGTTCTTAATTGTATTCACAACAGGGCATATTATATACTTGGGATTTTTTTTAATTTAGTTGAGAAACCTGTAAAAAGCAGAAAATAAATAATAGCCAAATAAGAAACTGACGAAAAAGAAACAAACTTCAGCCCCGAATAAGAAACTGCCCAATAAGAATCCAACTTCAGCCCCGAATAAGAGACCGGACGAATAAGAAACCAACTTCAGCCCCGAATAAGAGACCGGACGAATAAGAAACCAACTTCAGCCCCGAATAAGAGACCGGACGAATAAGAAAACAACTTCAGCCCCGAATAAGAGACCGGACGAATAAGAAAACAACTTCAGCCCCGAATAAGAGACCGGACGAATAAGAAAGCAACTTCAGCCCCGAATAAGAGACCGGACGAATAAGAAACCAACTTCAGCATCGTAATGAGTTTCTACCCTGAACCCCACAAGTTCTGATCTTACAATGCTGCATGTCAGAAGCTTAGAAACCCCAAAACAAAAGTAGACGTACAATCAACCTAAATATCCTCACTATTTAACGATTGCTCACAACCCGATTACGTGTATGAAAGTCCCAAATCCATGTGACCAAACTAAGCAAGCTGCGATTAAGATTGCCTATCTGATACAGTGCCCAAACACGCTACCATTTCCCCACGTATTCCCTGCTTTGTTCTACTTCTCCGGCGGCCAGATATTTGCACCATTATTATTCTTCGCATACAGATTTTCTGATACCTGCAATGCTTGCGGTGTCTTTCACTCCCCCTCCAGTTTCTTTACTCTTCCTTCTTGTAATGAAAGAGGAAGCAGCATTAGGAGGGGAGTGATCAGCTGGAGGAGGGGAAGGGTTTAGCTTTAGAGGCCCTCATTACTACAATACCACAGAGGAGTGTGTAGTAGGAGGCTGCTGCTGCTGGTGGGACAGCTGCTTTTACTTCCTGGAATCTGTTCCTCTTCTTCATACATATGTGTAGGCAACTGCAGGAAGAACCAAGATACTGATTATTAACCCCTTAGGGTGCGTGCCCACGATCAGTATTTGCAGCGTTTTCGATACAGCATGCTTCAGCTGCGTCCAAAATGCTGCGTTGCACAGTACAAGCATAGTGGATGAGATTTCTAGAAATCCCGTGCCCACTGTGCTTCTTTTTTCCGCAGCAAACACTGACCTGCAGAGCGTCTTTCAAGAAAGCAGCATATCAATTGTTTGCTGCCGAATTGCCTGCGTCCTCCGTAGGGAGAACACAAGCAGGAGACCGCAGAGCACCAAACCCTGATCATGGGCACAGTCAGCTGCGTTAACCTGCGGTAGGAGACATGCAGCTCCGCTGGTCAGGATTCGCTGCGTTCTGAGCGCAGCGTGTCCTGATCGTGGGCACATATCCTTAGAGGTGCACCCATTTTGGATCCTTTTTATCATGATAACTTTATTCTGCAGGTCATTACAATAATGACAATACCAAATTTATCAGCTGTATGTTAAAACCAAAACCGAGCGCTTCATAGGGTAATAGTGGTTCAACAGATAAAGGGGGTTGAGACAATGCGCTCACTGATAAAGTTATGCTAGGGGCACAACACCCTGGAAAGCCTCTGATGGGAAGGTGATGTAGGGCTGTGCCGCCCAGTGCCCTGTTACCTTCAGGTCGTCTCAGGGTCTTCAGGGACGGCGCGTCCTGGGTCTTTCTGGTCACAGGTAGGTTGACTTTTTTAGGATTCGTGACGCCACTCTCGGTATTGCGATTAGGGTGACTGCCACTGCAGATTAGGGGACACCTGGGGCTGATATTGGGTGCAGTTAGATGTGATGGCCTCCCGAGAGTGAGGCTGGCCCCAGGGCCCAGTGTAGGTGTGTGGAACCACAGGTCGCAAAATGACTCACACGCACAACTGGAATGTCTTTCAGGGTTTTTACTCACGTCAGATGGCAGGGGGTGAGTAACCCGGGCGAAGCTGTGATAACCAGGTGGAACCAGGAATCCCTTCAGGCTGACTTGTGAGGGTGGCTACGGACTCGCCTTCTTAGCCCTTGTGTTTTTGTGGTAAACGCGACTTGAAGTCCATACGGGGGTCACCCAGGGAAGTTGCGTCGGCCTGTTCTCCCCTCTTTCGGTCCCTTTGCTTGTAGCCTGGACCAGGTCACTCCGGCTGCTTGCCTCTTGTGAGCTATGGGCCCTCTCGTTGCTACGTGGCTGCGGATTCTGTGGTGTTATGGTGGAGGGTATGAAGTACCCCCACCTGCAGGTTGAGCAGGCCAACTGAATGGGCCCCTGCTCTGGGGACCTGTAACCCCGTGCAGGCCTGGTCCTCGCCTGGCAGTCCCCGTACTCAGCCACCTCTCTGCACTCTGCCCTCGGGTGGTTTTCGGGCGGCACTCCCAGGTGACCGTTCTCCTCCATCAGTAACAACTGCACGTGCGTTGTCAGGATCGTAACAGCCTGCAGGGTCCGCTTCTTGCAACTCCTCACCCTGAGCTGCACTAACCGACTGGCTCACTACTCCCTCCCCTCTGTGCCTGCCTATGCCACTTAGCAACCAGTCTCTCTACCACACCCTTGAGTGGAGATGGAGGCCACGCCCCCTCCTGGATTCCCCCGGGCTCCCTTCAAAGGTCCATGTGGGAGACCTGGTTACTATGCACCTGTGTAACCACACCCTGGTCAGCCTTCTGGATTACCTGTATTGTACTGCCCCCAGCATGGGTGCAGTACTCAGTGGTGCCTGACCAGGTCAGGGGTGCCACATTCCCCCTTAGTTATCAACAGCACGTCCTCGGGCTGCAAGACAAACATTTTTAAATGCATAAAACAGGTAAGAACATTTAAAACATGTAAAAGCATTGTAAAAACACACCAGGTACCATACATCACCACCCTCCACCCACAAGTCCATTAACCCACCCAAAACCCTCTCAGGAGGCAGGTCACCGATCATTTTAGCAACCAGGTCTGGGCCATCATATTCCCCAGACCTTTCCTCCCATCTTCCTCTCCTGGGGACGGTGGTTAAAGACAAGCCCCTCCCCTGTCGAGACACTTCTTCGGCCACTTCTGGCAGGATGTAGAGGCGGCTTTCTTGGTCGGGTGGTTAACTGGGTATGCCTCCCTTGTGGAGCCGCGCCTTCAGCCTCTTCTGGCAGGATGTAGAGGCGGCTCCCACAGTCAGTCCAGGCAGGGTACCCACTTGGTGGTGAAGAGCCAGGCCCCATAAACAGGCATGCCCTCTGGTCACAGACAAGCCAGGCCCCTAAACAAGCTGGCTCTGGTGGTGGTACCATTCAAGGTAACCGATACACACTGCGAAAGTTTGTGGCTATAGCCAGTTCATAGCCTATGGTCCTTATTTTCAAAGTGCACAAACCAGGTGCATATGTTTGGTAAACAGAGTTCTCACATTAGTTCATGTGGGCACATTTCTTAAACTTTTCTGTAAACGTTGCAAAACTTCAAACTTTAACTTTGCTGTACTTTTCTTTACTTTACATGAACTCTTCTTCCTCCTTCTTACCAGGGCTTTTGCCTGTAGGGCTGTGGCACCTGCCATTCTCCACATCTCTGTCGTCGTCAACTGTAGTAATATCTTCAGCTTCTTATTTGTCTTTGTCTGTTGTATCTGTTTCTGTTCTTTCTGTATCTATATCCTCTTCTTCTGTTGACTTTGGGGTAGGCTGGGTAGAAACAGCTGGGCTGCTATAGGCATTTCTGGGACATGGTGTGACGTCTAGTGCAAACCATCCACGTTCTCTCTGATGCTTTGTGAACTCCACCAGGTCTCCCATGTGCAGATTTCTTACAGGATGTCCTCTGGGCAAATGGGCTCTTACATCTCTCCAGCTGATAAAGATTCCTTCTCTGACACCAGGTGCAACGATGAAGCCGTACCCTGATTTGAAACTAAATTCTTCTACCACTCCACGGCAAAGGGGTCCTCTTTTGTGGTGGCGAGATTTTCTTAATATTTGTTTGTCTTCTAAGTCCCGTGCTGTGACATCTTCTCTACGCCGATCGGGAGACTGCTGCATTGCAGTCTGTTTTGCGGTCTGTTTTGCTCTGGCGCGACATCGTGCTCTGCTCGTCAGGCTCTTGTTAACTGCAGGCTCCCAGGCTACGTACATTCGTGGTATGGTGATGGCCAGAGGTTCATCTTCAGAGGGTGTCGGGTTCTCCTCATCCCAGCGGGAGTAAGGTAGCATTTCTGTCTCCGGGCCTCCTTCAACCACATAAAGTACTGTGTCCTCCTCGGATGGTTCTGGGGTCAGCTCCTCAGCCTCCAGATCTCCCCTCCCCCTTAGTTCTCTTGAGCACTCCTTGGGCGGCAGCGCTGGGGACAGGCTTCCCTCCTCTGGACAGGGCAGTGGGCCTTCAGCCGCAGGAGTCGCTGGGGCCGCTCTGGATGAGCGCCTGGGGACTAGATAGCGATCCACCATGTCTTTTGGGAACCTCGCCTCCAGCTCCGCTTTGAACTTTAGGAATGCAGGGTCTTCTCCTAGCGGGGACGCAGGACCCAGTTCTTTGGTCAGCAGTTGGGGTGCGGTGGTCGCTTTTGCCTTGCAGGCTGGAGTAGATGGCCTTGCGGCCTGGTCTTGGCAGGCCGAGCCTGGCGTGGCTGCGGCCTGGTCTTGGCGGGCCGAGCCTGGCGTGGCTGCGGCCTTGTCTTGGTGGGCCGAGCCTGGCGTGGCTGCGGCCTGGTCTTGGCGGGCTGGGCAGGGCATCGCTGCTGCGGTCTTGGCGGGCCGTGCTTCGTCGCTGCTGCGGCCTGGTCTTGGCGGGCCGGGCTTGGTGTCGCTGCTGCGGCCTGATCTTGGCGGGCCGGGCAGGGCATCGCTGCTGTGGCTTGGCCTTGGCGGGTCGGGCTGAGCGTCGCTGCTGCGGCCTGGTCTGGTCTGGCCGGGCTGGTCGTCTCAGCGGGAACCGCGGGCTTCTCAGCAGGGATCTGCACAGACGTCACCTCCGGGATTGCAGCAGGGATCGTGGCTGACGTTGCTTCCGGGATCGCAGTGGAGGTCTCAACGGGCGTGGCAGCGTGGCGCACCACGGGCATCGCAGCGGCCTCAGGGTGCGGCAGCACCGGCAGGGTCGGTGCTCTCACGAGGGCAGGGGATACACAGGACATGGGTAGCATCATCGGGGTCTGAGTGGTCGCCGCCCGGTGTGGCACTTGTCGCGCGGTCCACCTTTCATAGGCCCGAACCGCTGTAGCCATCTCCCGGAGCTCCGTGCATCCTTCCCTGATCTGCTGCACGATCCTGGTCTCCAGCCAGTCGCAGAACTCGGCAAGCTCCCAGTCCCACCAGGCAGCGGAGCCTGGCTCTGGATCTCTGCGTTCAGACGCCATCTTCTGTGCTATCAGCGTCGCCTCTGCACAGCCTTTCACCTTTGCTTCCTGCAGCTCTCTCTCTTCCCACCGTCTCTGGACAACTCCGCCTTCATCCTCCCTTGCAAGGTCAGAACACTGCAGTGGTTCTCTGGGTAGCCACACCTCTTCATGGGCGGCTACTTCTTCCAGCGCGGGCTCCTGTTGTTCTTTGGCACGCTTTTCATGGTGGCATTATGGCGGCGCTTCAAACTTTTTAATCGGACCACCAAGGCACATGGTCACCTGTCTGTACAGGTCTAGTCCTTATCCTGTTCGTGATGCCAAAATTTGTGCTGCCCAATGCCCCGTTACCTTCAGGTCGTCTCAGGGTCTTCAGGGACGGCGCGTCCTGGGTCCTTCTGGTCACAGGTAGGTTGACTTCTTTAGGATCCGTGACGCCACTCTCGGTATTGCGATTAGGGCGACCGCCACTGCAGATTAGGGGACACCTGGGGCTGATGTTGGGTGCAGTTAGATGTGATGGCCTCCCGAGAGTGAGGCTGGCCCCAGGGCCCAGTGTAGGTGTATGGAACCACAGGTCGCAGAATGACTCACACGCACAACCGGAATGTCTTTCAGGGTTTTTACTCGTGTCAGATGGCAGGGGTTGAGTAACCCGGGCGAAGCTGTGATAACCAGGTGGAACCAGAAATCCCTTCAGGCTGACTTGTGATGGTGGCTACTGACTTGCCTTCTTAGCCCTTGTGTTTTTGTGGTGACCCCAACTTGAAGTTGCTACGGGGGTCACCCAGGGAAGTTGCGTCGGCCTGTTCTCCCCTCTTTCGGTCCGTTTGGTTGTAGCCTGGACCAGGTCACTCCGGCTGCTTGCCTCTTGTGAGCTATGGGCCCTCACGTTGCTACGTGGCTATGGACTCTGTGGTGCTATGGTGGAGGGTATGAAGTACCCCCACCTGCACGTTGAGCAGGCAGGCCAACTGAATGGGCCCCTGCTCTGGGGACCTTTAACCCCGTGCGGGCCTGGTCCTCGCCTGGCAGTCCCCATACTCACCCACCTCTCTGCACTCTGGCCTCGGATGGTTTTCGGGCAGCACTTCCAGGTGACCATTCTCCCCCGTCAGTAACCACTGCACGTGCGTTGTCAGGATCGTAACAGCCTGCAGGGTCTGCTTCTTGCGACTCCTCTCCCTGAGCTGCACTAACCGACTGGCTCACTACTCCCTCTCCTCTGTGCCTGCCTACGCCACTTAGCAACCAGTCTCTCTACCACACCCTTGAGTGGAGATGAAGGCCACGCCCCCTCCTGGATTCCCCCGGGGTCCCTTCAAAGGTCCATGTGGGAGACCTGGTTACTATGCGCCTGTGTAACCACACCCCGGTCAGCCTTCTGGATTACCTGTATTGTACTGCCCCCAGCATGGGTGCAGTACTCAGTGGCGCCTGACCAGGTCAGGGGCGCCACAGGGCTGTTGCCAAACTTCCTTTACCCAATAGCCATCTGGTGTTGGTATAAGAATGCACAGCAGGCAGAGAGCAGAGAAAATGAAGGATATCAGTCTGTCAACTGGTGACTTACATGGCTGGTAAGCACTGCCCACTCACTACGCTACTCCCCATGTCAGCTGTCTTTTGAGTAGTAGGTTGATAAGGCAGCTCCTTCCTCCACACTTTGCCCACACTTTGGTTCAAGTTAGTTTGTTGTTTTGTTCCCTGTCTGGCTGAATTACCTCTTGTGTCTCTCGATACTGACCCAGCTTGTGTGCCCGTATATCCTGATTGACCGCAGCTACGTATTTTGAACCTGTTCTGCCTGCCCTGACCTTGGACCATCTGGCTCCATCTCTGCCTGTGCCCTCTGTAGTTGGTACTCCTGCCTTGACTCATCGGCCAGGACTGCCTTGGAGTCATACCTAGTGACTAATGGCAGCCAATCCTTTTCTCAGCACCAGAGTCTCTAGTGTAGTGGCGGACATACCGCCGGTGCAGCTGCACTGCGGGTGAAGGGGGCCCATGTTGGCCGGTTAGTAATGAATACAATCTGGCCAGTTGTCTGGAGCTTCGTGGCTCAGGGGGGCCCTTGGCCAGCTTGCACTCATGACAAGCAGTGTGTTAAGCAGGGAGCGGATCCCGCAGCTCCACACATTACAGGCAGAGGAACGCAGGAATTTGTCCTCAGCTCCCTGCCCTTTCTCTGTGACACAGGCGCCTGCACGTTGACGTCAGCAGGCTGTGTGCGCCTGGGTCATTTGAAAAGTCCCCTGACGGAAAGGAAGCGGTGCTGAAGGGGCTGCTACATAGAGGTGAGTGGTGACTTTTTTTAATTAATAGACTGAGGAGGAGACAATAAGTAGGGGGAGGATTGGGATCAGAGTAAGGGGTGGAAAAGGGGCTTCAGGGCCTTATGATGAACGGTGGGACATTATATGTGAATTTAAAGACATCCAGTCAGGTACCCTATGCCCTCCAGCTGAATTCTTATCAGTATATCAAAATTCCCTGCATAACCAGCCCTGTGTAATGTTATTCACTAAAATTAATGTTTGAAAAAAGGACTTATAAATCCTGCTGTTCCTATGCTAATTTGGACGCTGACTAGTCACAGGGGCATTGTTTACCCAGACTAACAAAAGTTGCACACTGCAGTGCTAAGATATGTTGAAGAATGAATATGGGAATATACAAATTTTCTCTTCTGGGAGGAAAGAGACGGACTCTAAGTGCCACCTATTCGAAGTAGCAATCCTAAAAGTCAAAAGTGGACCTTTAACAAGCCTTTTCATATTACCTAGGATTTATGCCAGATCGGAACCTCAATTTGCAGACATGGTGTTTCAGGATGATTGTCCCTCGTTAGTGCAAAGTATGAGTTCTGATCTGACTGAATGAGAAGCTCTACTGGGGTCTAAGGGTGCAACTTTTCTCCTTGCAGAGACTGACAAACCAATCTGGCTGTCAGTGGTGAGGAGTCTTACAGCTGCAATGCTCCTCTGGGAAATATTCAAATTGTCTCTTCAGGGAGGTTAGAGACAAATTCTAGTGCCACCTATTGGAAGTAGCAATTCTAAAAGTCAAAAGTGGCCCTTTAACAAGCCTTTTCATATTACTGCTATGAAAAAAACATGTAAAAATTGAGATATTTAGCACACAACATTTGCCAGATTTTATGTGAGCCCAACAGCCAGCAGCAAGGCAACCTCATTTCTGTTGGGTAACTATCAAACTAATGCCTCTCTTTGGGTTAAAAAAAACTACATTTTATGGGCGGACAGAAACCTGTAAATAGAGAATTAAAATCGCCTGTGGCTGAATAGCAGGAGCGCTTAATCAGAAGGCATAACCCTGTAATCTAAGAAAAAGACTGATAGTCTAGTTGCCCGCCTTTGAAAAGACTCTATCTTCTGAATGTCCTTTTTAAAATGTGGAGCCAAAAGCTGGATCCCATATTCCAGATGTGGCCTTACAAGTGATTTATAGAGGGGTAACAATACATTGGGTTTAAGGCATCTAATCTCTCTATTTCTACACACTATAATCTTGTTTGCATTTGCAGCTGCTGCTTGACATTGAGTGCTGCTGCTCAGCTTACTTGTAACAAAAATCCCCAAGTCTTTGTCTTGTTCTATAGTACCGAGGTTAGTTCCATTTAATGTATATACAGCTACTGCATTACTCCGTCCTAGGTGCATTACTTTACATTTATCAACATTAAATCTCATTTGCCAAGTGTCTGCCCATTCTGACATCTTATCCAGATCGTTTTGTTATATCGTACTATCAAGGTCAGTTTTTAATATCCTACATAGTTTGGTGTCATCAGCAAAGCCTTAAACTTTACTACCAATCCCATCCACAAGGTCATTAATAAAGAGATTAAAAAGAATCGGTCCGAGCACAATTATAGCCCAATTAGAGAAAGTACCATTTATCTTTGTTTCCTTTCTTTTAGCCAATTCCTTTCTCCGTTGCATATAGTTTCCCCTAGTCCTTGTTTCTGAAGCTTTAGTATAAGGCTATTATGTGGTACAGTATCAAATGCATTTGCAAAGTCCAAATAAATCGCATCAGCCGCATTACCAATATCCAAGTTTGCACTGACCTCCTCATAGAACCCCAACATATTGGTTAGACACGACTTATCTTTCATGAATCCAAGCTTGTTATCAGTTATTATATTATTCTCCTCAATATACTGTTGCATGTCATCTCTTAAAATGCCCTCAAAAGCCTTGCACACCACTGTTTTTAAGTGCATATTCTCAGCTTTAATTTGCAGGTATTCACATTCTAATTGAAGTAAGTGTGCTGCCCCAGCAGCGGGTCGAACCGATTGGATCCGGGATAGTGGCAGTTCATGGCTCGAGGGTCTCCAGACCCGGGGGCTTAGGGGCCACACTTTAAAAGTAAAAGGGGGATATTTACAGGAGAGTTGTAGTTCGTGAAGCCACCCGTGGTGTGCGGTAACTGGGAGTACCGCCGCTGCCGTTGGGAGTACACGGGGTGATAGAGTGGGGCAGCAAGGTGTCATTGCCCTCCACGGGTAGGAGTAGGCCCCGGGACTCTGAATGGTGCTACTGGGTACCATGAAGGGGAAAACCCTCTGGTACTCACTCAGCCAATAAGCAGACACTGACAACCAGGTAAACCAAGTCTCTGGGTGCCGCTGCCTCTCAAAGGGGAGCTCGTCCGGGTTCCGTCCCCTGCAGTGCTGCCTGGTGATCCGTGACCTGCCTCATGGCACAAAGTTTAAATTCACCGTAGTGGACCAGTAGTCTGGAACTTGCTGGGCCCCACTCCCCACTGTGGCTAAGTGTGTGAGCCTGCTCTCAGGGCTCACGCTTGGGGTTTCAGTGGGCTGCTTGTATGGAAGACCTATCCCCCTCGTTGAACTAGTGCCCTGATTCTGGAGCTAATGGGAACAGTCCATAAAGGCTCCGCTCTCCGCAGGTTAATTGCCGGGTTGCCTGAAGCTTCTCCCCAACCTAGGGTCCATGTACCCCGCCGTGCCTTCAAGCCCGGACCGGTGATAGGACCAGGCTGCTTACCGTCCTCTTTGACAGGTCCAGGCACCTAGCCTCAATCCCCTGCAACCCGGGGTCCGACTCCTCTAGGTCCAGACCACCGTCTGCAACCTAGTCAGCTTCTCCTGGGAGCCATTACTCCAAACCTCCTCCACTGTACTTCTCCACTTTGCTTCTCAACTCTTCACTCCTCACCTCCCCTTCATGACCCCTAGGTGGGCGACCCTATTCCGCTTAAGCCGCCCACTGGTGTGTGTGGTGCAGGGTGTATCTAGGATTTTATTTGCTGTTGGAGGCAGCACTGTAAGATGGGGACCCAGAACCATGAGGGATTTGAATACCGCACTAAAGAGAAAGAGTGCGCAGTACCCTATGACGACCTGAATAGTCCAGGGGCGTCACATAAGGGTTTTGGAATTACAGCTCTTTAACATGTAGAAGACACTTTTTCAAGGGACAAAAAGTAATTGGACAATTATCTTAAAAACTCTTTAATGGGCTGCATAGGCAATTCCCTCATTAATCCATCTTTAATTAAGTAGTTAAAAGGTCTGGAGCTGATTCCAGGTGTGATATTTGATTTACTGACAAAATATATAATTGGTGGAGGAAGGTTGTACCAGATGAACCTATGTAACATGCAGTCAAGGAGCTGTCAATGAAGGAAAAACAGACCATCATTGGGCTGAAAAAAATGAAAAAAATCCATCAGAAAGAAAGCAATAATGTTAAGGGTGGTTAAGAGTTTGATATATTCTAGGGAAAAAAATGAGCACTTTGGAGAGCTCAGGAACTCAAAGAGGCCTGGATGTTCAAGGAAGATAATAGTGGTAGATGATCAGAGAATCCTTTCCTTAGTGAAGGAAAACCCTTCGACAACATCCACCCAAATGAAGAACACTCTTCAGGAGGTGGGTGTTTCAGTATCTAAGCTTACCATAAAGAGAAGACTTCATGAGAGCAAATACACAAGGTTCAAACCATAAATCAGCCTTAAAAATAGAAAGGACAGATTCTGAAAAAGCATTCTATGGACAGATGAAACGAAGATTAAAATGTAACAGAGTAATGGAGAAAGAGAGAAAGTATGGAGAAAGCTTGTAACTGCTCATGATCCAAAGCACACCACATTCTCTGTAAAATCTGGAGGCAGTGTTATGGCCTGGAAAGCATGGCTTCCAATGGCACTGGCTCACTAGTGTTTATTAGTAGTGATGAGCGAGTACTAAAAATCTCGGGTGCTCGAGGCTCGGGCCGAGCATCCCAAGATACTCGTGTACTCGGCCCGAGCACCGAGCCCAATGTTATCCTATGGGAGACCCGAGTATTTTTGTGAAATGACCCCCGGCAGCATGTAAAAACCCTAAAAATGGCACAAAAGTCTCAGAAGAGTGCTCAAATGACATGGCAACAGCATGGGGAAGACCCCTTGAAGCATATATCACTCAAAAGTCACAGCTGTGAACAATTTTGTCCGCGTTTTACGCCATTTTTACGGACTCACCAGCAAACCTTCCAAAATGACACCAAAATGAATTTTCATGGCGGAAATGTTAAGGGCACATACACAATAGTGAGATAGAGCTGGTGTATGTTACTTTTTGAGATTAATACATGAAAGATTTTACGTAAAACATTGTGTGGCACTCCGATGTCCAAAACGCACGTTTTGTGCTTTTTACTAACGATGTCGGTCATTTTTTTTTTTCATTCTATCTCCCGTCGGTCGGTCTCGCTCTGTCTGTCTCTCTCTGTCTTGTCTGTCCCCCTCTCACAGTCTGTCGGTCATTCTCCCCCCTCTCTCTTACTTACCGTTCCCCGATCACTGCTGCGGTGCTGCACGGCTGTTCACTAAACTCCGGCGGCTTTTCCTCTTTTGAAAAAGCCGGCCGCTCATTAAACAATCTCGTAATCCCTGTTTTCCTGCTTTTCGGCGCCTATGATGGTTGCAGTGAGACACGCCCCCCACGCTGAGTGACAGGTGTCTCAATGCACCCAAACACAGCAGCCGGTGTGTGTGTATACTGTCCAGTGAAATAAATAATTAAATAATTAAAAAAAACGGCGTGCGGTCCCCCCAATTTTAATACCAGCCAGATAAAGCCATACGGCTGAAGGCTGGTATTCTCAGGATGGGGAGCTCCACGTTATGGGGAGCCCCCCACCCTAACAATATCAGTCAGCAGCCGCCCAGAATTGCCGCATACATTATATGCGACAGATCTGGGACTGTACCCGGCTCTTCCCGATTTACCCTAGTGCGTTGGAAAATCGGGGTAATAAGGAGTTAATGGCAGCCCATAGCTGCCACTAAATCCTAGATTAATCATGTCAGGCGTCTCCCCGAGATTCCTTCCATGATTAATCTGTAAATTACAGTTAAAAAACACACACACCCGAAAAATCCTTTATTAGAAATAAAAAACACTAACAAAGTCCCTCATCACCAATTTATTAACCCTGACAAACCCTCCTTGTCCGGCGTAATCCACGGTCCTCCAGCGTCGCGTCCAGCTCTGCTACATGCAGGTGACAGGAGCTGCAGAATACACCGCCGCTCCGGTCACCTCCACGCAGCTAATGAGGTGAGTATAGCGATCAGCTGCTGTCACTGAGGTTAATCGCGGCACCGCTGGATCCAGCGGTGGCCGTGAGTTACCTGACTGACAGCAGCTGATCGCTATACTCACCTCATTAGCTGCGTGGAGGTGACCGGAGCGGCGGTGAGTAGCGCGATCAGCTGAGCTGTCACTGAGGTTACCCGCGGCCACCGCTGCATCCACCGCTGCATCCAGGTAACCTCAGTGACAGCTCAGCTGATCGCTATACTCACCTCATTAGCTGCGTGGAGGTGACCGGAGCGGCGGTGTATTCTGCAGCTCCTGTCACCTGCATGTAGCAGAGCTGGACACGACGCTGGAGGACCGTGGATTACGCCGGATAAGGAGGGTTTGTCGGGGTTAATAAATTGGTGATGAGGGACTTTGTTAGTGTTTTTTATTTCTAATAAAGGATTTTTCGTGTGTGTGTGTTTTTTAACTGTAATTTACAGATTAATCATGGAAGGAATCTCGGGGAGACGCCTGACATGATTAATCTAGGATTTAGTGGCAGCTATGGGCTGCCATTAACTCCTTATTACCCCGATTTGCCAACGCACTAGGGTAAATCGGGAAGAGCCGGGTACAGCCCCAGAACTGTCGCATATAATGTATGCGGCAATTCTGGGCGGCTGCTGACTGATATTGTTAGGGTGGGGGGCTCCCCATAACGTGGAGCTCCCCATCCTGAGAATACCAGCCTTCAGCCGTATGGCTTTATCTGGCTGGTATTAAAATTGTGGGGGGACCGCACGCCGGTTTTTTTAATTATTTATTTATTTATTTTACTGCACAGTATAGACACGCCCACCGGCTGCTGTGATTGGGTGCAGTGAGACACCTGTCACTCAGCGTGGGGGCGTGTCTCACTGCAACCAATCATAGGCGCCTGTGGGCGGGGATAGCAGGGAATATGAGATGGCTGTGTGCAGAGCACAGCGCGCCCGCCGGTATAAAGGCTCGGTCACGCTGTGCAGGCCGGCCAATCACTGCAATTCCACAACTAACAGGGCTGTGGCATTGCAGTGGTCTGCCAGCCAATCCCTGCATGAGGGCTGGCTCTCAAAAGAGCGCCAACATGCAGGGATGAAGACCACGAGTACAGCACGAGTATTGCAAAATTACTCGGTACCCACCGAGTAGCCCGAGTACAGTGATACTCGTGCGAGTACCGAGTAGTAACAAGCATACTCGCTCATCACTATTTATTAGTGATGTGACTGAAGGCAAAAAAACAGCCGGATGAATTCTGACGTGTACAGGGCTTTACTTTTATGCTCAGATCCCACCAAATGCAGCAAGGTTGATTGGACAGCACTTCACAGTAGTCATGGACAATGACCTAAAACATACAGTACTGCAATAGCAACACAGGAGTTTTTTAAGGCAAAGAAGTGGAATATTCTGCAATGGCCATCAGTCACCAGATCTGATCCCCATCGAGCATACTGTCATGATCCATGTATAACTGCCTTGCAGAGCCTTTGTATGTGCTTATGTTCTTGTTGTCTGTATTCTCCCGGGTCAGGTCCGGTGGGAAGAGCCTATCCTGCTGTAAACAAAATTTGATCCAGCTCACCTCCGCCTGACATCCAAATGTTGAGCAAGGAAACCTGTCCTGCCACAACCGTTTAAACATGCAAAGAGAAAATATATATTCCGGCTCCAAATATTAAAAATAACAATAAATATTATCCACTGTTTGGAGCCGGAATATACAGTACAGACCAAAAGTTCTCATTCAAAGAGTTTTCTTTATTTTTTATTTTTTTTAACTTCGTTTTCTTAACAATTTCAAACATGGTACAACTGACATTTGCCATATAAAGATAGCTCAGTATATAGACAGTAATATTTGAATATAACAATGAACAGTCATATAAAGTCCATAATATCTTTAGCACTTAAAATAGAACAATGTTATTATCCATACTTCTTATCATTTGCATATATATCTAATTTTATATTGAGCATAAGAACAGCTCTAACTATCAGCATGACCATATTTTGAAAACAAGATAGAAAGAGGAATAGAAAAAGGAAGAAAGAAAGAACAACAACAACAGCCACATTGCATTATTATATCTCAATATACCATTGGACAGTGTTTCATATCCCAACATCTAACGGGAACCACCATTATCCGCATAATCTCCCTCAAACCTCTGCAAGTGTGTCTGGAGAAGAATTCCACAAACCCCAGATTTTGTTAAATTTTCCCGGGCACCCCCTAATATAATATACCACCCGCTCATAGACTATGGTTGCATTGACTAGTTTAACCCAGGACCTCACAGTTGGATTCGAATCTCCCATCCACCTCAGAGCTATTAATTTTCTAGCCAGAAACAATGCCTCTCTGAGGAATATTGTCATGTAATGATCCTAGGACTCTTCCTCCACCAACCCAAACAGGCATATCAAAGGGTCACACAAAACAGGAATCAACACAATCGATGTCAGCGGAGATGTCACTCCCCGCCAGTACGAAGATATATTGGGACAGCTCCAGATCATATGTATGAAATTTGCCCCTGAGAGATGACACCTCAGGCACTCCGATGTACGAGAGCGGCCCATACTAAATAATCGAGTTGGAGTAAGGTATGCCTGGTGGACAATGTAGCATTGAATCAACTTATTATTAACAGAAAGGGATACCACAGTCGGAGATTCCAATATCTCTTCCCATTCCTCTCCCTGTAGAGAGGGAATTAGAGATTTCCATCTATCCTGGGCTGGCAAGGGGTCCAACTCCACCCCCACCGACAACAGGTAAGTATATATGGCTGAGATGAGGCCTCGAGGTCCTTGTGATTTTAGAATACCTATGGACTTGAAGGTTGTGGTTCCCTTGACAAAAAGATCACCTAATGCATTGACGCTGTGAGTGGCCCAGAATTGCGCCGAGGGGTGATCTCTCAGAGTATGGAAGTGGCTATTACCCCATAATGGGAGTTCCGCCACCACCCCTTCAAAGTGTACCACCCTCTTGGCTTGTCGCCAAACTAATCTTGCCAACCTGAGGAGGGGTAATTGCAGTGGTCTCAGTCCATCTGATTCCAGAAAACCCACTAAACAATCAGTCCCAGCCGCGTGTGCCAAGTGACTCTCAGAGTTTGGCAGCTGACATCCAGGCATCCAAGTCTCTAGTGCCCCAAGCTGTCCCACGAGGTAGTAGAGGAAGAACTCTGGTAAAGCCATCCCTCCCAGTCTTTTGGATCTCTGTAAAATGGATAACCGAAGTTTGGGTCTAGATTTCCCCCATATGAAAGAGGTAGTAAGCGAGTTCAACATTGAGAAGAAGGATCTGGGTACTGATACTGCACTATGTTGTAGTGTGTAGCTAAGCTTTGGAAGTAATATCATTTTGATTAAATTTATTCTGCCAACCACTGACAGGGGTAGCTTGCTCCACAAGTTATATTTAAGTTTAACGTACTCCAGAAGTGGTGTTATACTCGTCTGCAGGTCTAGTGTATGGTCTTTCTGTATGTGTGTTCCCAGGTATTTAAAGCTAGTTACCACTTGCAGAGGTGACCTACCCTCCATTGAAATTCCAGACCGATGCATTAATGGCATCAAAGCCGACTTATCCCAGTTGATGCGTAGTCCCGAAAACTCCCCAAATTTATCTATAGTGTCTATAACCACCGGTAGAGTCTCTTGCACTCGATCTAAGAAGACAACCATGTCATCCGCATACAATCCTACTTGATCTGTTCGGTCGGCTATAGTGATTCCAGTGATCTGTGGATGAGAGCGGATTCTAATTGCCAAAGCTTCAATAACTAGTGCAAACAATGCTGGAGACAGAGGGCATCCCTGTCTTGTGCTCCGATTCAATGAGAAGGGTGTAGACATAGTACCATTGACTAGTATCCTGGCTGTCGGGGACCTATACAACATATCAATCCAATTACTGAATTTAGGCCCAAAGGCGAATCTCTGGAGGCAGGCAAATAAAAATGGCCATTCTACCGAGTCAAATGCCTTGGCCGCGTCCAGCGAAGCCAAGGCCCACTCGTTCTCCTGGACCAGTGTGCTATATTGCACTATAGACTGGACTCGTCTTATATTTATAGAGGTGTTTTTCCCAGGCATAAATCCGGTTTGATCTGGGTGAACTATACTCAATATGACTGAATTAAGCCTGGACGCCAGTATTTTGGTAAAGATCTTGTAATCCACGTTAACTAGGGATATAGGACGGTATGAACCGCAGTCTAGTGGGTCTTTACCCTCCTTCCTCAGCATGACTATATGTGCTTCGTACAAGGAGGCAGGTAGAGAGTCGCCGGCTGAAAAATGTGAGAGAACCTCTAAAAGAATTGGGGCCAATACATCACAATATTTACTATAGAATTCTATGGGAAGGCCATCTGGACCCGGAGATTTCCCCCTAGCCATATCCGAGATGGCAGTAATCACTTCATCCAGTGTGATGTCCGCCTCCAGAGTCTCCCGTTGTGATCCACTCAAAGTGGGAAACTCCAAATCCGACAAATATGTCACGCAACTTTGAACTCCATGAGGATTTCTAGAAGTGTATAGGGTTTTATAGTATTCACAAAAGCACTCTAAAATATCTTCAGGGGATGTAGCTATTGAGCCATCCATCCTCCGTATACCCAATATTGTATTTGAAGTGTTGTGTTGCCTAAACATATATGCCAATAATTTACTGGATTGATTTCCAAGCTCAAAATATGATTGTCGGGTAAAGAACAAATTGCGTTTGGACTGGTCTCAGAGTGCTGCATATATAACCTATATATTGCCTCTGAGTCCCGAAGTCTCCCCTCTACTATATCATCCTCAGTTTTAGTCACTCTTTTAAGATATGTTATGGTTGAAGACAAACACCCTCTAAGGCCTGCGCCACACATCCGTGCCTCCGGCACGTGTTTGTCATTTTTTACACGTACCGGCGGCACGGAGACACTTTAACCAATGCTACCCTATTGTAGCAGGCACACACACGTAAAACCACA
The DNA here is from genome assembly GCF_048569485.1 of Anomaloglossus baeobatrachus. Taxonomy (NCBI): domain Eukaryota; kingdom Metazoa; phylum Chordata; class Amphibia; order Anura; family Aromobatidae; genus Anomaloglossus; species Anomaloglossus baeobatrachus. Next base: position 232,966,604 of record NC_134357.1, read on the forward strand.
CGGAACGTGTGTCCGTGTGCGTTTGTACGTGTGTGCGTTTTTGAAAGCGCTGACATGTCCGTTTTTTCACCGGCAGCACGGGTGTCACACGGCCCGCACCCGCACCACACGGGTGTAGTGTGGATGCGGTCCCGTGTGACACGCGCCGGAGAAAACACACATGTCATTGAAAAAAAACCAAAACATTAACTCACCTTCTCCAGCCCTCCTGTCTCTGCCGCTGCTGCCTCTTGCTGCCGACCGCCGCTCATTATTCTCATTGAATATTCACTTCACTGCCTGTCAGCAGCAGCAGCGGGGAGACGGGAGGGCTGGAGACCGAGGATCAGCACCATGGACAGCACCGCGGACATCTGGAAGGACCAGGTGAGTATAATAATTACCGATTCTACGTGTGCTATCGCGGATAGCACACGTAGAACACACGTGTCACGCACGTACCAGAGACACGTACTTACCTGCACGCAACACGCAGGGAAAATACGTGTCTCTCGGCACGTGCGTGAATTTCACGTGAGTGTGGCAGAGGCCTAAGGTAGGCTTTAAGAGTGTCCCACACCAAGTTAATATTCCGAGGTTTAGGGTGGGCTTCCAGGAAATCCTCTATTTGGGTCAGAGTTCTATCACTTTGATCTATTAGTTTCAGCCAAAAGGGGTTTAACCTCCAAAAGGGTTTACCAACACCTTGGTTAGTCTTCATAGTAAGAATCACTGGGCTGTGATCTGATATACCCCTGACCCCGTGTACCACGTCATCCACCCAGGTTGCGATATTGCTCGACCCAAAAATATAATCCAGTCGGGACAGCGTGCGTCTAGTAGAAGAATGACATGTATATTCTCGGGTATTAGGATGCCGGAGTCGCCAAAGGTCAATCCACCCACCTCCCTCCGCGCATTGCTGCAAATCAGTCAAGTGTGAGGCCGAATGTTGTCCACCTCCATCCATCCGAAACCTGTCCTGCTCCTCATTCATCACAAGATTAAAATCCCCCATACATAACACATACGCATCTGGATAATTGAGGGCAAAGCTCATTGCTTGTTTAAGAATGGAGATGCGAGCTGGCGGGGGGTTGTAAATACATAACAGCACATAATCTCTAGAGTTTATAGACTCATATATAAACACAAATCGCCCCTCCGGGTCATGCCTCACCACCTTCACTTCCCAACGGATATGTCTATGGACCAATAGAGAGACACCCCTGGAGTAGCTGGTGTGGAACGCATGTGCCGACCATTGTACCCACGGTTTTTTTACTAGTCTGGCTGTGTCCCGTGTGAGGTGAGTCTCTACCAGTACCACCAGTTGGGCCTTGACTTGCTTAATTTGGGAGAATACCTTAATACGTTTTTTGGGCGATTTAAGGCCTCTGACATTCCAGGTCATAAATATCAGCTCTGACCCCATATCACATAGATCTTTTTATAGAACCAGGATCCCAGGTATAAGACGCTTTCTGCCCTGCAATTAAGTGTGGTTAACCCTCCAACAGTAATAAGCCTGTCCCTGCAAAGAAATAAAGTTAATGCAATTGCAGCTGTAAACATAAAGAACCAATATTGAACTTCAGGACCTTTCCGATAAGTCCTGTAAAACATTTCAAACATCAATGGGGATACCACCACTAAATACAGTGTCCTGGTATAGGTGGTATAAGGGTGCACAAGATAGGGCTCCCATTTCACAAGAACCAATTCCTGGCCAATTCCTCCACCACTCGAGGCACGGGGAAGTCCCATCTGTCTCCAAAGGAGGCTTCAAGTAACCATGGAAGAAGAGGGTCGCCAGGGGGCACAGAAAATGTCACCTAGGAAAGTAATCTCATTGCTTCTGCCCCTTAGGTTTCGGGTGTACCTGTAGCCAGTCCTCAGCCTCAGCAGGTGTAGTAAAAAACAGAGACGACCCTTCATGCACTATGCGGAGCCGGGCAGGGTACAGCACAGAGTAGATGATGTTCTGCTCCCTTAATTTCTTCTTCACCTCCATGAAGTGGGCCCTCTGTTTCTGGAGGTCCACCGAAAAGTCCGGAAAGATCGAGAGCGCAGCATTATTGAACTTGAGTGGGCTCTTCTGTCGGGCCAGATGGAGTGCTGTGTCTCTATCTCTGCAGTTGAGCATCCTTGCTAAAAAGGGACGTGGTGGCGCGCCTGGAATAGGAGGCCTCGTTGGAACTCTGTGTGCCCTCTCCACCGCAAATGTCGAGGAGAACTCATCTCCGAGATTAGATTTCAGCCACTCCTCCAGGTATTGTTCCGGATGCTGACCTTCCGAGCGCTCTGGCAGTCCTATGATTCATATATTGTTTCGACGCATGTGGTTCTCCAGATCGTCTGCTTTCTGGCGCCATGCATTTGCCGATCCGGCCATTGTGGTCATTTTTGTTTTGAGTGTTACAGTTTGATCCTCCAGTTCAGACACTCGCGTCTCGACTTCCGCTGTTCGGGCCCTCAGGGATTGCATGTCCTGACGCAGGAGGCCCACCTCTGAATGTACGTCCTCAATCTTCCCTGTGAGGGAGATGTTGCTTGTAGAAATTGCTTGTAGAAGCTGTTCATACACCTGCCTCAGGGTTAAATCATCTTGATCCTCTGACCCATCATCCAATAGTGCCTGACCTTTTGGGGTGGCATTTCTCTTGGCTTTAGGGGCATCTGCCTGACCACCCCTTGCAAACTCCTTAAGTTTGTCAATAGCTCCACTTTGTTTAGGGGGACTCATATTGATACACTGGGGATTTGCTGATTCTGCACCCTTCTCTTATCGTGCCCCCGTGCGTCTGAATCTGTGCCTTTATAATGTATATTTAGTAATATGTCTGTCTCCCCTTCCTCACCACGTCAAGAGTGCCGGAAAACAGCTACTTATATGGTGGATAATAAGAATGAAGGGAGTCTCAGGGCAGCACAGCACTCAGGGTGTATTTATCAGGATGATGCAGGCCTGCGCAGCGTAGGGACTTCAATACGTGCCACTTATTTGTTTTCATGTGTCAGGGAGAATCTGCAGGGCCTGTGTTTCAAGGCACACACTCCAGACCCTCCAGCACTCTATGAGTTAAAGTCTCCTGCACTGCAGCCGGCCCCTTAATGTGCTGCTCTCTGACTGCCAGTTACACAGCTAAGGGATTAACTCCCTGTGCTCACCGCTCCCGGGTCTTCACCTCTGGGTATAAATCTGTCACTCCTCACTGCTCTCCGGAGTCATGCTCTGCTGCTCACTGTGAAAATGCAGGGTGTAGGGAAGATGGCTGCTGCTCCACACTCTCCAGCCTGAGGAGGTCCAGCAACGCCGTGCAAGAGTCAGGGAATAGCTCCAGTGGGAATCGGCAGCCTCCAGATGGTGTCTCCTGTCACAGCAGCAGGTCATTGAGTAAATGGGTCAGGTAACCGGGTGTAAATGGCCAGGATAAGATCAGGATTATAGGAGCTCTCTTCCCATGCGTCCTCTCTGGTCGGCTACATCGCCCCCAAACTCGAGTTTTCTTTATTTTGAGGACTCTGAAAACCGTAGATTCACATTGAAGGTATCAAAACTATGAATTAAAACATGTGGAAAAAAGTGTGAAACAACTAAAAATATGTCTTATATTCTAGGTTCTTCAAAGTAGCCACCTTTTGCTTTGATTACTGCTTTGCACACTCTTGGCATTCTCTTGATGAGCTTCAAGAGATAGTCACCGGAAATGGTCTTCCAACAGTCTTGAAGGAGTTCCCAGAGATGCTTAGCACTTGTTGGCCCTTTTGCCTTCACTCTGCGGTCCAGCTCACCCCAAACCATCTCGATTGGGTTCAGGTCTGGTGACTGTGGAGGTCAGGTCATCTGGCGTAGCACCCCATCACTCTCCTTCTTAGTCAAATAGCCCTTACTTCCTGTTGAAAAATAAATGATGGTCCAACTAAACGCAAACCGGATGGAATCGCATGCTGCTGCAAGATGCTGTGGTAGGTATGCTGGTTCTGTATGCCTTCAATTTTGAATAAATCCCCAACAGTATCACCATCAAAGCACCACCACACCATCACACCTCCTCCTCCATGTTTCACGGTGGGAACCAGCCATATAGAGTCCATCCGTTCACCTTTTCTACAAGGACACGGTGGTTGGATCCAAAGATCTCAAATTTGTACTCATCAGATCAAAGCACAGATTTTCATTGGTCTGTCCATTCCTTGTGTTCTTTAGCCCAAACAAGTCTCTTCTGCTTGTTGCCTCTCCTTAGCAGTGGTTTCCTAGCAGCTATTTTACCATGAAGGCCTGCTGCACAAAGTCTCCTCTTAACAGTTGCTCTAGAGATGAGAAGGTGTGTCCAAACTTTTGGTCTGTACTGTATATTATCCCTATCCTGCTGTGCCTCGTTCCTGGGGTCACGCTACCTTATCTGGGTTCTGTTTCCCTTGGGACGGCACCAGTTATAGTTCCTGCTCTGCAATGTGCGCTATATCTGGTCCCTGTCTGATCCTGCCAGCTACCCAGTCCTCTGTTCCCTGACCCTCTCTGTTTAGTGACCCTGTCTCTGTTCCCTCCTCCTACTGATGTCCTCCCGATCTCCAACTTTGGGTTGTTACCTGACCTTGGCTCTGTTCCCCTCTGACTTCTGACGATACTTCCTGGCTTCCGACCCTTGGCTCTCACGTGACTCTGGCTCCGCTTACTCCTCTGTATTTACATTACCTTTCAGCTCTGACCTCGGCATGTACGACCATTCTATTGCATCCTTACTTGGATGCTAGTGACATCTAGTGGGCTTACACCTAACTACATGTAGTGGCTCCACATCTCGCCAGAGTAACAGCTCACCCTGGTGGTAGAATCACGCATGCTTTTCACATACTACAAAACGTAAGGCAGAAAGACTCACAAACAGGCAACAACTGAAGTCAGCTGCAGTAAAGGCCTGGAAAAGCATTGCAAAGAAGGAAGCCCAACGTTTAGTGACGTCCATGGCTTCTAGACTTCAGGCAGTTATTGGCTGCAAAGGATTCTCTATGAAGAAATAAAAATTAACATTTATGGTAAAGTAAATTTAACCAATTACTTTAGAGTCCCTGAAATAAGGAGGCTTTGTAGAAAAATAGTTCCAATTCCTAAACGTTTCATAAGATATTTTAGTTTAACCACTTTAATTAACCCCTTAATGACTGGGCAATTTTCTGTTTTTCACTCCTCTTCTTTTGAAAGCCGTAACTTTTTTATTTTTCCATCAATCTTCCCATATAAAAGCTCGTTTTTTGCAGGAAGAGTTGTTCTTTTAAATGAAACCATACAGTCTACCATATAGTGTACTGGAAAATGGCAAACAAATTCCAAGTGCAGAAGGTTTGCAAAAAAAGTGTGATTGCACGATGGTTTTGGGGGTATTTTTTTCACCGTGCTCACTATATGATAAAACTGATGTGTTGATGTGAAGCCTCAGGTTAGTACGAGTTTGTGGATACCAAACATGTATAGGTTTACTTTTATCTAAGGGGTGAAAATAATTTAGAATTTGTCCTAAACAAATGGCACACTTTTTGCGCCATTTTCACTGACCCGTAACATTCTCATTTTTCATGGGGCTCAGTGACAGCTTATTTTTTGCATCTCGAGCTGATGTTTTTAACGTTATCATTTTTGCGCAGATGCACCAATTTAGTTGTCCGTTATTGCATTTTGTGCAAAACTTACGACGACCAAAAAAATTTAATTTTGCCATTTGGAATTTTTTTTGCCCCTATGCCATTTACCGATTAGATTAATTGATTTTATATTTTGATACATTGGGCATTTCCAAATGTGTGTATATTTTTTATTTTTTTATTGTTTAATTTTCAATGAGGCAAATGAAGGATGATTTGAACTTTTAGGTTTTTTATAATTTTTTCAAACCCTTTTGTTTCCTTTTTTTAAAATTTTACTAGTACTCCTAGGGGACTATAAGGATGAGCAGTCTGATCGCTGCTGCCCTTTATTCAGATCAGAGCTGCACAGCTATGATCAGAAAAAGGATACTGTTCCTTTAAGACCCACCGCTCACGCGGCTCTTAGAGGAACTACTGTATGAAAGCGTCTGGGTCATCACATGACTCTATGCTTCCAATCGCAAGCATTGGCATCCCGTGATCACTTCTCAGGACTGCCCATTGCGACAGGGAAGCACGTGGTCCCGCTACAGCCATTTAAATCTTGCTGGCCCACTTTGGCAGCGTGATTTAACTAGGAAGCAGGTGGGGTTGGATCTCGGATCTGCCAACGCCTGTGAGGCACACATGTCAACTGATGAAATCAGCTGACGTGTGTGGATCCCCACCGACTCACCGCAGCAGCTCGTGGGAATTTCCCCGACATGACCAGGGACGTACATGTGCGTCCCTGGTCGTTAAGGGGTTAAACCTAAAAGCCTGCACTTCAATTGTATCTCATATGTTTCATTTTAAATAAAAAATAGTGGCATACAGAGGCCAAATCACGAACATTCGGTCACTGGCCAAACATTTCTGGACCTAGCTGCAAGTATAACACTTTCCCTAAGGGCAGAGTCACACTGTTGTATGACTCGCATAAGTGCAATGTGAGAAAAGTTTGCATTGCACTCGGCCCCATGTAGGACAATATTGCAGATAAGAGCTGTGAGTTTTTCCTCAGCCCTAATCGGACTGAGGAAAAAATTGCAGCATGCTGCGATTGTCTGTGAGTCTTGGATCACTTGCATCCATATAAGTCTATGGGTGCAAGTGAAACATTGGACAGCACTTGGATGTTATCCAAGTGCAGTGCGATATATGCACAGGCTAACAATGGAGCAGATGGAGAGATTAATCCCTCCCTCTCCTCCACAGCTGTGATCGCGTGATCGGCACTCATGGCATGGCACTGGAGTCACGCTCGCAGCAGAGCAGGAGCTAAGAGTCATTAGCATATCGCTTCTGATGCTTTTGCATCGCATGCCATAAGTTAGAGTGTCTCTGTTCTTATTGGCATCCTCTCTAATTATGTATGCTGCTGTCCCTTATTATACGGTGTCCTCTCTTATATAGCGTATTCTCATTATTTTTGTTATTTACAGTGCCTTCTCTGTTACTTAATCCACTCTTGTTAGATATAAAATGACTGCAGATGAAGCAGAATCTGACCAGAAAACCAGGCCATCAGCTTCTCCATTAGAAAATAAGCCTTACCATATTCCATCTGCAGTCATGTCGTTTGATATCTAACAAGAGAGGACACTATAAAATAAAGACAGGGTGCTATAAATAGCAAAGACAACAAGAGCATCCGAAATGTAAGGGATGGTGCTGTACATCTCAAAAGAGGGCAATATGTAATACAGTATATTTACGTATATACAGTACATACATATACTGTGTGTGTGTGTGTGTATATATATATATATATATATATATATATAAAATAATCTTCAGCTGTCGGTGTGTCCCCCTGCTCTAGTGGATACACACAGTGGTTACTTAGTCACGGTCCATGGCACAGTGGGTCCACACCCACCAGCGTTACATAATGTTACCCACAATATCAGAGAGGAAAGAAGCAGTAGTTCTTCTATACTATGATTGGGCAAAATGTGCAATATTGACGCATTTCAGGATAGTGTCCCATCTAGTAGGTTGAAACAACACTAATTTGCCAAACTTACATAGGTTTCTTGTTTAACAAATTTTACACATTATATACCGATACCCATAACTTTATTTTTCCATAAGCAAAGTTAAGAGGTTTTTTTGGTACCAGTGATTTCTTTTCAAATATTTTTTTGTGAGGATGGATGAGCAAAAAAACAGCAATTATAGTATTGTTTTTTGTTTTCTTTATTTTTTGTTATACAGCATTAACATGCCGGATAAATAATTTTATATATATATATATACACTGGTATATATATATATGTTCTGGTGGGGGGGCTGGGGGCATACAGATCTGGTGGGAGGGCTGGAGGCATACAGATCTGGTAGGGGGGGCTGGAGGCATACAGATCTGGTAGGGGGGACTGGAGGCATACAGATCTGGTGAGGGGGGCTGGGGGCATACAGTCCTGGTGAGAGTGGCTGGGGGCATACAGATCTGGTGGGGGGGCTGGGGGCATACAGATCTGATGAGGGGGGGCTGGGGGCATAAAGATTTGGTGGGGGGGCTGGGGTCATACAGATCTGGTGGGGAGGGCTGATGTCCCCTGCAGTATTGTCTCATGTAGTAATGAGCACATTGTTTAGTAATGTGCTCCTGTTGGTTCCCTTCTGTCCCCTATTATGCCGTGTCTCACCTGTCCTCCGTGCCCGCGGTGCCTCCAGCTGCAGCACACAGACCCCTCTGTGATAGCGTCTGGTGTACGGAGCGGCCGCTGCAGGATGTTATGGCTTTACTGCAGTTGAATGCCTTACGGCGCCACAAAGCATTTGTCGTGGGCGGAGGGGCCACGCTTGCTACGCTCGGGTGCGCGGCTGCTGCTGCTGCTTGGTGGCTTGAGTGGTGGGCCGGACCCGGGGACTCGAGCAGCGCTCCTTGCCCACGAGTGAAAAGGGGGTGGTTTGTTTGGGGAGATAGTTCGTGACGCCACCCATGGGTCGTGGTGATTATGGGGCACCACCGCTGCTGGTGACGGGGATCCCGGGAGCGATGGTAGGGAGCAGCTAGGATGTTGTCCCCTCCGTGGGTAGGGATTGGTGATCCCGGGGCCTGGTGGCGGTACGGGGAGGCAGGATGGCCGGGGTGCAGGGTTGCAGGGGCGGCGCAGTGTCGGATGGCACTGTGGTACTCACTCAGGCACAAATTCACAGAGTCTCTGGTAAACCAGACGGCTGGATGGACGGGTCCCGCAGCCGGCTGCAGTGTCTTTGCTCTCCCCGGACAGGTTGATGGTGGCTGTCTTTCCCTGCACCTGTGTAGAACGTGTTGACTCCAATGGTCTCCCAACGGTAGTCCGCTCTCCGGCGTATATGTACCGAAGGAGCCCGTTTTGCCCGCAGGTGCTGGCCCTTGGATCTCTAGCCTATGGCGGTGGCTTTTTATCCACCCATGGGGTTCTGGTCACTCTCGGATTTGACCGTTGTCGGCGGCTCCCAGCCTGGTCGGGGTCCGATGGCCCTGCCTTTGTGCTTAGCTTCACTCCGCTCCCCGGTTCAGTACCGGCGGGCCACCGCCCGACCCCAGCCCTACAGTTTCGCAGAGGTCCACTAACTCCTGCAGACGGCCACCACCATCTGCCGACCTTGCTGACAGTGCCTGGGCTCCTACCCAGACACTAGCAGTTTCTCCACTCCAAACTGAACTTCTCACTCCACTTCCACTGAACTCCAACACTCAACTACTCAACTGACTGCTTTTCCCGCCTCCAGGCCTGTGAACTCCTCGGTGGGTGGGGCCAACCGCCTGGCTTCGCCCCACCTGGTGTGGACATCAGACCCTGGAGGGAGGCAACAAGGATTTTGTTTGACTGTTGTAGACTATCCAGGGGAGGGTGTGTGTGTGATGTTATGTCTGTGACTACCTGGCTAGTCCAGGGCGTCACACATTCAACTGCAGTAAAGTGCTGACAGCAGAAGCGGCGGGGCGACCCCGGACAGGTGAGTGTATAGCAGTGTGTGTGTCTGTGTTCAGTGTATACATGCATGTGCGCTATGTGTGTGTACGTGCTTGGTGTACCCATGTGTGTCTGCTATGTGTGTGTGTGTGTGTGTGTGCATGCAGTGAGGACCTGGAAGCTGGAGCATCGTTCGAACTGTGGGGAGAGCTCATAGCTCCCTCAGGACCGAGTGCACACTACAGCGTGCAGAGCCCTAGGCTGGTGGGCACTTCATGTCCCACCAGCAAAATCCACCAGGTAGAGGACTTCAAGTCTTCTGGTCCACACCAAGCGCCCGGGCATAGCAGCATATAAAGCCAGGATTCGTGACAACAGAGCGGCACTAGTAACGGCCTCGCGCTGCCTGCTATACGGGACAGAAACGGGGTCCTTTCAATGACTCGGGTCTCCACGTGGCTTCAAGCCGCAGGGACTCATACAACACAACACAGGTAGGAAGGGTTCACAGAAAGAAACACCGATTCTGACCTCCGAACTCTCTGGGATCGGCTGGGGCCCATCACAGTGGAGTCCGGCAGTCCAAAGGTGGTGACATCTCAGTGAGTAAAGAACTTTAACTGCAACCGCTGTGTCATCTAATCCTTCCCGCGCCCCGCGTTCCATTAATAGAATGGACTACTACCCCAAACCTCCTTGTGGGCCTGAGTTCTACCTGTGGAGAGCTGTACCAACATAGCTGCAGTACCATCTGCCCTCAGGGTCATCTTGCAGTGGTGGCTCCTACTTTAGCCGCACACTACAGGTGGAGTAACGAATAACTATCATCTCCAACATCAAGCCCCCTTTTTTTTACATTGCCGGGGTCACGGAACTAGGCCTAGCTGCTGTGACATCCCATCTCCCTACACCGGCCCGGTGGTGAGTAACCCCCAGACCCCGTGGGCGCGTCACAAGTAGAGTTGAGCGCGGTTCGTGGTTCGTGGTTCTCCAGTTCTAGGCTCGAGTGATTTTGGGGCATGTTCTAGATCGAACTAGAACTCGAGCTTTTTGCAAAAGCTCGATAGTTCTAGAAACGTTCGAGAACGGTTCTAGCAGCCAAAAAACAGCTAAATCATAGCTTGGTTTCTGCTGTAATAGTGTAAGTCACTCTGTGAATCAAACTATTATCACATTTCAGTGTATAGTGTGCGTGAACAGCGCCTTCAGATCACTGCTGTTTCTATAATGGCGATCGCCATTTTTTTTTTTTTTTTTCTTGTCTTCCTTCCCTAAGCGCGCGCGTCTTGTGGGGCGGGCCAGCATGTCAGCCAATCACAGACACACACACAGCTAAGTGGACTTTGAGCCAGAGAAGCAACGGCATGTGTGATAGGATCTGCATGTCACATGTTCCTGCATTATAAAACCGGACATTTTCTTCACGAACGCCATTATCTGCCTTCTGCGTCTTTGGTGTCAGACATCAGTGTCGCAGCTCCGTCCTCCTGAGTCCTATAGCCGATACAGCTGTATGCGCTGCATATGACTCGCCCACCCCAGGGCTATGGGACACCCGGTGCCGGGCCGGACTAGTCCGGTGGTAGTCAGTGGTGGCTGGGCCCGGCTCCGTGGCCCTGGTGGGTGTCAGTTGAATATGTGGCTTGCTTGTTAATGGTTGTGTTCGTGACGCCACCTGTGGCATGCGGCTATTAAGCCGCCGCTGCTGTGTGAGGCCTCCGGGATGATGATATAGCAGCTATGGTAGTACTGCTCCCCACAGGTGGAGCAATGCCCGGGGCACAGTTGGTGCTTGTGAAAGTCTATGGTGCTGTGTGGCTAACACGGTGCAGGGCCGACAGGCGAGGAAAGAACCAGGCACAAACAACAGTCTCTACCTTTTCCTCTTTTACTCTGGGAACAGTCCAGTCCTGGGAGACCGTTACAGGTGGTGATGGGGATCCGGTCGGCCTGGAAGTACTTGGGGTGATCTTTCTGGCCAGCTGAGTATGAGGCCTACTCCTGTACCTTTCTTGGTGATGATAGGACCCTGCTTCTCTGAATCCAGCAATGGCCCTCTTCGCTGCTGGGACCAATGGCACGTCCCTTCCCTCTGTAGGTGGCTGCGCAGGCCCACTCTCTGGTGCTTCTCCGCTGGGGTCCACACCGGGCCCTGATGCTGCAGCTGTACCTTGGATGTGTCTGGGCCAGGGGCTTGCAGCTCCCCTGCCCTTCGGATTCGGCTACCAGGGACGGATTTTATACCCTGGCAACCACAGACTCCGATGTCCGAGTCTCTCTGCTGCCTCTCAGCTACTCCTGCTTCTCTGGGCCAAACTGCTCCAGCTCTAGGCCCCAGATTCACAGGACAGCTCACTCTGTGTCTGTTCACTTCTGCTGCTCCCTACAGACTAACTAACTCCTCCCCCAGGTCAGGCTTAAGGAAGCTCCCTGAAACTTCAGGTTCAGAGCTCCCCCTACTGGCCTGAGGGAGAAACTGCGGTGGATGTTAACTTACTGGCCAGTAGATTTCCCCATTACCTCCAGGCTCAGCATTAACCCTCAGGAGGGCAATGCCGTTGTGGCGACCAGGTCCTAGGGCGCCACACTCCCCCTTAGTTAAATTCAGTACTCCCGGACTGTAGAAACAAAACATAACATGTCATACATTTCATCCCAATATGGGAGGCACATTCTCTTTAACGTTACAATCTTAAACATTTCTATAAGAGTCCAGTGTGGCTCCCTGCCGGGTGTCCATTACACTGCTCCATGGGGGACCCGCCGCGATCAAACCCCCAACGTAGGCTCTGGGCGTGCGTCAGAGCATTGATGACCCCACTCTATGCACGCCGGACGGGTTTTTCTTCAGGGGTGTTTGAGCACACTGGTGCTAACTATGAACAATTTAGGTGTTGGCCACCCATAGTCCAGTGGCCCAATTGTCCATTTTCGCAATCAAAGAAAAAGAAAACATTTTGTACACAACATGACAGACATTTTGCATAACTATTTACACTCTAATAAGTACTCTTTACTTTATACAGTAGACTCCCTATACCTTAGAGGGGGTTGTCCCCGAGTGCTGCGCTGGGACCTACGTAGCTCTGGTGTTTGCCCCTGACTACGTGGTGCGTCTTCTATCTCAGCACTACAGGTGGGCCTAACCCCAATAGGTGAGCGTGATGGTTGCCTTTGTGGTCTAGGAGTCGCCAAGGGTATGACAGGTTCACCACTGACAGGGGGTTGATCCTCCTGTTCCACTGCTGGCGTGTCATCTCGTGCTGGAGCGGACGATTCTTTAGGTGGATCCGGAACCTTTTCTGTTTCTGGCTCGACCAACTGCGGAAACGCCAAAACTGGTACCACTATGGCATTGTTGATTCGGGTCCAAGTTTTGGGGAACTTCCCAAGGATGGTTTGAATCATCTCCCCTTCTTTCTCTTGACTTTGGGGACTTCCTTGTACTCCTTCCATTTCTCTTTGGGTTCGGCACCGTTCAGGGCACGCTTTCAGGCGGTCTCGGGAAATTGCTTGACAGGTCTTGCCTTCATCTTTGCTTATGAGGCATACCTTACTATTGTCAAAGTTGGAGGGGATAATGGTGTAGGGCTCGTTTTCCCACTGATCATCCAACTTATGCGTCTTCCGCTTCTTCTTGAGGACTTGTTCTCCAGGTGCTAAGGGAGTTGCTGGGGCTGTTTGATTGTAATGCTGTTCTTGTCTCGTTCTTGCTTGAGACAGGCTCCTTTCCACGCACTCCTGGACCTTACGGTACCGCTGCTGCCGTTCTGCATCCCAATCCTCTATTTCTTGAACCGCCTCAGGCGACACAGTCCCCATCTCAAAGTCTACAGGCAACTTGCCTGGTCTGGCTCGCATCAGGTAAGCGGGGCTGCAGTTGGTCGAATTCACTGGGATGTGGTTGTACAAGTCTACCAGATCTGGCAACTTTTCTGGCCATTGGTTCCTCTCTTCCAGCGGTAGGGTCTTCAGCATATCAATAACCACATGGTTCATTTTCTCGCACAGTCCATTGGTCTGGGGGTGGTACGGTGTGGTTCGAATTTTCTTACAACCGTACATGTTACAGAACTCTTGGAACACTTCAGCCTCGAATGCAGGACCCTGATCCGTCAGTACCCTTTCCGGATAGCCGTGCGGTCGACAAAAGGATGCCTGGAACGCTCTAGCTGCCGTCCTGGCTGTCTGGTCCTTCACAGGCACTACTACCAGGAAACGAGAGTAATGGTCCACAATGGTGAGGGCGTACACATAGCCTGACCGGCTTGGTGTTAACTTCACGTGGTCCAGGGCCACCAACTCCAGGGGCTGCTTCGTGACAATTGGCTGTAGGGGAGACCTTTGGCTGGCATCATCCTTCCGCCTCAAGTTACACGGGCCACAGTCTCGGCACCATTTCTCGATCATCTTTCTCATGTGCACCCAGTAGAACCGATCACGGAGTAAGGCCTCCAACTTCTTCCACCCGAAGTGCCCTGCGTTATCATGATACGCTGCTAGGACCATTGGAGCATCCCTCTGCGGAACCACTATCTGCCAGACAAGTTCATTTGTTCGATAGTTGACATATCTCTTGCAGAGCTTGCCCTGGTAGGTGAACAGTCGTCCCCTCTCCTTCCACAGCTGCTGGGCTTCCTCTGGAGCGTCTGGGCCAAGATGGGTCTCAGCTTGCGCTAGCTTCTCTTTGACCAATCGCACGGCCGGGTCACCATTCTGTGTTTCTTCCCAATTATGGTGGAGTAATGGATTGACCGAGACCTCGTGCTGGTTTAAGCGCTTCACTCCCACAGCATGCTCACACTGTGAAACACCCTGGTGATGGAAAGCCGGTAACTCTATCTCTTCGAGTTCATCCAGGTCTTCTCCAGACTCGGGTAAGTGAGGCATTCTGGACAGCGCATCAGCATTGTTATTCTTCTTGCCAGCCCGATACTTGATGGTAAAGTCAAAGTTAGACAGCCGGGCCATCCATCGCTGTTCCATCGCACCTAACTTGGCTGTTGCCAGGTGTGTCAACGGATTGTTGTCCGTGAAGATGGTAAACTTGGCCGATGCCAGATAGTGCTTGAAGCGTTCAGTCACTGCCCACACAATAGCGAGGAACTCCAGCTTGAAGGAACTGTAGTTTTCTGGATTCCTTTCCGTGGGCCGAAGCTTCCTACTGGCGTACGCTATTACCCTCTCTCTGCCTCCCTGTACCTGGGACAGAACTGCTCCCAGTCCCACGTTGCTGGCGTCTGTGTACAGTATAAACGGTTGGCTGTAGTCAGGGTAGGCCAGAATTTCTTCTCCCGTGAGAGCCCCTTTCAGCCGGACAAAGGATGTTTCCAGTTGGCTGCTCCATTCAAATGGAGGGCTCTGCTTCTTAGCCTGCTTCGGCTGGCCCACCAGGAGATCTTGAAGGGGCGCTGCTATCTTGGTGAACCCATCAATGAACCTTCGGTAGTAGCCCACCAGTCCAAGGAACTGCCGCACCTCCTTCACCGTGGTGGGTCTTGGCCAGTCCTTGATTACCGTGACTTTCTCCGGATCAGGTGCCACGCCTTCTGCGCTGACCACATGACCCAGGTACTGTACCTTTGGCTTCAAGAGGTGACATTTGGACGGCTTGATCTTCAGGCCATATTTCGACAAGGACTCAAACACTTCTGCTAAGTGCTTCAGGTGGTCCTCATAAGTCTTGGAGTAGACTATTACGTCATCCAGGTACAGCAGCACAGTTTCGAAGTTGTGGTGGCCCAAGCAGCACTCCATCAACCTTTGGAATGTCCCTGGGGCGTTGCAGAGCCCGAATGGCATACAATTGAACTCACAGAGACCCATTGGTGTCGTGAATGCAGTCTTCTCCTTGTCCGCCTCTGCCACGGGAACCTGCCAATACCCACTGGTGAGATCCAAGGTGGAGAAATAGTTAGCTGACTTTAAGGCTGTTAGTGACTCCTCTATTCTGGGTAGTGGATAGGCATCTTTATGTGTAATGCGGTTAATTTGCCTGTAATCTACACACATTCTCATTGTACCATCTTTTTTCTTTACGAGCACTAGTGGAGCTGCCCAGGGGCTACAACTATCTCTGATAACCCCAGCCTCCTTCATTTCCCGTAACATTTCCTTGGCACACTGATACTGTGCGGGGGGTACAGGGCGGTATCTTTCTTTAATGGGATGATGATCACCCGTGGGGATTTGATGTTGAACCCCTTTCACCTGCCCAAAATCTAGGGGGTGTTTGCTGAAGACCCGCTCGTACTCCTGTACCACCCGGTAAACCCCATGCTTTTGGTGTGAGGGGGTGGAGTCGGTGCCCACATGTAATTTTTGGCACCAGTCTTCCGGCTGCCCCTTGGAGCCATTGTCTTCCGCCTGGTCGGACGGGATCAAGGGTTCCACTGCTTTAATGGTATTGTTGCTGACAGTGTACAATTTTGCCACAGTGGCATACCGGGGCAATTTGGCCTCCTCCTCCCCACAATTCAGGACACGGACGGGCACTCTCCCCTTGCGGACGTCCGCTACCCCTCTGGCTATCAGGACTCCAGGCCTACTGTCTGAATACATTGGTTCTACCAAGGCATGGTAATCCTGACCCTTGAGGCCTATTGCTGCCCGACACCATATCAACATTTCACTTCTTGGGGGTATTACAATGGGGAGGGGGTCACTTACCCTCACACTGCCAATTTCTCCTCCGGCCAGCTCTACCTGCTGCCTCCTCATCAGGGCTCGGATCTCCCTCTGTAGGGCACGCTGCTGCCCGGAGCTGGCAGTTTCAGACGCCTGTTGTAACAAAATTATCACTTCGGCAATACAATTTTCTATCACATTTGTACCAAGAGTTAGCAGTGGGTCAGATTGTTTGCGATCAATATCTACAATTATCATCCCCTGACATGGCAATTCCACCCGCCCCACTTTAATGGTTACTTCTTTGTACCCAATCTGAGGTAAGGGCTGACCATTACTGGCCACAATTGTTAAATCATCATCTGGGCCATGGTCAATGTCTGAATCGGCCCAATATCTTTTGTACAGTTTGTGGGGGATGGTTGTTACCTGGGACCCCGTATCCAGGAGGGCATTCAAAGGGATCCCATCCAGCACAATAGGAAGGACCGGTCGTCCTCCCACATACTTGCTGCGGCTGGGGGTTGAGCCGGGCTTCCTTACACCTGGGGGTCGGCTCCTGGCCCCAGGCTCGGCCCATTTAAAGGACAGCGTCGTGCAATGTGGCCCGCCTGGTTGCAGTTGCGGCAGATCGGTTGTCCTGTTGAATCGTACCGGTCTGTGTCTCTGCCTCGGGTCGGCGGAATCCTTCTCTGTCGCATCCATGGGACGTCCTCTGGGCTGGAGGCCAACTCGATTTTCGCAGGCGAGGGGGTCATTTGTAGAGACTGCACGGTCTTGGCAAGGGCAGCCACAGTCTTGGTCAGCTCCTGGACCTGTTGTCTGAGCTCCGCAGTGGGATCCTTATCCAGGGACTGCGCCTCAGCCCCTGCAGTGGCTCGTGTTGCAGGCACCACCCCGGGGTACGTGATAGCAGGAGGCCGGAGGGGTACTAGGTCATTCGGCGTAGATTCTCTCAGTACCCTGATGGCCTGGTCCTTAAACTTGGCAAAGTCCAGAGCAGGGTTCTGCAGGACCAGGATACGCAGCTGGGTCCTGTGGGCATCTGACAGGAGCCCCTCTATGAACTGCTCAGTTAGGAGTTTGTCTTCTTCACGTACACCCTCTGGGTCCACCTGTTTAACTGCTTTCAGGGCCTCTTGCAGGTTTAGGGCATAGTCCCTTATGCTGTCTGTGGCCCGCTGCTTGCACCCAAAGAATCTCATCTTTATCTCTGCTGCGGTGCGAGTGTCAAACGTACTCTTTAGCTTGGCCAGTATCTGGGCTGCTGTCCCTTTATCTGTATCAGGCCATGACTTCGCTTCACGCTGGGCTGCGCCGGCTAGCTGTCCCATTAATATGCCCACCTTCTGGCTCTCAGTCAGCGGATACACCCGGAATAAGCTGTGCAGGCTTTCTCTGAAGTCACTCAAGGTATGGGACTCCCCGGAGTATTGCGGCAGCCATTCTGCTCCCGGTATGTATGGCATGGTGATCGGCATTACCGGCGCTACAGTGGGGGCCGGAGCGACGGCGACTGGGATTGCTTCTGCTGGTGCTGCGGCGTCTCGGGCTATGGCAGCCACCTGCCCTCCCTCTGAGTCGGACATCTTCCTCCCCCTTAGTGAACCTTACCAGGCTCCGTTCACTTTTCAAATTTTCTTCCGGGTCGTGCGGGGTTAACAGCGCTCTGCTCTGATGGCGCACTCCCTTCGCGCTCTTTGTCAGGCACGCCCCCCTTCTTCCTGCGCTCGGCGAGGCTAATGGCGGCGGTGGTCTGCAGCCAGTACACAGTCTTTTAAGCACAATTCCGGCAGGCGCACAGTACCCGGTGGGACCGGGCACGAAATCCTGTTCGTGACGCCAAAATTGACTCGCCCACCCCAGGGCTATGGGACACCCGGTGCCGGGCCGGACTAGTCCGGTGGTAGTCAGTGGTGGCTGGGCCCGGCTCCGTGGCCCTGGTGGGTGTCAGTTGAATATGTGGCTTGCTTGTTAATGGTTGTGTTCGTGACGCCACCTGTGGCATGCGGCTATTAAGCCGCCGCTGCTGTGTGAGGCCTCCGGGATGATGATATAGCAGCTATGGTAGTACTGCTCCCCACAGGTGGAGCAATGCCCGGGGCACAGTTGGTGCTTGTGAAAGTCTATGGTGCTGTGTGGCTAACACGGTGCAGGGCCGACAGGCGAGGAAAGAACCAGGCACAAACAACAGTCTCTACCTTTTCCTCTTTTACTCTGGGAACAGTCCAGTCCTGGGAGACCGTTACAGGTGGTGATGGGGATCCGGTCGGCCTGGAAGTACTTGGGGTGATCTTTCTGGCCAGCTGAGTATGAGGCCTACTCCTGTACCTTTCTTGGTGATGATAGGACCCTGCTTCTCTGAATCCAGCAATGGCCCTCTTCGCTGCTGGGACCAATGGCACGTCCCTTCCCTCTGTAGGTGGCTGCGCAGGCCCACTCTCTGGTGCTTCTCCGCTGGGGTCCACACCGGGCCCTGATGCTGCAGCTGTACCTTGGATGTGTCTGGGCCAGGGGCTTGCAGCTCCCCTGCCCTTCGGATTCGGCTACCAGGGACGGATTTTATACCCTGGCAACCACAGACTCCGATGTCCGAGTCTCTCTGCTGCCTCTCAGCTACTCCTGCTTCTCTGGGCCAAACTGCTCCAGCTCTAGGCCCCAGATTCACAGGACAGCTCACTCTGTGTCTGTTCACTTCTGCTGCTCCCTACAGACTAACTAACTCCTCCCCCAGGTCAGGCTTAAGGAAGCTCCCTGAAACTTCAGGTTCAGAGCTCCCCCTACTGGCCTGAGGGAGAAACTGCGGTGGATGTTAACTTACTGGCCAGTAGATTTCCCCATTACCTCCAGGCTCAGCATTAACCCTCAGGAGGGCAATGCCGTTGTGGCGACCAGGTCCTAGGGCGCCACACATACACAGCGTTAGACAGCTTAGGGAGAGCACTTTCTAGCAGTCCTTTTAAGGGCTCAAAGCGGCAGGGTCAGAGAGCCATAGGTGACAGGTCCTGCAAACAGCAACAGCGTCTGTGTAGCCCAGGTCAGGGATTTCCTCCCTGCATTTCACCATTAGGAGGGAATAGAAAGGCAGGCTTCCATTCCTCTACCCAGAGCACCACAATCCTGCCACTGTACCCTCTTGTCCTCTGCACACTCCAACTCATTCTAACTAAGCCATTATACTAGCAAACACTCAGTGTACCTAGTGGCATCCTATCTGTGGCTATTGGACTTTGCTATAGTCCCACTAGTGCAAAGACATTTGCAGAGCACGTCTGCCTGCATTGCACACTACAACTTTTTTAAACTAAGCAATTTTACTAGCAAACACTCAGTGTACCTAGTGGCATCCTATACGTGGCTATTGGACTTTGCTATAGTCCCACTAGTGCAAAGACATTTGCAGAGCACGTCTGCCTGCATTGCACACTACAACTCATTGTTACTAAGCCATTATACTAGCAAACACTCAGTGTACCTAGTGGCATCCTATACGTGGCTATTGGACTTTGCTATAGTCCCACTAGTGCAAAGACATTTGCAGAGCACATCTGCCTGCATTGCACACTCCAACTTTTTTAAACTAAGCAATTTTACTAGCAAACACTCAGTGTACCTAGTGGCATCCTAAACGTGGCTATTGGACTTTGCTATAGTCCCACTAGTGCAAAGACATTAGCAGAGCACATCTGCCTGCATTGCACACTCCAACTTTTTTAAACTAAGCAATTTTACTAGCAAACACTCAGTGTACCTAGTGGCATCCTATACGTGGCTATTGGACTTTGCTATAGTCCCACTAGTGCAAAGACATTTGCAGAGCACGTCTGCCTGCATTGCACACTACAACTCATTGTTACTAAGCCATTATACTAGCAAACACTCAGTGTACCTAGTGGCATCCTAAACGTGGCTATTGGACTTTGCTATAGTCCCACTAGTGCAAGGACATTTGCAGAGCACGTCTGCCTGCATTGCACACTACAACTCATTGTTACTAAGCCATTATACTAGCAAACACTCAGTGTACCTAGTGGCATCCTATACGTGGCTATTGTACTTTTGTCAATTCACAGTATTGGAACGTTATTTGCAGCACGTCTGCCTGCATTGCACACTCTAACTTTTTTAAACTCAGCCATTATACTAGCAAACACACAGTGTACCTAGTTGTATCGTAAACGTGGCTTTTGTACTTTTGTCTATTCACAGTATTGGAACGTTATTTGCAGCACGTCTGCCTGCATTGCACACTCTAACTTTTTTAAACTCAGCCATTATACTAGCAAACACTCACTGTACCTAGTTGTATCCTAAACGTGGCTATTGGACTTTTGTCAATTCACAGTATTGGAACGTTATTTGCAGCACGTCTGCCTGCATTGCACACTCTAACTTTTTTAAACTCAGCCATTATACTAGCAAACACTCACTGTACCTAGTTGTATCCTAAACGTGGCTATTGGACTTTTGTCAATTCACAGTATTGGAACGTTATTTGCAGCACGTCTGCCTGCATTGCACACTCTAACTTTTTTAAACTCAGCCATTATACTAGCAAACACTCACTGTACCTAGTTGTATCCTAAACGTGGCTTTTGTACTTTTGTCAATTCACAGTATTGGAACGTTATTTGCAGCACGTCTGCCTGCATTGCACACTCTAACTTTTTTAAACTCAGCCATTATACTAGCAAACACACAGTGTACCTAGTTGTATCGTAAACGTGGCTTTTGTACTTTTGTCTATTCACAGTATTGGAACGTTATTTGCAGCACGTCTGCCTGCATTGCACACTCTAACTTTTTTAAACTCAGCCATTATACTAGCAAACACACAGTGTACCTAGTTGTATCCTAAACGTGGCTTTTGTACTTTTGTCTATTCACAGTATTGGAACGTTATTTGCAGCACGTCTGCCTGCATTGCACACTCTAACTTTTTTAAACTCAGCCATTATACTAGCAAACACTCACTGTACCTAGTTGTATCCTAAACGTGGCTATTGTACTTTTGTCAATTCACAGTATTGGAACGTTATTTGCAGCACGTCTGCCTGCATTGCACACTCTAACTTTTTTAAACTCAGCCATTATACTAGCAAACACTCACTGTACCTAGTTGTATCCTAAACGTGGCTATTGTACTTTTGTCAATTCACAGTATTGGAACGTTATTTGCAGCACGTCTGCCTGCATTGCACACTCTAACTTTTTTAAACTCAGCCATTATACTAGCAAACACTCACTGTACCTAGTTGTATCCTAAACGTGGCTATTGTACTTTTGTCAATTCACAGTATTGGAACGTTATTTGCAGCACGTCTGCCTGCATTGCACACTCTAACTTTTTTAAACTCAGCCATTATACTAGCAAACACACAGTGTACCTAGTTGTATCCTAAACGTGGCTTTTGTACTTTTGTCTATTCACAGTATTGGAACGTTATTTGCAGCACGTCTGCCTGCATTGCACACTCTAACTTTTTTAAACTCAGCCATTATACTAGCAAACACACAGTGTACCTAGTTGTATCCTAAACGTGGCTTTTGTACTTTTGTCTATTCACAGTATTGGAACGTTATTTGCAGCACGTCTGCCTGCATTGCACACTCTAACTTTTTTAAACTCAGCCATTATACTAGCAAACACTCACTGTACCTAGTTGTATCCTAAACGTGGCTATTGTACTTTTGTCAATTCACAGTATTGGAACGTTATTTGCAGCACGTCTGCCTGCATTGCACACTCTAACTTTTTTAAACTCAGCCATTATACTAGCAAACACTCACTGTACCTAGTTGTATCCTAAACGTGGCTATTGTACTTTTGTCAATTCACAGTATTGGAACGTTATTTGCAGCACGTCTGCCTGCATTGCACACTCAAACTTTTTTAAACTCAGCCATTATACTAGCAAACACTCACTGTACCTAGTTGTATCCTAAACGTGGCTATTGTACTTTTGTCAATTCACAGTATTGGAACGTTATTTGCAGCACGTCTGCCTGCATTGCACACTCTAACTTTTTTAAACTCAGCCATTATACTAGCAAACACACAGTGTACCTAGTTGTATCCTAAACGTGGCTATTGTACTTTTGTCAATTCACAGTATTGGAACGTTATTTGCAGCACGTCTGCCTGCATTGCACACTCTAACTTTTTTAAACTCAGCCATTATACTAGCAAACACTCACTGTACCTAGTTGTATCGTAAACGTGGCTTTTGTACTTTTGTCTATTCACAGTATTGGAACGTTATTTGCAGCACGTCTGCCTGCATTGCACACTCTAACTTTTTTAAACTCAGCCATTATACTAGCAAACACACAGTGTACCTAGTTGTATCCTAAACGTGGCTTTTGTACTTTTGTCTATTCACAGTATTGGAACGTTATTTGCAGCACGTCTGCCTGCATTGCACACTCTAACTTTTTTAAACTCAGCCATTATACTAGCAAACACTCACTGTACCTAGTTGTATCCTAAACGTGGCTATTGTACTTTTGTCAATTCACAGTATTGGAACGTTATTTGCAGCACGTCTGCCTGCATTGCACACTCTAACTTTTTTAAACTCAGCCATTATACTAGCAAACACACAGTGTACCTAGTTGTATCCTAAACGTGGCTTTTGTACTTTTGTCTATTCACAGTATTGGAACGTTATTTGCAGCACGTCTGCCTGCATTGCACACTCTAACTTTTTTAAACTCAGCCATTATACTAGCAAACACTCACTGTACCTAGTTGTATCCTAAACGTGGCTATTGTACTTTTGTCTATTCACACTACTGCAAATCTATGTGCAGCACCTCTGCATGACAACCTCGTGCTCTGTTTTTAATAAGCTATAATGATAGCACAAAATACTGCCATTTTGTGGCATCATAGAACTGGCTGTTGTATTCCATTAGTGCCCCACTGGTGACAAGCTATTTCTAGCACCTCTACATCACACCCTCATGCACATTTTGCTACGCTAATGTTATAGCAAACTCATGGAATTCATTGCTGCATTTCATAATTCGGAGGGATAGAAAGTCAGGCTTCCTTTAGCTTTTCCTTCTGTTCATAGACAGCATCTCCAAGACAAATTTCCCCTCCACGTCTAAGTGTGGAGAGGCAGCAAGTGCGCATGCGTGTGCCGATGTACCCCAGCTGCAGCATAATTACAGTGTTTCGCCTAGTGAGTATGCTCAGCCTGACTGTGCCATTCCTGACGCTAAGTCTTCATTTCGGGATACAGCGCATGCTCCCACACTAAGTGTGAAAAGCCTCTTTGCACAGGTGCTTGCATTCCGTGCCGGGTCTAAGTCCTGTTTTGTGCCTAGACACCATGCTAAAGCTGATAGTCTTTTTTCAGAGACTGTATTTCATGCTACTGAGCATGCTCAGGCACTTCCTGCATCAGAGACTAGGTCCGGTAATGAACTCTTTGGCCCTGGCCCTGATGTGGGGGTCCCATATAGACCACAGGGCATCAGGTGTCCTCCCAAATGGCTTGCAGAGGCCCACACCTATGACTTGTCATCGCATTATTGATGGTCAGACGATGACTGGTGAGGTGTTTGGGTCATGGCAGCCATGAGGTCATCATTGAAGTTGCGTTTCCAAATAGGACGCTAGTTATGCCACTCATGACGTGTCACTCTACTTTTGTCTATAGGAGGTGCATTGTGGTTCACCATGGTTTGGGGCGGACCCAGGTTATCAAAGGGGCTGGAGCCAACAAGGAGGTGCACAGTCTTCTATTATGCTCCGAAAGAGCACACCTCCATGTGTTGAACCCATTGCGGCTTTAGGCCAGAGGTAGGCAGGGATAGGGTGGTGGATGCAGGCCACCACCACAGTTGGTAACGCAGAACGGTTAAGACCAGCTCCTGTCCTAACAGTCCTGCTTGTGCAGCCCAGTGGCATTAACAGGCCTGCTGCTGCTGATGCGCCTGCTGTCCACAGGTGTGGCCCCTATGCACACGGTCAGCGTACTCAATGGCCCCTGTGTTGTTAACAGGGAGTTCCTGGGCTGGGTGGGCATGTGGACCCTGTGACGCTAACAGGGCTCACAGTCTCCAGATCCGAATGGCGTCTAACTCGGTTCAGGCTACTATTAGTTTCATAGCCACACAGCTCTGTATCCTCCACCAAACCTTCCAGTTGCCAACCTCTCCTTTTCCAACTGGGAGCACGGTGGACACTGACTGCTGATGGGGATATATACCTTTCTCTTTCTTTTCTTATTAATTTTCGTTATATAGCGGTCACAGATTATATACCACTTTATCCAAATCTGCCAGTCCCACTGTAACAGATGTTGTTTCTTCAGCAAATGTTACAGTTGCTTAACCACCAAATCCACGGACCAAAATTTTTTTCCCCTTTCCAACACACCTGTTCCCCTTTCCAACAGCATCTGTCCTTTTCCAACTCATTTTGGGATATGACCAAAAGTGCAACTGTGCAGGGACACCGTACTCAACGCCATCTCAGCACAGCAGCCATCCCTCGGTCCCTCCGATGTGGACAAGTAAAAGACCATTTCCTCCTATCCATGACAAAGCGTTGAGATTCACTCTGTGCAGCACTGGTGTTTAGTGGAAAAGTAGATCTAAGATTGCGTACCACATTCTGCAGATACTCCTGTATACGTGCGTCTATTTCTATGGCAGGAATTAGTTCGGCAAATTTTGTCTTGTACCGGGGATCTAACAGTGTGGCAACCCAGTATTCTGGATTACTTTGAATTCGTACAATCCGAGGGTCATGTAGGTAGTGCAGCAAGAATCCGCTCATGTGTCTTGTGCATCCAGGAGGACCAAGTCCTTGGTGTGTTGGTGGCAGAGAGGTGAGAATCGTGCATACTTCCTCTGTCCTCTACCCACAACCTCGCACAACCGAAATGTGAGCAAGCTCTCACTCATCTGCTGAGTCTTCCATGCCGATCGCCAGTTCGTCCTCCATTTCTTCATGGGCTCCTGCACTTTCATCAACACTTTTTGCTGATACTATGCGCCCTTGTTAATCCCTCTCCCTCACCATGACTGCCGCATAGGTGCCGCTGACCATCTGGACCTCGTAGATCTTGTTATCCCTTCCGCATATGACTCCTCCTGTACTTCCTCCCCTTCCTCTTGTCCCAACACCTGACTCTGAATAATAATTACAGTGTGCTCCATCATGTAGATGACCAGAATTGTCACCCTGAGAATGACATTGCCAGTGCTAAACATCTTCGTCGACATTTCAAAACTGTGTAGCAGGGTGCATAGGTCCTTGATCTGACACCACTCCAGCAGCGTGATCTGCACCACCTCTGGATCAAGTTATCCCAGGCTATATGTCTTACCGTATTTCAGCAGGGCTCTGCGGTGCTGCCACACACGCTGCAACATGTGCAGATTCCAATTCCTGCGTGTCGGAACATCGCATTTCCGGCGTTTAACTGCCAGACCCTAAGACTTCCGGAGTGATGAAAGTTGTTGAGCTGCTGTGTGCGCACGATGGAAGTGAGCACATAGTGAGCGTGCCCGCTGCACAAGTCCATGTAGGCCGTGATGGTGTTTTAAAAATTGCTGGAGAATTCGGTTCAACACGTGAGCCATACAAGGCACGTGTGTCACATTGCCCTGACGATGGCCCACAGCCAGGTTTGCATCATTGCCGCACACGGCTGTTAAGTCACCAACGTAGTCCGCTCCGTCAATTTGTACTCCGGTTGCCAGGTGACAACGTGTTCCTTTCATGAATAGTGCTGATGATGGGAGAGTAGTCGATGCCAGCGGCGCAGGTGGACGCAGGTTATGCTCACCCACTGGGCTGCATTACCTTGACAGATGCAGAATCTCTGGCTGAATGTAGCTGGTGGGTATCTCACAGATGAAATACCATCATTCAGCTACAACCAATGGGAAGACACCACACCCTTTTTTATGCCCATCCTGTCTGCAGACCACTGCCAGACATAGCTATGAACCTCTGGTTAATTTTACCCCCAGTTCAGTTTTATGATTTTGTGTGCTTGTTACCTGACTACTTTTCCTGCTTGCTGTTTATGTACCTTGTTGGCCGATACGCATTTCACCTCTGCTTGTTTTCTGATTAAGTCCTGGCCGTCCCATTCTGTTCCTGTTCCTCAATTAATGTTTTGACCCTGCCTGACTACTATTCTCTGGAATAGCGGTGAGACTCACATTTCCCATACATTTCAAAGTAAAACTTTGACTGCCTGATGGCATTGAGCTCTGCTGCCAGCATAGTAAGGAGGTGTGTGGTAGTCCTTGTGCGCAGTTGCAAGGAAGGGTGGCCTGACCACACAGGGTTTGCGCCAAGGTAGAGGACCCACACGAGGTTGAAGAGGCAGAAGCAGTGTATTAACTTCTACATACAGAACAAGGATTGAAACAACTCTTGGGGACGGCAAGACTTGTACAGCAGACCCTTCTCCATCTCTCACCATAGTTTGCCAGTGCCCAGTCAGTGACATGTAATGACCCTGTCTATGCTTACTGGTCCAAGTATCTGTGTTGAAATGCACCCTGTCGCACACAGATTTTCTCAAGGAAGTGGTGATGATGTTGTGTGCGACATGCTGGTGTAGCGCGGGCATGCTTTTCTTGGAGAAGCAGTGGTGATTGGGCATCTGGTACTGGGGCACAGCGACAGACATAAGGTCTGTAAAATCCTGTGTGTCCACTACGCGTAAAGGCAGCATTTCGGTAGCCAACAGCTTACAGAGGGATAGAGTCAACCACTTAGCTTTGTCATGGGTCGCAGTAAGTGGCCTTTTATTTGACCACATCTGAGGGACAGAGATCTGGCTGCTGTCTGTAGACGGTGTTGAGTAGGGTGTCCCTGGAAAAATGCAGGTTTGTGAGAAAAGTGCAGGCGGAGACATGATGTTGCCTTCATCTTGCCTTCAGATCTGTTCATCTTGTATCATTTTTAAAAAACACAGCAAGCAAGGGTTACTCCAAGCGGAATCTACCTTTTTTCCCAAAATTGGGCACACAGACACCCCATCAGTGGCAGCACTTGTGCCCTAGTTGCAAACAGGATGTTTTGATTTGCATCAAGCACATTCCAAATCCACAAGCATTTACTCTCCCCAGGATGACACAGGGGTAGTAAATTCCTTCTGGATCCATGACTTGTTCATTTTGATGAACGTCAGTCTGTCCACATTGTCACTGGACAGATGCGTGCGCTTATCTGTCAGCACACACCCAGCAGCACTGAAGACACGTTCAGAGACAACGCTGGCAGCTGGACACGACAAAATCTCCAAGGCGTAACTGGAGAGCTCTGTCAATTTTTCTAGATTTGAAGCCCAAAAGGAGCAAGGCTCCATTTGCAAAGTCATTGCATCGATGTTCATTTGGAGATACTCCTGTATCATCCTCTCCATCCGTTGACTATGTGTCAGACTTGTTGTCTCTGGTGGCCTTGCAAAGGAGGGTCTAAAAAAATTATGAAAAGATTCCATAAAATTGCTGTTACCAGCACCAGATACGGTCCTACTGGTACGGGTAGACTGTTGAAGATGACGAGGCCGTCCCATGTTTGTCAAGTTACAACTGGGAGAATCACTCCCTTCACCTGCACGGTTGTTTGGTGGAAAAGCCGAGCTAAGATCGAGTAACAGCTTATGCTGATACTCCTGCATACGTGCGTCCCTTTCTATGGGTGGAATTATGTCACAAAATTTGGACTTGTCCCGGGGATCTAATAGTGTGGCAAGCCAGTAGTCATCATCACTTCTAATTTTGACAATCCGAGGGTCATGTTGGAGGTAGTGCAACAAGAAGGCACTCATGTGTCTTGCGCAGCCATGCGGACCAAGTCCACGCTGTGTTTGTGGCATAGAGGTGCTAACCGTTCTTTCTTCCTCTGTCATCTCCCCCCAACCTCTTTCAACTGAAATTTGACCAAGGTCCCCCTCATCTGCTGAGTCTTCCATGTCCATGGACAGTTCGTCCTCCATATCTTCATGTCCTCCTGCACCTTCCTCAACATGTCGCCTGCTACCATGCGCCCTTGTTGATCCCTGTCCCCCATGGTCCCATGCCTGCCGCGTTGGTGATGATGAACGTCTGGACCTTGGTGATGTTGTTGTGTCTTGCGCATATGAATCCTCCTGTAGTTCCTCCCCTTCCTGTTGTCCCACCCCCTGACTACGAATAGTGTTTAGCGTGTGCTCCAGCATGTAAATGACTGTAATCGTCATGCTGATAATGGCATTGTCAGCGCTAAACATATTCGTCGCCATGTCGAAACTGTGCAGAAGGGTGCATAGGTCCTTGATCTGAGATCACTCCATCAGGGTGATCTGCCCCACTTCTGCATCTCGTTGGCCCAGGCTATACATCATGACGTATTGCACCAGGGCTCGCCGGTGCTGCCACAGTCGCTGTAACATGTGGAGAGTTGAATTCCAGCGTGTCGCCACATCGCATTTCAGGCGATGAACTGGCAGGCCGAAAGACTTCTGGAGCGATGCAAGTCGCTCTGCTGCGGCGCTTGAACGGCGGAAGTGAGCTGACAGTTTTCGTGCCCTGTTCAGAAGGCCATCTAGGCCGGGATAGTGTGTTAAAAATTGCTGGACGACAAGGTTCAACACGTGAGCCATACAAGGTACGTGTGTCACCTTGCCCAGGCGAAGGGCCGCACCCAGGTTTGCAGCATTGTCGCACACGGCCTTACCAGGCTGCAGGTTGAGTGGAGACAACCATTTATTAAACTCGGACCGCAGAGCTGACCACAACTCCTCAGCTGTGTGACTCTTATTCCCAAGACATGTCAAGCTAAAGACCGCCTGATGCCGTTGCGCTCTGCTGCCAGCATAGTAATGAGGGGTGCGTGATTCCTTCTGCGCAGTGAGAACGCTGGTGGCCTGACCAGGCAGGCTTGGGGCGGAGGTGGAGGACACAGATGAGGTGGAGGATGCAGAAGCTGTGGCGGAACTTGGACAGACATAGAATTGACACACAAGTCGTGGGGACGGCAAGACTTGTGCAGCAGACCCTTCACCATCTATCACCATAGTTACCCAGTGCCCAGTCAGCGACATGTAACGTCCCTGTCCATGCTTACTGGTCCAAGTATCGGTGGTGAAATGTACCCGTTCACACACAGAGTTTCTCAAGGAAGCGGTGATGTTGTGTGCGACATGCTGGTGTAGCGCGGGCACACCTTTCTTAGAGAAGTAGTGGCGACTAGGCATCTGGTACTGGGGCACAGCGACAGATATAAGGTCTCTAAAATCCTGTGTGTCCACTAGGCGGAAAGGCAGCATTTCTGTAGCCAACAGCTTACAGAGGGATAGAGTCAACCTCTTCGCTTTGTCATGGGTCGCAGGAAGTGGCCTTTTATTTGACCACATCTGAGGGACAGAGATCTGGCTGCTGTGTGTAGACGGTGTTGAGTAGGGTGTCCCTGGAAAAATGCAGCTTTGTGAGGAAAGTGCAGGCGGAGACATGATGTTGCCTTCATCCAAAGTTGGTGCTATCGATGTCTGAGAGAGCTGTACACACTCACTTGTTTCCCCTTCCAAACCAACTGACGACCTACCAAGCAAACTGCCTGTTGCGGTTACAGTGGTGGAAGTTGTGGGTGGAAAAACAGGTGTGACAGCTGTCCCCACAGTCCTAGAAGATGACGAGCGCGCGGATGCCCTGGAAGGGGCAGGCGGTGGATGGTTGGCTCCACTAGGCCGCATTGCAGCACGGTGAGCTTCCCACCAGGCCATATGATATTTATTCATGTGACGATTCATGGAAGAAGTTGTCAAACTGCTGAGGTTTTGACCTCTACTAAGATAACCATGCCAAATGTTACAGATCACATAATTTGGCCGATCTTTTTTTATGTCAAAAAAGGACCAGGCTAGGCAAGGCTTAGAGGCCATGCGACCTGTTGATCCACCCCGAATAATGCTCAGAGGCAGAGTGGTGGCTGAGGATGCAGTTGTAGACGTGCTACCAGTGCTCCGACTGTGTCCAGGAAGGCGCCAGGTTACTTCGACGTCGGTTGCATCCTCCTCCACCGCCTCTATTGACCTCCTCGAGTGTCTGACTGTGGGTTGACAGTAGGTGGGATCTAGAACTTCATCATCAATTGTTGTGTTTGCACTCCCCTCCCCCCCAGACCGAGTTTCTTCTTGCCCTGACCGAATATTTAAGTTGTCATCCCAATCGGGTATCTGCGTCTCATCTTCATCAGTATGTTCCTCATTGCCTATAACCACAGTTGTTGGAAAGGCAGCATTTTGGTAGCCAACAGTTTGCATATGATGAAAGTCAACCTCCAAGCCATGTCATGCCCTTCTAAAAGCATGTAAAACACAGCGAGGGGACTCCAACCACAGTCTCCCTCGTTGCCACTAACTGGGCCACACACACCCCACTTGACTGGCATCGGTTGAGCCCCCTTTTGAAAAAGAAAAAGATGCTTTGCATGAAGCACTCTCAAAAATACGCGTGCCTTTCCCGTCCCCTGGCTGACCCAGGGGAAGAAAAGTCCTCTGAGAGCCATGACTTGTTCATCTTGGTTCTTTTAGAAACACAGCGAGGGGACTCCAACCACAGTCTCCCTCGTTGCCACTAACTGGGCCACACACACCCCACTTGACTGGCATCGGTTGAGCCCCCTTTTGAAAAAGAAAAAGATGCTTTGCATGAAGCACTCTCAAAAATACGCGTGCCTTTCCCGTCCCCTGGCTGACCCAGGGGAAGAAAAGTCCTCTGAGAGCCATGACTTGTTCATCTTGGTTCTTTTAGAAACACAGCGAGGGGACTCCAACCACAGTCTCCCTCGTTGCCACTAACTGGGCCACACACACCCCACTTGACTGGCATCGGTTGAGCCCCCTTTTGAAAAAGAAAAAGATGCTTTGCATGAAGCACTCTCAAAAATACGCGTGCCTTTCCCGTCCCCTGGCTGACCCAGGGGAAGAAAAGTCCTCTGAGAGCCATGACTTGTTCATCTTGGTTCTTTTAGAAACACAGCGAGGGGACTCCAACCACAGTCTCCCTCGTTGCCACTAACTGGGCCACACACACCCCACTTGACTGGCATCGGTTGAGCCCCCTTTTGAAAAAGAAAAAGATGCTTTGCATGAAGCACTCTCAAAAATACGCGTGCCTTTCCCGTCCCCTGGCTGACCCAGGGGAAGAAAAGTCCTCTGAGAGCCATGTCCACATTGTCAGTGGACAGACACGTGTGCTTATCTGCCAGCAGACCCACAGCAGCACTGAAGACAGGTTCCGAGAGAACGCTGGCTGCAGGACACGACAAGATCCCCAAGACGTACGTGGCGAGCTCAGGCAATTTATCAACATTGGAAGCCTAAAATGAGCAGGGCTCAAGTTGCACAATAATGGAATCGATGTTTCCTTGCATATACTCATATATCTGTGTGTCCTACTCTTTTTCCTTGTCCAGCTCTTTTGTTTTCGCATGAGTATATGTCCTTGTCACTTTCCCATGTGTTGTGAGTTGTTTGTGACCTTTTGGACACCTTTGAGGGTGTTTTCTAGGTGTTTTTCTGTGTTTGTGATTGCCTGCCATTGTTTCCTATGCAGTTCGAGTTCGGTTCGTCGAACGTTCGACGAACCGAACTCGAACGGGAGGTCCGTTCGGCGAACCAACCTCGAGCCGAACCGCGACCGGTTCGCTCATCTCTAGTCACAAGCAACCAAAAGGAAACAACAACGGTATTCCAGCTGAAAAGGGGGGAGGAGGGTACAGGGACATCGGTGCAAGGACGCATCGGGACGCCAGCGTAAGTATGGAACCAGAACGCCGATGTAACCCAGAGGTATAGATAATATGTGATCAGGAGGAAACTAAAGGAAGGGAGGAAAAAAATCAGGCAACAAAGTTATTTCCACAAAACAGCACACAAAAGGTCACCAGCAACTGGCTAACAAAACACAAGGACTGGGATCGCATTAAGCTATCAGTGGCATGGTAGAACAGGCTGCACCATCTTAAAAAGGGTGGCGGTGACTGATTGGTCTGGAGCAACATGTTACTCGAGCAGCAATCCACAGGGTAGCAGAATTAACTCCTGCAAGCCCGATTACTAACAAGCGCAAAGCTGGTCGACACCCAAGCCTGTCTGGGCAACTCAAAAGCAGCATCATGTTGTGGAGTGTCTGAATCTGCTGTGTGAACTTCATCAGATATAGTCCTGATACTCGATGAGTTTTGAACCAAACACTGTGTTGCAAATGGCACCTGCCATATTCCCTATTTCCACATCTAAAAATTCAATAGACCTACCATAAATTTTACTTGTGAGTCTCATGTTCACCTGGTTATCATTTAAATAAGTCATGAATTCATGGAATATTTGACAAGTGCCATCCTACGCAATAAAGATATCATCTATAGAACGTAGTAATATTTTAATATGAGTGGTAAATAGCCTAGAGGTACTAAAGATCTTACCAAATACAAATTATCCCCCAAAAAAACGTACAAAAGTTGGTGCCACTTGTGTGCTTTACCGTATGGGTAATTTCTCAGATTCCGAAGCATAAACAGTGCGGACGAGACTTATCAATACAGCTAATTTGCAAGTAGATTTTACAAACATGGCTATCATTTGGACATTATTCATTAAGGTTTTCATGAAGCATATTGTAAAAAACTAAATTCAATATTTCAATACAGTAAAAAAACAAAAAATACATGTTTATTATGTCTTTTCAACATAGTGCTATAAGCAATTGAATGAGATCAATAATAACTAAATACTGGTACATGATAGAAAGTGACCCGTTGCTAGCAGATATTGCCATAAAATGACCGTTACATTTAGCAGGCGGTATTGATAAAAGGCAGTTGTGGCGCCCCTGCGGCTTCAGGTGCCACAGGGTACTGTGCCTCAACTGAGGTGCAGTATTCATCACAAAAACGGAGGAGGACGTCACCGGTAATCAACACCAACACACTCATTCAACACATAAACACGGGAGCTCTTCCACTGGGACTGGGTAGGGTAGGTGCTGAGGTAGCCATCATGAGGTATGGGACCTCTTGCCCACTAGTTCAGCAACCTGGGACGCAGGGCACCAACAGGGGAAGTTAGGAGCCATCTCACACACAAGTCAGTCAGAAGATAGCTTTGGATGCAGCAGGCGTCTGGAGGGACTCAGGAACAAGCAAACTTGAGATGCTGCTATGCGAGAGATTCTAATGGATTGGTATAAGAAATACTATGGAAACAGTGTAAAAACTGTGGTCCATGCAGCTTAAGAAGAAAAGACCGTGATAGTCAAACAGCACCGCTGCAACCAATTGTCACCAAGCAGTCATTAGAACTTGTGGCCTTAGACCATGTGAAGCTGATACCTAGTACAAAAGGCTATACATATGCTCTTACGATGGTAGACCACTATTCCAGATTCCTAGTCGTAGTCCTAGTAAAAGAATTGACGAAACAAACTGCAGCAAAAGCTTTCCAAGCCCATTTTTGTAGCCCACATGGGTATCCAGAGCAGGTAATAGTTGATCAAGGTCCAGTATTTGAGGCTAAATTATTTCAAGAGGTGTGTAACCTGTATGGCTGTAAGAAGATTCGCACTACGCCTTATCATCCACAGGGTAATGGTATGTGTGAGAAGATGAATCAGATAATCATTGACATGCTAAAACTCCTGCCATTAGAAAAAAGAAACAAGTGGCCAGAAAGGTTGCCTTATCTAGTGGACATGAATAACATTCCGGTAGGTTCCACCGATTGCTCGCCAGCATATCTCATGAGAGCAAGACCAGGAAGATTGTTAATTGATTTTGAAATGGGGATTGTAGTTTACCAAATACTGATTGGGATACAACTCATCAAGCACAATACAAGAGAGTACAAGAATGCGTAGAAAAGAATTTAAATCAAAGCAGAGAAAAACAAGAGAAAGATTATAACAAAAAGGTACAAGCTGTTTCTTTGACACCTGGAGACCAGGTTCTCAGAAGAAAAAGAAGAGTTCATAAACTTGATGATCTGTGGGAAGAAGAACCTTACATCATGCAATCCTCCAATTTTGACAACAGAAAAGTATGCATAATCAGTAAAGATGAAGGAACAACATCAACAACAGTCTCCAGAGACCATTTGAAGAAATGTCCGGAACAATTGAAACCCAAAGAAAGGAACCCTCGTACACCTCAACCTGAACAAAAGAAAATGATCCATACAGTACTCAGAGATTTCCCTGAAGATAGGCCTCAATACAGCGGAGCCATTATTGTCAGAATTATTACAGAATCAGAGAACCCTGTAATCGGTGAATTTGTCAATGCCACAATAAAGGTAAGGAATCACGGACACTTATCATGTCTACCTACAACACCTAGGTCAGTACCAAGTACAGTACAGAGTACAGAGGCTAGTACAACACATGAGTTGCATAGATCAAGTCACAGCAACATTGGTTAACCCCCGTCCAGGTATGGAGAGTGAGTATAAAATGCATTAATATGTTACAGAAAAATGAAAAGTGTAAAATGTTTCATGTAAATAGATTGTAAATAGTAGTGTACAGAAAGGTGGAGGAACTGGGCCCAGCCCCATGCACATTAAGTTAGGAAAGTAAGTTCCTTGGGTTGGGAGGAAGAAACCAGTGCTCCTAAGCCAAGACACCTATAGGGAACCATAGAAGATAAGAATGTTTGTAAGACGTAAATGGTTATAAGATAAAATGGAATGTATATAAAATGTATGGACCCTACAGAGACTGACCTGTATGAAATTTTGGGTCATTGTTTTCCCGTTAATTTAGGTATACTGATAATTATGGACCAAAGCCACAGGACTGGTTGTGCCACAGACTGGCCTTGTAGATAGTTGCACCAAATGTGCCTTCTTCCAGAGTAATATACTATACTCTGCAACAAAGACTTAACGAAAAATTGAAACATTCAAGTGTATTGCCTCCCTTGCATGGGAAGACTTGTTAACTGTAATGTTATTTAGAAAATTTAAAATTATTTATCTTGTTTGTTTTCCAGCCCGCGGACGTGCTGGAATTAACCAAGGGGGAATGCAGCACCCTGGGGTAACAGGTGCCACAAAGGGCTGCAATACCCCGGGTTCCTGGAAGACCAATGCTGTCAATCGCACTACATACATTAAAATTGCCCGCTTCTCAGGATGAGCAACAGGCTACCAATGGGTTTAGAGGAGCAGCTGCCTATTGGCTGGGACTTGCCCAATCCGGTAGCCAGAAGCACAGAGAGGGGAGTTAGAGAGTCAGTTGGTAGAGAGAGTTTGAGGGAGTCGTGAGTGAGAGAGGGTGTGTGTGTGGTCCGGATGAGGCCTCGGTAAATGAAAGAGGAGAATGGTTGCCTGAAGGGGAATAGAGCCAGTACCCTGAGGGACCGAGCACGACAGGGCACAGGACCCTAGTCTGGGTGGAAGTTTCAAGCCCACCCAGTAATCCTGCAGGTGATCGGGGACTATCAGGATCCATCACCACTGAAGGTACGGGACACAGTAAAAAAGAGGGAACCTGGGCACTGAGACAGAAAGAAAGGTCTGACCCATGAGAGGTTCAAGTTAACTTTTATACCCAGAAGGACAAGAGGTAGAACAGAGAGGGACCCCAAGTTGCTCTAGGCCATGGGGACCCTAATACCAAAAAGTGCAATGAGGAGGTTTTACCGGGTCAACACGCCAGCACTGGAACAAAGGGAACCCGGGACCCCGAAACAAGCAAGAAGCGGGCTGCGGCTACCAGGACTCAGTGAGTAAAACCCAGTTAAACTGCAGAACCCGTGTCATCTGAATTATTGCTATACCTTCCTTGGCACCAACTGCTACCTCTAACATTGATCCAATGGGGCCTAACCCTACTTATGAAGGATTCAACATCTATGCTACACCACACCAACAGCACCAGCAGAGGACATTAAGCAGCGGCGGCTTTCCCCTAAATAGCCATGCACCGCAAGTGGCATCACATACATTTTGTACATACTCCCTTGTAAATATCCCTTCTTTTTCAAGCTACCCCCAGGGTCACGGAACCAGGCACCGGCCACTTGAGTGACATTGTCCCCCTGTATCCAATGCCCAGAACCGAGTACCCTAGACCCTGGGGTGCATCATATATATTTCTTCTCATTTTTGATTAGTAATTGATATTAATTAATTTAATTAGTATGAATGGCTGTCATGTAAAACTCTTGAAGGGTCCTCATCCCCCTCTCTGCCATCAGCCACAGATCGTCATGATGATTATCTGATCGGCCTGACAGTTTAGGTATTTATGACTTTGGGTGATGGTAGAACTGCAGCCAAATGATGCATAGAAAGACATCCCTTTGTTCTGTTGGAGGGAAAACTTCCAAAACAGTTTTTAAGCACTACGTTAATGCTAGAAAAATTAAAAGCATATTGCCAGAATCCCTGTGGAGTGCTGAACCCAGCGCACCGTCTAGCTCCACTGGAAGATCGCTGGTAGCGCAACAAATGAGTATTGGGCAGTAAAATCATGCTAGATGCGTTGTGTTTGGTATCTATGTAAATGTAAAATCGAGATATAAAATATAACGCTAATATCTTTCACCTGTGTGGCCCAGGCGCAAAGATATGTGAAAAGCTAGAATTAGAGAACTTTGTGACAATCTTGGCACAGCCCACAAGAGACTGTAAAATGAGGTCACAGAAAAGGGGGGTTACCTAAAGGCATAAGAGAGACTAGCTCCTTGATGGGGGCAGTCAGTACTGGAGGGCATCAGTAAGTGGTGATGCTCGCCAATTCTACCATCTTCTTCTCTTGGAGTCCCTCCCTGCCTAAATTCAGACGTCACATCTATGGTACGAGTTTAGTAAGTTTCACGTTTATACCTTTTATTTTTATGTAACTGTCTATACTGTAATCGTATGGTTGCCTTTTGTAAATTCTTGTATATTTTTTCAACACTGCCTATTTTCGGATTAAATATATAAAATTTAATAGTTTCTTTCCTCATGCTTTATATATGAATCCAAAGAACCCGAAGGGCCTTATGCTATCTGAAGCGGTCCCCAGCTAACCCGAAAAGCTGAGTGGTGGCAGCATAATTATTATTGCATAGAATTATTGGAGTGCTATCATTAAGGGTACCGAGGTATATATATATATTCCATTAGCGGGAATCGGTGATATATACATTTACCCTTGCTGTGAGACCTCCAATATTTGGCATTATCAGCTCAGCAGCCTCATTTTATGCATTTTCCTGCGGTACGAAAAGTGGCCTGCCGATAAGGGGGGCGCTAGAGAGAAGTCGTGTTTGTGACAAATCAGCGAACAGCTGCAGGATATCTGAGTGACTCCCCCGGCTGTTCATGACAATGGCATATCCTGTATAAATTAAGGGGAAGTACTAGTGATAATGTGTGAGCCGGAAGGAGCGTGTACTCACATAAAACAGCTACAGTTAGGTCCAGAAATATTTGGACAGTGACACAATTTTCGCGAGTTGGGCTCTGCATGCCACCACATTGGATTTGAAATGAAACCTCTACAACAGAATTCAAGTGCAGATTGATTGTAACGTTTAATTTGAAGGTTTGAACAAAAATATCTGATAGAAATTGTAGGAATTGTACACATTTCTTTACAAACACTCCACATTTTAGGAGGTCAAAAGTAATTGGACAAATAAACCAAACCCAAACAAAATATTTTTATTTTCAATATTTTGTTGCGAATCCTTTGGAGACAATCACTGCCTTAAGTCTGGAACCCATGGACATCACCAAACGCTGGGTTTCCTCCTTCTTAATGCTTTGCCAGGCCTTTACAGCCGCAGCCTTCAGGTCTTGCTTGTTTGTGGGTCTTTCCGTCTTAAGTCTGGATTTGAGCAAGTGAAATGCATGCTCAATTGGGTTAAGATCTGGTGATTGACTTGGCCATTGCAGAATGTTCCACTTTTTTGCACTCATGAACTCCTGGGTAGCTTTGGCTGTATGCTTGGGGTTATTGTCCATCTGTACTATGAAGCGCCGTCCGATCAACTTTGCGGCATTTGGCTGAATCTGGGCTGAAAGTATATCCCTGTACACTTCAGAATTCATCCGGCTACTCTTGTCTGCTATGTCATCAATAAACACAAGTGACCCTGTGCCATTGAAAGCCATGCATGCCCATGCCATCACGTTGCCTCCACCATGTTTTACAGAGGATGTGGTGTGCCTTGGATCATGTGCCGTTCCCTTTCTTCTCCAAACTTTTTTCTTCCCATCATTCTGGTACAGGTTGATCTTTGTCTCATCTGTCCATAGAATACTTTTCCAGAACTGAGCTGGCTTCATGAGGTGTTTTTCAGCAAATTTAACTCTGACCTGTCTATTTTTGGAATTGATGAATGGTTTGCATCTAGATGTGAACCCTTTGTATTTACTTTCATGGAGTCTTCTCTTTACTGTTGACTTAGAGACAGATACACCTACTTCACTGAGAGTGTTCTGGACTTCAGTTGATGTTGTGAACGGGTTCTTCTTCACCAAAGAAAGTATGCGGCGATCATCCACCACTGATGTCATCCGTGGACGCCCAGGCCTTTTTGAGTTCCCAAGCTCACCAGTCAATTCCTTTTTTCTCAGAATGTACCCGACTGTTGATTTTGCTACTCCAAGCATGTCTGCTATCTCTCTGATGGATTTTTTCTTTTTTTTCAGCCTCAGGATGTTCTGCTTCACCTCAATTGAGAGTTCCTTAGACCGCATGTTGTCTGGTCACAGCAACAGCTTCCAAATGCAAAACCACACACCTGTAATCAACCCCAGACCTTTTAACTACTTCATTGATTACAGGTTAACGAGGGAGACGCCTTCAGAGTTAATTGCAGCCCTTAGAGTCCCTTGTCCAATTACTTTTGGTCCCTTGAAAAAGAGGAGGCTATGCATTACAGAGCTATGATTCCTAAACCCTTTCTCCGATTTGGATGTGAAAACTCTCATATTGCAGCTGGGAGTGTGCACTTTCAGCCCATATTATATATATAATTGTATTTCTGAACATGTTTTTGTAAACAGCTAAAATAACAAAACTTGTGTCACTGTCCAAATATTTCTGGCCCTGACTGTATTACTCATTTTACTGGTCCCTATCTACAATCCTGTGACTGAAATAAAGTGCATTTGACTGAAATTCAAAGTGATGAGTGCCACTCCTCTTGCTTTCCTCGGAAATGATCATGATCATTTACTATAGGTACAGCTTGTGGTGCCGTGTTAGACTGGGGACTGTAAAGGCCACTTTACACGCAGCGACATCGCTAACAAGATGTCGTTGGGGTCACGGAATTCGTGACGCACATCCGGCCTCGTTAGCGACGTCATTGCATGTGACAAGTACGAGCGACCGCTAACGATCAAAAATACTCACCATATCGTTGATCATTGTCCGGTCGCTCTAATCTCGATTATCGTTGCTGTTGCAAGACGCAGGTTGTTTGTCGCTCCTGCAGCAGCACACATCGCTACGTGTGACACCGCAGGAATGAGGAACATCACCGTCCCTGCGGCTGCCGGCAATGAGGAAGGAAGGAGGTTGGCGGGATGTTACGGCCGCTCATCTCCGCCCCTCCGTTTCTATTGGGCGGCCGCTTAGTGATGCCACTGTGATGCCGCACGAACCACCCCCTTAGAAAGCAGGCGGTACGCCGGCCACAGCGACGTCGCTAGGTAAGTATAAGTAAGTATGTGTGTATAAGTGTAAGTATGTGTGTAAGCGATGTT
This sequence comes from Anomaloglossus baeobatrachus, assembly GCF_048569485.1. Classification (NCBI taxonomy): domain Eukaryota; kingdom Metazoa; phylum Chordata; class Amphibia; order Anura; family Aromobatidae; genus Anomaloglossus; species Anomaloglossus baeobatrachus. The sequence continues at coordinate 233,006,478 of NC_134357.1, forward strand.
GTGCGCCACAGGCAGCGATTTGCCCATGACGCACAACCGACGGGGGCGGGTACACTCGCTAGCAATATCGATAGCGGTATCGCTGCGTGTAAAGTGCCCTTAAGCCTATGTCCGTACGCTGCATCTCTTTTCTAAGTACATCTTTTTTCCTATGGTCACAGAAAATGCAGCTTGTGGCCCAAAAAACACATGATGTTTTGTTGCATTTTTCTGCGTTTTTTGTTAATGGTTTTTTTAAATGAGAAACAAAATATCATAGGATAATTGATAGCTAGAATAGACATATAGAGATAGAACATAAAGAATAGCTAGAAAGAAATAACAGACTAGTTTGATAAATAGAGTGATAGCTAGCTTGGTCAGCTGTTTTTTAATTATTTTTTAGTAAAAAAATAACATGGGGTCCCCCATTTTTCATAACCCGCATAGGAACAGCAGAAGCTGCATGCTGCAACCTTGGCTGGTTATAAAAAAAATAGAGGGGATCCCACGCTTTTTTAAAAATTATTTGATTCCTCCATTTTTCTAAAACCTGCCAAGGTACAGCAGACAACTGGGGGCTGATATTATTAGGGTGATTAGGGCCATGGTCATTTGGCACTTTCCAGCCTAACAATAGCAGGCCGCAGCCTCCCCAGAAGTGGCGCATCAATTAGATGCGCCAATTTTAGCGCTGGACCCGACTCTTCTTGTTGCCCTGGTGCAGTGACAATCGGGGTAAAAAGGAGTTAATGGCATCCCACAGCTGCCACTATGCCCTAAATTAGTAATGGGAGGCATCTATGAGACCCCCCATCACTAATTTATAAGTGAAAGTAAATAAACACAAACCCAAAAAATCCTTTATTTGCAATAAAAGACAAAAAACCATCCTCCTTCAATACTTTAACGCCCAAAACACCCCTAAAAGTCTGACGTAATCCACACAAGGTCTCATGACACTTCTAGCACTGCATGAGTTGATACACATGGCACTTCTTGGGTAGTGCTCAAATAGGCTTCAAAACTGTCTTAGGCCTCTTTCACATGTACGTGCCTCCGGTACGTGTATGGCAGTTTTCTCACGTCCCGGAGACACGTACATACGTAGACCTAGGTATTCCTATGGTTTTGGACACAGGTAAGTATTTGCGGACGGAACGTGTGTCCATTCCGTACTTACGTGTGTCCGTGTGTTTCTCACGCCGACATGTCCGTTTTCTCTCCAGCATCATAGGTGTCACACGGAACACAAACGTGTCACACGTAATGCAAACGGACCACACGGATGTATTCCGTGTGACATGCACCGGAGAGAAGACTTTGTCTGTGAGAAAAAAACCCCAAACCTTTACTCACCTTCTCATGCCCTGCTGTCTCTGCCGCTGCTGTGTTTGCTGCCGACCACTGCTCATTATGCTCATTGAATATTCACTTCACTGCGGCCGGAAGCAGCAGCAGTGGGGAGTCGTCAGGACCGGAGACCGAAGATAAGCACCACGGACAGCGTTGCCAGGGACAGGTGAGTAGAAAGTTCCCAGTCTCCATGTTTTATCACGGATAACACACGTGTGCCATACACACGGCACACTGAGGGCAATACGCACCTTTGACACGTCCGTCAAAAACGTCCGTGATTTTCACGGACGTGTAAAAGAGGCCTTAAGTAGATGTAGAAACTTGGCACTCAAGATAAATGTGAATAGTGGTCTTGTATTGAGAACTTGAACTTGTAGAACCAGCACAAGCACAGACTTTTCGGTCAAAGATATTCATCAGTGTGCGTGCAGGGGGTCCTCAGAAGGTATAGCAACTTGGCAACTGGCGTAGTCAGGTATGATGCGGTGTCCACCACTGTCTATGTGGCAACCAATTTTTATGTATTTATTTATTTTACTGTACGATATAGACCCATGGTGTCTGTGATTGAAAGTGTCAGACACGCTGTCACTCAGCATGGGGGCTCATCTGACTGCAAGCAATCACAGACGCCGGTGGGTGGGGGAAGCAGTGCATATACAATAAAGGTAATGAGCAGCCTGGGAAGTAAATAATCAGCTGCAGGAGCAGTGTGACAGCCACCCAGGTGCATCAGTAAGTATGAAGTGCTTTGCACCTAATTCTAGTCCCCATAGACTGTATATGGGGACCCGCATCTGGCCAAATACCAGGGGTCAATCCTCCGCAAATTCAGAGTCAGTTGGGAATTGATCTGCCAGTCCTCCGAAATGGAGGGACAAAATGCAAAAAGAATTGACATGCTGCATCTTGGCTTCATGTTCAAAAACGCATCCAAAAAAAGATGCCCTGTGCAAACAGCAAAATAGAAATTTCATAGACTTTGCTGTGGGAAGGAAATGCATACATTTGGCTACATCTTTTGTGACCACAAAACTTCACAAAATACACACTAAAAAATGCAATGTGAGGCCTACAGGCCCTGTCACACACAGAGATAAATGGACAATCAGTGCCAGGTTTGTGGCTGTGTACAAATGGAACAATATGTCCATGATTTCACTGCAACCACAGATCTGCCAAAGATTTATCTCTGTGTGTGACAGGGCCTTAAGATTCGTTATGGGTCATAATTGTTGGAAGAGACTTTCCTTTGTTCTGGGACTATTCGACTAATAGTCCAGTCAAAATACGAAAAAAAAATCCTTTACCCTGAACAAATTCCAAGAAAGCGTTTTATTGTTTTTTTTGGTAGTATTACATGTAGGGAAAAACATACTAAATGGGGCTTTACACGCTACGATATCGTTAATGTTTTGTCGTCGGGGTCACGTTGTTAGTAACGCACATCCGACGTCATTAACGATATCGCAGCGTGTGACACTTACAAGCGTCCTTAAGCGACCTCAAAAATGGTGAAAATCGTTCACCATGGAGAGAGAGGTCGTCCCAAACTCAAAAATCGGTAAGGGTTGTTTATCCATGTTGTTCATCGCTCATGCGGCAGCACACATCACTGTGTGTGACACCGCAGGAGCGAGGAACGTCTCCTTACCTGTCGCCGGCCACAATGCGGAAGGAAGGAGGTGGGCGGGATGTTACGTCCCACTCATCTCCGCCCCTCCGCTTTGATTGGCCGGCCGCTTAGTGACGTCGCGGTGACGTCGCGGTGACGCCGAACGTCCCTCTTCCTTGAGGGAGGGATTGTTCAACAGTCACAGCGACGCCGCTGACCAGGTAAGTGCGTGTGACGCTGCCGTAGTGATAATGTTCGCTGCGGCAGCGATCACACGATATAGCATATGCGACGGGGCGGGTACTTACACGCTCGATATCGCTAGAAATTGCTAGAGATATCGTAGCGTGTAAAGCCCGCTTAAAAGTTTACCAAGATAGGGTTACCACAAAGGGTCCAAATGTGACGTCAAAGAATATGGCCGCCAAAGTTGTAAAATATTAAAGGTGACTCGCCTTTCAGTGTCTATCATATTTCTTTTACAATTACTACTATTATTATATTTATTATTTAACGATTTATGAATGGCTTGCGTGTTGTAAGGCGTACTGATCAGTACTGGGCAGGCCTGGGTTGCGGCCTAGTCATCGAGCAAGCTCTGATGCGCTCCCTAAAAACTGCAGGAGGACTCCCCAGAGGAAGTGGAATGTCCGAACATCAGAGGGCCTTGTGGACTCTGTCTGTGCCAGTGTCCTCTTCCTACAGTGATGGAATGCAGGGTTTCACTCGCCAGAGCTTTGTCACCAGTGAACAACACAAGGAGGCAAGAATGTCAAGGACGAGAAGAGATCGTGAAGACCTGGAGAAAATTGCAGATAAACTCGAGACCTTTTCACCTTTATCTGATGAAGTGTCTCTTCGCAACATTATCACCGGTGTCAATGCAAAAAAGGATGTGAATGTCCATAACCTGTTCACCATTGGCAGAGAAATAGTGGCAACAATGAAGGGTCAATCACTGTTTTCAGTTAAGTACAAGTGGTCAATGAAAGCCAAGATCCTGGCATCCAGTGAGGCAATTGACGTTGCTAAGGACAAAAAAAATTTGTTCCAAAGGTTTCTTGTGGTGTCTCAAACTGCTGATCTTTCCCTTGATGAGGTGATGGCCTATGAACTTACCCACCATCCCTCTTTGAGGCAAAACATCTCTTACACAACCAAACATAGCACAACTGATGGCTGCTATAAAAGAACAGAGTTCAGATGATGCAGTACTCAAGGATGTACCAGAAGTGGAACATTATGTTCTTGACGGAGGTTCTCTTCTCCATCGACTGAAGTGGTCAGAAGGAAAGACATATTGTTCAATCACTGAAGACTATGCATCTTTCACAGTAAAGCACTATGGTAAGGCTACGATAGTATTTGATGGTTACATTGGAGGACCAAACACTAATGACATTACCCATCAGCGACGGCATAAAAATCGAACAAGTAACAAAGTGAACATTGCTGAAGGAACGAAATTTGTCGGGAAAAAGGAGGACTTCCTTTCGAATGTGGAGAACAAACAGTCTCTTATCAATCTCGTTTCACAGCGCATGAATGACAGAGGTTGCCACGTAATACAATCAGAGGGGGATGCAGATGTGGAGATTGTTAAGGAAGCAGTGTCAATGTCATCCAACAAAAGTACTAGTCTGATTGGCGAAGATACAGATCTTTTGGTGTTGTTATTTCATCACGCATCAACCAGCGATGGCAACAAGCTTAATTTCTACTCTGATAAAGGGAGTCCTGCAACAGTATACGACATTAAGGTTATGAAGAAGTTCCTGGGAAACCATGTCTGCAGCAGTCTTCTGTTTCTGCATGCATTCACGGGTTGCGATACCACTTCCGCAGTTTTTGGAATCGGAAAAAAACTCGGTCTACACAAGGTTTTGAAGGGAGACTCTTTCTTAAATAGCTGTGCTAAAATGTTTTCCACACCTAAAAAAACATAGCTGAGATTGAAGACGCTGGGTGTAAAGTGATGGTGGCATTGTCCGGGGTCAAACCTGGAGACAATCTGTCTGCAATGAGGTAGTCTACTCTCTGCAAAAAAGTTGGTTCAGCCAATATCTTTGTTACACCTGAACGACTGCCACCGACCTCCTCTGCAACAAAGTATCATGCCCTTCGGAGTTACCTCCAAGTGATGCTTTGGATGGACAATGGTGAGGCCATGGACACTACTGAATGGGGATGGGAATTGCAGAACAACAGTCTAGTTCTAGTGATGATGGATACTTTACCCGCACCAGAAAAACTTCTGAAAATAATTCAATGCAATGGTTCTCGTGGTTGTAGTACACTTCGGTGCACTTGCAAAAGACACGGACTTACCTGTTCACAGGTATGCGGACCATGTCAAGAAGGGCATTGTGACAATATGAGTGAGGAAACAGTGTCTGATGATGAAAATAGTGACTATTGACCTGACACGGTTATTCAGTGATGAAGTAGGTCTTAAAATGCACTGTGTATTAATTCTATAATTTCTAGAATGTACATGTATGTCATGACGTCATTGATGACGTCATGACCTCGCCTGTCCATGTAGTTAGTATAAAACTTTGTCTAAAAATTGTTATATGAAAATATATAGTATAAAAAATGCAAACTCTTCTGTAACCTACAGGTTTGAAATAGGGAAATATTCGTTATTTTTAGTGCGATGGCTGTCATCGTCTTATGACGTCATAGTTAGGACCTTTGTGGTGATCAATTTTTGGAAAACTTTTAATGTGTTGTTCCCCACATATAATAGTAAAAAAAAAATCATAAAACGCTTTCTTGGAATTTGTTCTGGGTCAAACCGTATTTTGACTGGACTATAAAGAAACAGAAGCCGGTAGTTCAGAGTGCAGCAAAGATGTTGATAAGTACAAGTGTATCTCAATAAACTGGAATGTCGTCAAAAGGTTAATTTACTTCAGTAATTCAATACAAAAAGGGAAGCACATATATTATATAGAGCCATTACACACAGTGATCTATTTCAGGTATTTATTTCTGTTAATGTTGATGATTATGGCTTACAGCAAATGAAAACTCAAAAGTCATTATCTCAGAAAATTAGAATATTATATAAGACCAACTGAAGAAATGTTTTTTTATCTCAGAAATGTTGGCGCCTACTGAAAAGTCTGTACAGTAAATGCCTCAAAACTTGGCCAGGGCTCCTTTTGCATGAATTACTGCATCAATGCGGTGTGGCATGGAGGCGATAAGCCTGTGGCACTGCTGAGGTGTAATGGAAGCCCAGGTTGCTTTGATAGCAGACTTCAGCTCATCTGTATTGTTGGGTCTGGTGTCTCTCATCTTCCTCTTAACAATACCCCATAGATTCTCTATGGGGTTTAGGTCAGGTGAGTTTGCTAGCCAATCAAGCACAGTGATACTGTAGTTATTAAACCAGGCATTGGTATTTTTGGCAGTGTGGACAGGTGCCAAGTCTTGCTGGAAAATGAAATTTCCATCTCCAAAAAGCTTGAGCTTAATTTATTGAGAGGCCCTTGTATAAGATCTACATTGAAAATGCACAACATTCAATAAAGGAGTTTATTAAAAGATACATTTTATTAATAAAATCAAATCAAATTCCATATATGGAAAAAAGGGAGAGACACAACAATGAAAACACCCTGCCTAAAGATGAAATACAAAAGAAAAAAAAACTAAAGCAGCACCATATTATAAAAGTTTCATAAACGTGTGCCACAGGACAATAACTGTCCAGAAAAAGTCAAAGAATTTAAACAATATATATATGTATATATATATATATATATATATATATATATATATATAGTGCTGATATATATATACATACACCATACAGATCAAAAGTTTGGACACACCTCCTCATCAAAGAGTTTTCTTTATTTCCATGACTCTAAAAATTGTAGATTCACACTGAAGGCATCAAAACTATGAATTAAAACATGTGGAATTAGATACTTAAAAAAGTGTGAAACAACTGAAAATATGTCTTATATTCTAGGTTCTTCAAAGTAGCCACCTTTTGCTTTCATTACTACTTTGCACACTCTTGGCATTCTCTTGATGAGCTTCAATAGGTAGTCACCGGAAATGGTTTTCCAACAGTCTTGAAGGAGTTCCCAGAGATGCTTAGCACTTGTTGGCCCTTTTGCCTTCACTCTGTGCGGTCCAGCTCACCCCTAACCATCTCGATTGGGTTCAGGTCTGGTGACTGTGGAGACCAGGTCATCTGGCGTAGCACCCCATCACTCCCCTTCTTAGTCAAATAGCCCTTACACAGCCTGGAGGTGTGTTTGGCGTCAATGTCCTGTTGAAAAATAAATTATGGTCCAACTAAACGCAAACCGGATGGAATAGTACACCGCTGTAAGATGCTGTGGTAGCCATGCTGGTTCTTTATGCCGTCAATTTTGAATAAATCCCCAACAGTGTAAGCAGCAAAGCACCCCCACATCATCACACCTCCTCCTCCATGCTTCACGGTGGGAACCAGCCATGTAGAGTCCATCCGTTCACCTTTTCTAAAAAGACACGGTGGTTGGATCCAAAGATCTCAAATTTGGACTCATCAGACCAAAGCAAAGATTTCCACTGGTCTAATGTCCATTCCTTGTGTTCTTTAGCCCAAACAAGTCTCTTCTGCTTGTTGTCTGTCCTTAGCAGTGGCTTCCTAGCAGCTATTTTACCATGATGGCCTGCTGAACAAAGTCTCCTCTTAATAGTTGTTCTAGAGATGAGAAGGTGTGTCCAAACTTTTGATCTGTATGGTGTATGTGTATATATATATATATATATATATATATATATATATAATCAATGGAATGTAGCAATATCGATACATATACAGTGCCTTTGCAAAAGTATTTGGCTCCCCTGAATTTTTCAACCTTTTTCCACATTTCAGGCTTCAAACATAAAGATAAAAAGTTTAATTGTTATGGTGAAGAATCAACAAAAAGTGGGACACAATTGTGAAGTTGAACAAAATTTATTGCTTATATTAAACTTTTTTTAAAAAATAAATAACTGAAAATTGGGGTGTGCAATATTATTCGTCCCCTTTCCTTTCAGTGCAGCAAACTCACTCCAGAAGTTCATTGAGGATCTCTGAATGATCCAATGTTGTCCTAAATGATTGATAATTATAAATGTAAGCCACCTGTGTGTAATCAAGTCTCCATATAAATGCACCTGCTTGATGATAGTCTCAGTGTTCTGTTTAAAGCACAGATAGCATCATGAAGACCAAGGAACACAACAGGAAGGTCCATGATACTGTTATGGAGAAGTTTAAATCTGGATTTGGTTACAAAAAGATTTCCAAAACTTTAAACATCCCAAGGAGCACTGTGCAAGCGATCATATTGAAATGGAAGGAGTATCATACCACTGCAAATCTACCAGGACCCGGCCGTCCATCCAAACTTTCATCTCAAACAAGGAGAAGACTAATCAGAGATGCCGCCAAGAGGCCCATGATCACTCTGGATGAACTGCAGAGATCTACAGCTGAGGTGGGAGAGTCTGTCCATAGGACAGCAATCAGTTGTACACTGCACAAATCTGGCCTTTATGGAAGAGTGGCAAGAAGAAAGCCATTTCTCAAAGATATCTATAAAAAGTGTTGTTTAAAGTTTGCCACAAGCCACCTAGGAGACACACCAAACATGTGGAAGAAGGTGCTCTGGTCAGATGAAACCAAAATTGAACATTTTGGGCACAATGCCAAACGATATGTTTGGCGTAAAAGCAACACAGCTCATCACCCTGAACACACCATCCCCACTGTCAAACATGGTGGTGGCAGCATCATGGTTTAGGCCTGCTTTTCTTAAGCGGGGACAGGGAAGATGGATAAAATTGATGGGAAGATGGGTGGAGCCAAATACAGGACCATTCTTGAAGAAAACCTGTTGGAGTCTGCAAAAGACCTGAGACTGGAACGGAGATTTGTCTTCCAACAAGACAATGATTTCAAACATAAAGCAAAATCTACAATGGAATGGTTCACAAATAAACGTATCCAGGTGTTAGAATGGCCAAGTGACAGTCTAGACCTGAATCCAATCAAGAATCTGTGGAAAGAGCTGAAAACTGCTGTTCACAAACACTCTCCATCCAACCTCACTCAGCTCCAGTTATTTGTAAAGAAAGATTGGGCAAGAATTTCAGTCTCTCGATGTGCAAAACTGATATAGACATTCCCCAAGTGACTTGCTGCTGTAATTGCAGCAAAAGGTGGCGCTACAAAGTAACTTAAAGGGTACGAATAATATTGCACGCCCCACTTTTCAGTTATTTATTTTTTAAAAAAGCTTAAAATAAGCAATAAATTTCATTCATCTTCACAATTGTGTCTCACTTGTTGTTGATTCTTCACCATAATATTAAAATTTTTATCTTTATGTTTGAAGCCTGAAAAATGTACCATGAGAAAGCTTGTAATTAATAGTATTCACTATTCAGGCTGCATCAGAAGAAAAATGACAAACATCTGTAGTACCAATTGGAGCCACTAGATGGCGGAGTTGGCAGTAAATATCAAACTAGGTGCATATAATGAGTCAAATTTTACATAGGAAAAATCCAATAGTAGTACATAACCTGGACTGATAAGTGCATTCAAATGCAATGGCAGAACATAAATAAATCATCCTTATAAGTATATACACTGCTCAAAAAAAATAAACGGAACACTAAAATACCACATCATAGATCTCAATGAATGAAATACTCCAGTGGCAAATCTTTATTCATTACATAGTGGAATGCATTGAGAACAATAAAACATGAGGTCTGGATTTCTAATGATACTGAAAATCAAAGTGGAAAATTAAATTACAGCCTGCTCCAACTTCAGTGGAAATGCCTCAAGACAAGGAAATGAGGCTCAGTAGTGTGTGGCCTCCACTTGCCTGTATGACCTCCCTACAATGCCTGAGCATGCTCCTGAGGAGGCGACGGATGTTCTCCTGAGGTATCTCCTCCCAGACCTGGATTAAAGCATCAATCAACTCCTTGACAGTCTGGGTGCAACGTGGCATTGGTGGATGGAACGAGACATGATGTCTCAGGTGTGCTCGATTGGATTCAGGTCTTAAGAACGAGCAGCTTAGTTCATAGCATCAGTGCATTCATCATGCAGGAACTATGGACACACTTGTGCCACATAAGGCCAAGCATTTTCATGCATCAGAAGGAACCCAGGGCCCACTGCACAATGGATCTGAGGATCTCATCTCGGTACCTAATAGCAGACAGGGTACCACTGGCTAGCACATGAAGAGCTGTGCGGCCCTCCAACGAAATGCCTTTCCACACCATTAGTGACCCACTGCCAAACCGGTCATGCTGGAGTATGTTGCAGACAGCAGAAGGTTATCCAAGGTGTATCCAGGCACTGTCATGTCTGCCACATGTGCTGAGTGTGAACCTGCTGTTATCCATGAAGAGCACAGGGTACCAATGTTGAATCTGTCAATCCTGATGTTCTCTGGCAAATGCCAATCGCCGTGCATGGTGTTGGCCCCTAAGCACAACACCCACTTGTGGACGTTGGGCTCTATACCACCCTCTTGGAGTCTCTTTGAGCAGACACATGGATATAAGTGGCCTATTTGAGGTCATTTTGGAGGGCTCTGGCAATGCTCCTCTTGTTTCTCCTTGCACAAAGGAGGAGGTAGCTGTCCTGTTGCTGGATTGTTGTCCTCCTGTTGAGGAGGGCCTTTTGATCAAATACTTAATAAACCTCTTGACATAGGGTATTGTGGAAGTATGTCCAATGAAATCGATTCTCCTTACATAAGCCATTTTTCAGATATAGTGTGTGACACACACATCCAAAATGGCCGCCGATGACATCATAGACCCACCCATCAGCATCACTGCAGATCAGCACCGATGACGTCATAGACCCACCTATCAGTGAAAATGTAGGTTTCAGCTCACCCATATGATAACCTCTAGGCTGGAATGGATGCCCGCAATCCCCCGGACAGGCAGGTCCGTAGTCCAAGACAGCAGCAAAAGGGATGAAGGGATGGGACTCAGCACCAATACTATATGATAAAACTTGGAAGCTTTATTTCAATATTTAAAAGCGGTCACAGGTCATCCAGAAAAACGCCGTGCGGGAGCCTTGCGGCTTGGCTTGATGCGTTTCGGACAGAGAAAGGGGGAATTTAAAAACAGTCCTTAATCATAAGCCATGTTATATGGAAGGCAGGAGGTATATATAGTGCTACAAGAGCAGAAAGAAACACAAATCAGGAGACAAGAAGGGTGTTCCCTTACAAGATGCAAATGAGAGGAAAGACATGAGACGAAGAAAAAAAAAAATCATCGTGTTAACCCCTATAATGCCTGTTAGTATGATATAAAGACACATGGTTTATAGTGAATATGTGGGCATAGAAAAACGCATAGACATTAGTTGTGAATGTAGTTTGGATATAAACTATTAATAATGTAACCAAAGACATTAAAGGTGCAAGTGTATATATAGTAAAAAATATGAATGCTCTATAAAAATTATTTAGAAACTTAGTATGAAAAAATCCCAATCTAATACTGCAGGGAATTCATTGTTGAATAATTGGTATATTACTATTGTTTACCACTGTGGAAAATATATACACACATATACATGTGTGCACATACACATATCCATATACACATGCACACATGTATATGCGAGTTACCAAATTATTGTTAAAGATATTTTATTTTATTTGTTTAAATTAATTTGTATGAAGGAAATACATATGTAGCTGCATGCATACAATGAGAAAGGAAAACCCATTATACCTGCGCCTGGGGAATAAAAATAAATATAAATATTTGTAATGGATATTCATGCTATAGTGTTATAAGAACGTATTACTGAGCAACAAGTGCTTATTTTTATCATTTATTCCTACTCAAGATATTATTTTTGTTTGCACAAATTAGTTTAAAATAATATCAATATTCATATTTTATATTTATATGTTTATTTATTTATAAATATATAACTATAAGATAAAGCAAGGCGTATGGAACCCTATATGGGATGTAATATAATACAACACCTATTTGGTTAATGAAAGACTATTATGGAGTATGTGTAGTTCCAAATAGCAAAAAATAAAATAAAATAAATAATAAAATAAAAACGTGAGGCCCCCATATTTTGCCTTACCCATTTAAGTATTATGTTGTAGCATAAAAGAAGTATATACTTATGCTACATCGCAAATGGGAATACCCCTGGGTGAAAAAAAAAGGTTATATGTGCATGCACGCAAACCTATCAGTGGCACTGCAGATCTGCTCCGATGATATAGACCCGCCCACCAGCATCAGCCCATTGGTTAACCCATGAACTGTCCCACTGACCAATGGACATATCCGAACATGCCTACACCCCTAGCCTATATAAGATGCAGCTTTGACTAATAAAGCTCTCTCTTGGTGCCATTTTTCTCTTATCAAGAAGAGATTTCACATCTGACTCTGTCTGGTGTTAATTCTTTTATCCCTAGAACGCCCAACCTTAGAAATTAACCATAGAAAACAAGTAACCTAGCAGGCCTGCGAGGACCAAGGCGTTCTAGGGTTAAGCATGCACTTGATCCACACTAATTAGATCAGGAGCAGGCAACTCGTGAACATTTCTAAAAGTTCACCCTAACACTATGACCCCCTCCACGTTTCCTGGTGTACTGGCCTGTCACCTGGCATCTGCTCCGTGCTCTGGACACTCTGGTGACAGAAACAGCTAACCTTTTTGCCACAGCTCGCATTGATATGCCATCATGGATCTGGTCTGGAGATTGGGCTGGCCATACAGGATTTTGATGCAACTATTTTTCCAGGATAACCTTGTATGCCGCTTGATTCACACGTCCTTCGCAAAGATTAGATGACTAGGTGTTGGGCAAAGCTCAAAATTAGGTAAAGAAAATTCAACAAACACCTTTGCGAAGGACGTATGACTCAAGTTGCATACAATTTTATCCTCGAAAAACAGTTGCTTTCTTCTGCTCAGGCAATGTTCCCCAACTCTGAGGACTGTTTTTTCCAGCAGGACAATGCGCCATGCCACACAGCTAGGTCAATCAATGTGTGAATGAAGGACCACCACATCAAAACCCTGTCATGGCCAGCCCAATCTCCAGACCTGAACCCCATTGAAAACCTCTGGAATGTAATAAAAAGGAAGATAGACAGTCACAAGCCATCAAACAAAGAAGAACTGCTTACATTTTTGCACCAGGAGTGGCATAAGGTCACCCAAAAGCAGTGTGAAAGACTGGTGGAAAGCATGCCAAGATGCATGAAAGCTGTGATTAAAAATCATGGATATTCCACAAAATATTGATTTCTGAACTCGTCTTGAGTTAAAACATTATTAGTATTGTTGTTTCTAAATGATTAGGAATTTGTTTTCTTTGCATTATTTGAGGTCTGAAAGCAATGCATTTGAGCATTTCTCATTTTCAGAAAATAAATACAAAATTTATTGCTTGGAAATTCCGAGACATGTTGTCAGTAGTTTATAGAAGAACAATTTACATTTTACTCAGAAATCTAATATATAAAGCTGAATGTGTGTGTGTGTGTGTGTGTGTGTGTGTATGTCCGGGATTGGCATCTACACTGTCGCAGCTACAGCCACAAAATTTTGCACACTCACACTTCTGGACCCCGAGAGTGTCATAGGCTACGTTTTGAGGGGAAATTTTAACCCCGCGCTTTACAGTTATTCACCAAAAAACCTGCCTCCATTAAAGCGAATGGAGCTGGGAGCCACAGTGCAGCCAGAACTTCAGAAGAATGCACAGCCACGCCCTTATATGGAATGTTGGCGTGTCACAATGCAGCCAGGGAAAGAGGCAGACACAGACAGGGTAAGAAACAGACATAGGGTAAGAGACAGACACAAAGAGACAGACACAGACAAAGAGACAGACTGACAGGGAAAGAGAGGGAAAGAGACAAACAGGGTAACAGACAGACAAAGACAGGTAAAGAGACAGACAAAGAGACAGACACAGGGAAAGAGACAGAGAGGGAAAGAGAGGGAAAGAGACAGACAGGGAAAGAGAGGGAAAGAGACAGACAGGGAAAGTGACAGAGATAGATAGACAGACAGGGAAAGAGATAGATAGACAGACAGGGAAAGAGATTGAGACAGACGGAGAAAGAGACAGAGACAGTCAGAGACAGACAGGGAAAGAGACAGACAGACAAAGAGAGAGAGAGGCAGAGAGATATATACAGAGGGGGAGACAGACATTATAATTACATTTATATCTATTTGTGTTGTGTTTTTTGTGTGCAGAATACATTGTTGTTAATACATCCTATTTTGTTAACAGCAGTTATTAACCCGGGCGAAGCCGGGTAGTACAGCTAGTATACCTATAAAGAGAAAAATCAGAAAAACTGACAATTTGAAAGTGGTCTCTAAATTTTTGCCAGAGCTGTATGTTGCCTTTTCTGGCTACCACGGTAGTGAAGATTGTGTACACACACTTATACACATACTTATATGGAGGATTTGTATATGTTCTGCCATTGCATTCGAGTTTACTTATCAGTCCAGGTTATGTACTGCCACTATAGGATGTTTTCCTATGTAAAATGTGACTCATTTTATGCACCAAGTTTGATATTTACTGCCAGCTCCACCATCTAGTGGCCCCAATTGGGTACTACAGATTTTTGCCATTTTTTTCCCCCTGAGTAATACAGCCTAAATAGTGAACACTTTTAATTATGAGCTTTCTTTTGGGACATTAGTACATATATTTTTTAGATGTTTCATTCAATATTAAATTATTTGCCACGTTGTGACTCATTATTGTGTTTCTCCTTTTTTTTCCATATGTGGAATTTTATTCAATTTCATTAATAAAATGTATCTTTTAATAAACTCGAACGTTGTGTATTTTCAATGTAGGTCTTAGATAACTTTCAGGTGCACTACGAAAGGAGGAACCTGGAAAGGTCACCACCGCGTCATCTAAGATTATAAATGATTTCCTGTTGTCTGTGTTAAAAGGAAGCATCTCCTGAAAAAATATCCCTAATCATGAGTTGTCCTGGGAAAATTGTAGGGCTGCCCAGCTCAGGGATCTCCCCTTAAAGGGAGTGCTTAAAAATCTAACTATGTTGAATTGGATTCCTGAAGAGCTGGGGGTGCTAGTCATTCCCCTCATAATGCTAGATCTCCTCCACCATGGTATCTCAATATTTTTACCTGCCATGGTAAAAATAGGGGGACAAGAGGTCTCTATGAAAGTGTTTTTTGATAGTGGTTCTAATATTATTGATGAACACCACAAAACCTACATAAGAAAGATCTCCATCACAATTAAATGTCAAAAATTACTTTATTGCATAAAGTAGGCAGAGAAGAAGAGTAGAGAAAAAAGCTCAAAAGGGTAATGACAGACAAAGAAATTAGCAATTCATAAACACACTTTACAAAATTGTCAAACAGTTATCTGTGCATAATGTCAATATAATTAATATTACTATAGCACCCAAAAAAATGAAAAATCCGCCAAAAGAATCAATCCAAACAATCACGGTACACTTAAATAGTTATATACCCACATACAAAAATATTCTTTTATTATTTGAATCAATTTTGGTTTATAACATAGAGTGGGCAACAAAAAAACAACAAGCTAACCAAAAATTGTACTATGTACTCTGTAATGTGCAAATTTTGCCACTAGATGTCAATAAAACAAGTTCTTGAATCAATGCAGCTGCATATGGTAACAAATACAGATATTTGATTATTGTTGTCACTCAAATATTTATCAAATTATTTATTAATAAGCTATCATTTGTATGAAAATAGTGGCCTTAAAAAGACAACAGAACAACCTAGATGTAATATATTTACTGTACTAACCAAATTCAGCACAAGATGGCAGTAGAGTAGATTGTTAACCTCACACAGCTGCATATGACAGCAATGTTAGAGAACCCACATATCCAGAGATTCCAGCTAGGTGTATATAGGTAAGGATGCCAGTGCATTATACAAACATAGGGCAGAAAAATGTTACCTTAGGGACCCCCCTTGACGCGTTTCGCCGTCGTAGCTTCCTGAGAAGGGGCGTGAATTGATCATTTATTTGTCTGTCATTACCCTATTGGCCTTTTTTTCTCTACTCTTCTTTTCTGCTTACATTTTTTTAATTATTTTATGCAATAAGGAAAGTAATTTTTGACATTTAATTGTGATGGAGTTCTTTCTTATGTAGGTTTTGTGGTGTTATTTTGAAAGATATCCATTCGTATAAATTTGTTGACAGGTCGGTTGGTTTATTATTGATGAACAGTTTGCCCGCTTCATTATCCAGTTCTGTATGGATTTTTGCGAACGACTCGTCGTCATCTTTCTCCCAAGAGGTCTTCAGGGAATGTGTACAGGGATTGGAACTCTGCATTGGGGTACTCCATTTCAAGCGGATAAAATGCAATGTTCTCAAAGACCTACCTGCACAGGGGCGGAACAATCGAGGTCGCAGGGGTCACGATTGAGACAGGCACTGGGGGTGGAGGGGCCCGCTGACCTCAGCTCCTGCTTCAGCTGCGTGTGTGACCGATGGTGCGCATCCAGCTGAATTGCAGCACAGAGACCCAGTTAGGTCCCTGCACTCATAATCCCACCTACCTCTTGGAACTGAAGCTGATGCTCACAGCTGGGAGGGATTATGTGCGCGGGAAGCAGTGCAAATGCATTCTCTTTAATAGCAGCACAAGTGATAGCTGGCTTCCTGCTGCTGCTGGGTGCCACTGGCAGACATAGTTGCACCGGGGCCCATTAGGCGGGAAAGGGACAAACTACTGATGAAACTCAGTTTATCAGTGACTGCAGAGGGGAGAAGCAAGGACCCTTCCAGCATCATTTTCAGATATAGGGGCTACAGCGTGCAGAGCCTGAGGGTAGGCTGGGGAGGGCTCTGTCACCCTGGACATCAGCCTGTATGCCTGCTGCAGGGGATGAGCTGCAGGGGAAGTGAATGGTCAGAACTGCCCTTTCCTCTCCCTTTGTCTTGTCACTAGAAGCAGTCGGGACAGAGGGAGTAGGGAGGAGGACATGGCAGCTGTTGTAGCAGCAGGGCCAGTGACAGGGACAGCTGAGCGCTCAGTCCTGCTTTGGACTGTATCCTCTATTTCCTGCACTGGTCATGGCTGCTGTCCTGGGATGGTGCAGGGATCTGAGGGCCCCGCTGATGCTGCCGACTAACTGCAGCATAGGTAATTACATCTAATAGTGTGTATACAGTATATGTGTAGGTAGTATATAGAAGTGGACATATAATGTATATACACTCCAAACTATTATATAAGTGTATATATTGAATACTGTAAATGTAGTATTGTGTATGCACAGTATACAGCGTGTGTTTCTCTGTAGGGGTATACGACTGCATGAGGAAAAACTGTGTGTGTATATATATATATATATATATATATATATTTGCCATGCATATACTCTGTGTGTACAACTACACCGAGTGTCAGTGTCATTATCCCGTACCCCAAATGTCGGTGTACAATGGGGGGGGGGGCCCAAGTCCAAATTTTCCAACCAGGCCCCAATAAATGCTAATTGCGCCACAGCTTGCATAAAGTTATGTGTTAGGATTCCCATGTTCATACTACACGATCCGGTAGTTGACTGGAAGACCCAGGACATTGATCAGTGGAGCTCTTACTGTAAGAAATACTGTCTGGGGACCTATGTCTCAATCGTAACCTTTAGGATCCCTGAGCCGTTGTTAGAATTTTGTGATTTTTTTTGTGAGAAGGGTTATCAGGAGCTGCCGCCGCACAGACCTTGCGACTGCACAATACGGCTGAAGCGAGGGGCCAAGTTGCATAAGTGCAGCATGTATAATCTGTCCGGTCCTGGTAGACAAGGTCTCAAGGAATACATAACGGAGACTTTGGCAAATAGTCACTTTAGGCCGTCCTCTTCTCCATTAGTGGCGGGGTTTTTCTTTGTAAGATTTAGAGGTGTGGTCTTCATCTTCAGAAGGTGGTGGAGTCAGATTGGGGGATCAGGAACCAGTGGGAATCCACTAAGTGCAGAGAAAGAACTTAAAGGTGAAGGCAGAAGCAGTTTAACCCTTTGATATTCATTCCTGCGGGATAGTACAATGGGTATCTTCTAGATAAAAATATGCATAATTAGTCTCTCCTTTATATAGTATGAAATTCATAGTTTATTGCACTCCTCTCATCTATCCCATTATAAATAATAATAACATTTATTCACTTATACAGCGCTATTAATTCCATAATGCGTTACATACATTGGCAACACCGTCCCCATTGGGGCTCACAATCTAAGATCCCTATCAGTATGTCTTTGCAGTGTGGGAGGAAACCGGAGAAAACCCATGCAAACTAGGGGAAAACAAACTCCAGGCAGATGTTGCCCTTGGTGGGCTTTGAACCCAGGATCCCATCACTACAAGACTACAGTGCTACCCACTGAGCCACCATGCCATAGAGGCTTATAGTACATTGTCCTGGTCACATGGACTTAGCCAACCTGGCTTTTTTTGGATAGTGTCACGCTCTCCGGGTCCCCTGCTCTGCTCCCCGGCTCACCTGCCACGCTCCCCGGCTTCCCTGCTTCGCTCCCCGGCTCCTCTGTCAGGCGTCTCCCGCTCCCCGGTCTCCAGCCTCCATCGCCTGCGGTCTCCAGGCGACCCGGTCCCCGCTCCCGGCGCCCGTCGGCTACTCAGCCCCAGCCCGGCTCTCCTGCTTCCTGCTCACCGCTCCCTGCCCTGGCTTCTGGCACCCGGGCCTCGCGCATGCGCATTAGGGCGCACGCGCGGTCATTGACCCTCTCTTAAAGGGCCAGCGTCCACTGACAGGAAATTGAACACACAGGTACAGGGTATACAGGGGTTTAATGTCAAGTGGGCGGGGCCTGTTCTTCGTGTTTCCTAAGCTAGGAGTCAGGTCTCCTTGTCTCTGTGATATACTCACCTATCTCTCTTCTAGAGCCGCTCCTGCCTTGCCATCCGGTCCTGCCGATTCCCGAACCCCGAACGCTGACTATCTGCCATCCCGTCAGTCCGTACCATCTTTGATCCCTGTGGTGATCCATCCTCTCGCTCCATCGGTTCCGGACTCTGCCTGACAACATCTCGGCCTCCGAACCTGAACTCCGTCACCCGGACTACCATCAGTGACTCCGTGGTCCCAGGGACTTCTGCATTCCACTCTTTTGCACGGACTGTCCTGCTACCTGTAGTGCTCCGGCTACCGGACCCCTTGCCTTCAGTAAGGTGTTCGGCCCAGTGGATCCACCTCCTGGGTCTACCCGTCCACCTGGCCCTAACAGTAAGAACAGGCCATGGATCCCGCCCAAGCACTAGCGGCCTTGCAGGAGGAACTCACATGCCAGCGTGAGACCCAGACCCGCATGCTGAACTTCATGTCTTCTGTGGACGCCCGCCTGAACACGCTGCAAGCGTCGGTCACATCTTCGGCATCTCGAGCTTCCACTGTACAATCCACGGCCACAGCTCCCGTGGCAGCCTCCTCGGATGCTTCCGGACTTCGTTTGGCCTCACCACCCTGGTACGCTGGAGATCCCAAGACCTGCAGGGGTTTCATCAATCAATGCTCTCTCCATTTCAAGCAGCTGCCGCACTTGTTTGCCTCCGACCAAGCCAAGGTCGCGTTCATGATGTCCCATCTATAGGGTGAGGCACTGGCCTGGATGAACACCTTGTGGGAGAAGGAAAATCCGGTGACCACCAACATCCAGGAGTTCCTGCAGGCATTTCGTGGCACCTTTGACGAGCCCGGACGCGCCTCCGCGTCTGCCTCATCTCTCCTCCGGCTACGTCAGGGGACTCTGACGGTGGGCCAATATGCCATCCGTTTTCGCACCTTGGCTTCGGAACTCGGGTGGAACCATGAGGCTCTAACTGCCGCTTTCTGGGAAGGCCTCTCGGGTCGTATCAAAGATGAGCTGGCTGGTCGTGACGTGCCGTCCACCCTGGATGCCCTGATTGCCCTAGCGACTCGAGTGGATCTTCGTTTTCAGGAACGATCCAAAGAGGTGTCCCGTGAGAGACGTCCGATACGGCATTCCTCTCCTCCGCAGAAGCCCGCCGTACTTCAGTCAACGTCATCTGGTGTCTCCGTCCACGAGCCCATGCAGATCGACCGTTTGCGGCAGTCTGAACAACGCCGAGCAGAACGGCTCGCCAAGGGCCTCTGCTTCTACTGCGGAGAGGGCACACACCTTCTACGCTCCTGTCCAGAGAGGCCGGGAAACTCCAAAGCCTAGGGTTGGTAGGAGAGGCCACCATAGGTGCTGGGATTCTCTCAGACCCGGTTACGTGGACTGTTCAAGTGACAACGGGAGAGACGCGGTTCACGGTCGAGGCGTACCTCGATTCCGGGGCAGCAGGCAATTTCATCCAGCAGGCCACGGTTGACAAGTACCAGGTGCCTGTTACTCCACTCGACAAACCCCTCGTGATTGCCTCTGTGGATGGGAGACCCCTCTCTGACACCATCTCGTGGATCACTAAGCCGGTGGAACTGCGTATCGGTGCTCTACACACCGAGAACATCGCTCTCTATGTCCTCCCACACATGTCTCATCAAATCTTGCTGGGACTCCCCTGGTTACGGACACACGAACCCTCAGTCAGCTGGGGTACTGGTGAAATCACCCGATGGGGCTCCTCTTGCCACAAGAACTGTCTGAAGACTATTCAACCCATCCGATGGCCTCCGGTTCCAGAGTCCCTACCGGGACTGCCCTCGGCCTATTGGTCCTTCGCGGACGTCTTTGATAAAAAGGAGTCAGAGGTACTGCCGCCACATCGTCCTTACGATTGTGCCATCGACCTGCTCCCGGGAACTACACCACCTCGAGGACGGATATATCCGCTGTCTCCTGCCGAAACAAGGGCCATGTCTACTTACATCACAGAGAACCTGGCAAGGGGATTCATTCGGAGATCCTCCTCTCCTGCTGGAGCAGGCTTCTTCTTCGTTAAGAAGAAAGAGGGCGACCTACGCCCATGCATTGACTACCGGGGATTGAACCAAATCACCGTGAAAAATAAATACCCCCTGCCGCTCATCCCCGAATTGTTTGATCGGCTTAGAGGAGCTCGTGTGTTTACCAAGTTGGATCTTCGGGGTGCCTACAACCTGGTCCGCATCCGCTCTGGGGACGAATGGAAGACCGCGTTCAATACTCGCGATGGGCACTATGAATACTGTGTGATGCCCTTCGGCCTGTGTAACGCACCAGCAGTCTTTCAAGAATTGGTGAACGACGTGTTCCGGGACCTTCTCTACATCTGTGTGGTGGTGTATCTTGATGACATCCTGGTCTTTTCTCCGGACCTCCAGACCCACAGAGAGAACGTGCAGCTGGTACTACAAAGACTGAGGGAAAATCGTCTGTACGCCAAGTACGAGAAGTGTGTCTTCGAGCAGTCTTCTCTTCCCTTTCTGGGCTACGTAATCTCCGATACCGGCCTGCAGATGGATCCGGAGAAGGTCTCTTCCATTCTCAACTGGCCCCCTCCTTCTGCACTGAAGGCAATCCAACGCTTTCTGGGATTCGCAAACTATTACCGTCAGTTCATCCCTCACTTCTCTGCTCTGACTGCACCTCTCTCCGCCTTGACCAAGAAGGGGGCTAATCCAAAGGACTGGTCACCTGCGGCCGACGCCGCGTTTAGCTCTCTGAAGCGGGCATTTGCTTCCTCCCCTGTGCTCCACCGTCCGGAGTTAAACCGACAGTTCACCTTGGAGGTGGATGCCTCCTCCTCGGGAGCCGGAGCAGTGCTCATGCAGAAGTCCTCCTCCGGGAAGATGGTTACTTGCGGTTTCTTCTCCAAGAGCTTCTCAGCGCCTGAACGCAACTACACCATCGGTGACCGAGAGCTATTGGCAGTCAAACTGGCTCTGGAGGAATGGCGCTACCTTCTGGAGGGAGCAGTGTACCCCGTGATCATTTACACGGACCACAAGAACCTGGAATACCTGCGGTCCGCTCAGCGACTGAACCCACGGCAAGCCAGGTGGTCCTTGTTCTTTGCCAGGTTCGATTTCCAGCTCCATTTCCGACCTGCGGACAAGAATGTACGCGCAGATGCCTTGTCCAGGTCATTCATGCCCATGGAGCAGGAGGAGGAGACATCCCAGCCCATCATCTGCCCTAGTAAAATCATTCCGGTGGCCCCTGTCACCCTGGCCCAGATACCGCCCGGGAAGACCTATGTCTCTGAGACTGACAGGCAAAAAGTGTTGCACTGGGGCCATGCCTCGAAAACAGCCGGCCATGCTGGTCAGAAGAGAACATGGAGTACGATTGTACGTCATTACTGGTGGCCATCCCTTCGCACGGACGTCGCTTCTTTTGTCTCAGCCTGCTCCTCTTGTGCCAGGAACAAGACGCCCAAACATCTGCCATATGGCCGTCTTCTGCCTCTGCCTATACCCTCAGTTCCGTGGCAACACATTGCGATGGACTTTATTACGGACTTACCACTGTCCTCCGGACACACAGTCATATGGGTCGTGGTGGATCGGTTCTCCAAAATGGCTCATTTCATCCCTATGGCTGGACTGCCCTCTGCCCAGGAACTCGCTGACGCCTATATACAACACATCTTCCGCTTGCATGGCTTTCCATCACACATTGTGTCCGACAGAGGAACTCAGTTCACCTCCCGCTTCTGGAGGGCCCTCTGCAAACATCTGGGAGTGACTCTGGACTTTTCTTCAGCCTACCATCCTCAGTCGAATGGCTAAGTGGAACGAGTCAGTCAGATCTTGACCTCCTTCTTACGTCACTACGTCAACGCCCATCATGACGACTGGTCCACGCTTCTTCCTTGGGCTGAATTCTCCCATAACCACCACGTCAGTGAGTCCTCCTCCAGCTCTCCCTTCCATGTCGTTTACGGACTTCAGCCTTCCGTCCCATTACCTGTATCCTCTTCCTCGGATGTCCCCGCTGCTGATGCTGTAGCCCGTGACTTTGCAACAATTTGGGACTCTGTCAAGGCGTCCCTTGGACGTGCTTCCCTGCGGATGAAGAGACACGCAGACAAGAGGCGTCTGGATCCTCCGTGTTTCTCTCCAGGAGATCTCATCTGGCTTGCTTCCAAGTACGTCCGATTGAAGCTACCATCCTACAAGCTGGGTCCTCGCTACATCGGGCCGTTTAAAGTCCTCTGCAGAATAAATGAGGTCTCCTACAAGCTGCAGCTCCCGGCTACGATGAGGATACCCAACTCCTTCCACGTCTCCCTGCTCAAGCCGGTTGTCCTTGGTCTCTTCTCCGCTGCTGCCAGTTCGGCTCCTCCTCCTATTGCCGATGATGACATCTATGCGGTAAGGGATATCGTGGCCATGAAAACCGTACGGGGCCGACAGTTCTTCCTGGTGGACTGGGCAGGGTATGGTCCTGAGGATAGGTCCTGGGAACCCCGGGAGAATGTGGGTACTCCCCTGATCCGTGCCTTCCTGTCCCGGTTGCGGGGAGGGGGGCGTGGGGGGGGGGTACTGTCACGCTCTCCGGGTCCCCTGCTCTGCTCCCCGGCTCACCTGCCACGCTCCCCGGCTTCCCTGCTTCGCTCCCCAGCTCCACTGTCAGGCGTCCCCCGCTCCCCGGTCTCCAGCCTCCATCGCCTGCGGTCCCCAGGTGGCCCGGTCCCCGCTCCCGGCGCCCGTCGGCTACTCAGCCCCAGCCCGGCTCTCCTGCTTCCTGCTCACCGCTCCCTGCCCTGGCTTCTGGCACCCGGGCCTCGCGCATGCGCATTAGGGCGCGCGCGCGGTCATTGACCCTCTCTTAAAGGGCCAGCGTCCACTGACAGGAAATTGAACACACAGGTACAGGGTATAAAGGGGTTTAATGTCCAAGTGGGCGGGGCCTGTTCTTCGTGTTTCTTAAGCTAGGAGTCAGGTCTCCTTGTCTCTGTGATATACTCACCTATCTCTCTTCTAGAGCCGCTCCTGCCTCGCCATCCGTCCTGCCGATTCCCGAACCCCGAACGCTGACTATCTGCCATCCCGTCAGTCCGTACCATCTTTGATCCCTGTGGTGATCCATCCTCTCGCTCCATCGGTTCCGGACTCTGCCTGACAACATCTCGGCCTCCGAACCTGAGCTCCGTCACCCGGACTACCATCAGTGACTCCGTGGTCCCAGGGACTTCTGCATTCCACTCTTTTGCACGGACTGTCCTGCTACCTGTAGTGCTCCGGCTACCGGACCCCTTGCCTTCAGAAAGGTGTTCGGCCCAGTGGATCCACCTCCTGGGTCTACCCGTCCACCTGGCCCTAACAGATAGTCTGTGTGTAGGACTCATGATTATAGACATAAACCATCAAATTTTGATTTATGCCATCCTAGACATTGTTTAAATGTTTACAACTGTCGCGGGCGGAGGACGGGACGCCGCGCTCTCCCACTGCTCGGGTCCGGCCGCTGCTGCTGCCGATTCTCGGTGGTGGCTCGAGCGGTGTGCCGGATCCCGGGGACTCAAGCGGCGCTCCTCGCCCGTGAGTGAAAGGGGTGTATTGGTGGTGGGGGAAGGAATTTGGTTATTGTCCGTGACGCCACCCACGGTTGTGGTGATTTTTGGTAACACCACCGCTGCTCTGTATGGGGATCCCGGGAGCGGTGACAGGGAGCAGCTGAGTTGTTAGTTCTCCCCTCCGTGGGTAGGGGTTGGTTGTCCCGGGGCCCAGTGATGGGGTGGAGAATGGGTGATGGCAGGCCGGGTGCGGGGCCTGGTGAGGTGCAGGGTCGCGGGGGCAGCGCTGTGCCGCACGGCACGGTGGTACTCACTCAGCCTGAGACGATGACACAGTTCTTGGTAAAACACACGGCTGGAAAGACGGTTCCCATGGACGGCTGCTGTTGCTTTTCCCCGGCAGTTAACGGTGACTGTCTCTTTCCCTGCACCTAGTACTTCTGTTGGTTCCAATGGGTTCCCACCGGTAACCCGCTCCCCGGATTGGATATGGGCCGGAGGAGCCCCTCTTTGCCCGCAGGCGCTGGCCCTGAGAAACTGGTGCCCTGGCGGTGGTGGTGTCTCTCTCATACGGTTGGACTGTTGCCTTCAATCGGGACTTAGTTGTTTGGAAACCCGGAGGTCCCCTTCACTGACGGATTTGGCAAATTCACGGCGACTCCAAGCCTTGCCGGGATCCGAAAGGCCCCTGCCAATGGTGCTGGCTTCTCCTTGTGTACCGGTCCGGTACTGCCGCGCCACCGCCCATCCACGGCCCTTACGGCAACTCCGATAGGCCACTCCTGCAGACGGTCACCGCCGTCTGCTAACCTTGCTGTCTCTGTCCGGGGCACACACCCGGACGCTCTCAGATAGTTGCTCTACTACCACTTTACTCCTCACACTCTCACGTCCAAAAATAATCTCGTCTCTTTTGCCCCGCCTCCAGGACTGTGATCTCCTCGGTGGGCGGGGCCAACCACCTGGCCCACCCCCTGGTGTGAACATCAGCCCCTGGAGGAAGGCAACAAGGATTTTTGGGTCTAGCTTTGATGTGCCTAACCGGGGCGTAGGGTGTGGTCATGTCATTACCGGTGACCCCTGGCTTGTCCAGGGCGTCACATTCCCCTTAGCAAAATGCAGACCGTCTGCGGGCTGCCCGTCCAACACCGGTTTTATTTTTCTTTTTTTTTTTAACTGTAAAAATATAAAAATGTAAAACGGTGACAGACATACAATTAGAATAACATCTTCCCACATCGGGAGGTACTCTTACTTAAACGGTTGCAACGGTTTCAAACGGTTACGGCTTCCGCTCTCTCCCACCCAAGCAACCTGGCCCTGATGCTGCCCCTAGCAAACAGGCAGCACCCCTTGACCCCAGTCCTGCACAAATTGCCCGAGCGGGTTCTGTCCTTTTCAGGTGACCCACGTCCATGGGGAACCCCTGAAACCCCCAGAGGATTGCCACCGGTTCCGGTGGTGGCTGGGCCCCAGCCTGCTCCACTGCGGGCCCTTCCTCCAATCTGCCTCTCCGGAGGCGGCAACGGTGGAAGCTGCAACAACACATTATTTACAGGCCACAAGTTTGTGGTTGCCTTGCAAGTTCTCAGGCATGTTCATAGAAGATTCTATGTGAATTTGTAAAGGGGGTCCCAACGGGGACCAGTTGCCGGCTACGACCGGTTGTAATCAGCAGTAGACAATCAGGTGACTTTTCACGGTTTCATTTCTCTTATCATTTTTCCATTCTTTAAAACTTTTAAACTTTAAAACACACACACTCTTCTCCCCCTTTTAAAGAACAGTTTCCCTGTACCTAAGTGGGGGTCTACCTAGGTTGGGACGAGTGGACCTCCGGGGTCCGGTGTCAGTGGTGACAGGCAGCGGGGGAGAGGGAACAATCAGTTCCTCTTCCCTGTCATCGTGTAGGGCAGGCGGAGGCATAGGGGAGCTGGGTACAGGTTCATCCCTGGGCACTGGCACTGGCTCACGGTTGACCGCCTCCATCACTTCTTCATCCACGGGTTGTGGGAACAGTATCACTGGAAGAATCACCGCGCCGTTCTGTGTAGGCCAGTCCGCTGGGAAGTCACCCATCACAGTGTGGATTACCTCTTTTGCCTTCTCTGCCGGTTTAGGAATCGGAACTTCAGCCGCTGCCCTCAATGCTGGTGGGCACCTCTTTAGATGGTCTCGGGAAACCGTGGCTAACGTGCCCCCTTGGTCTCGGCTGATCTGGTAGGCTTTCCCATCTTCCCATCCTGTGGGCTGTATGACATATGGGGTTTGCTCCCATTGATCATCCAGCTTGTGGGTCCTCCTCTTCCGCTTCAACACTACCTCTCCGGGCTGGAAAGGGCCAGCAGACGCCTTCTGGTTGAAGCGCCGCTCCTGTTGTTCCCGACTCCGACTCAAGTTCTTCTCCACATATTCCTGAATCTGTCGGTACTGAACCCTCCGCCGGGTGTCCCATTCAACTGTCGAAGGGAGTGTTTCTGGGGCTTCCAATCCCATTTCCAGGTCCACCGGCAGTCGGCCGGGACGAGCCCTCATCAGATATGCTGGGGTGCACTTCGTTGAGCTGGACGGGATATTGTTGTAAATATCGACCAAGTCAGGTAGCTTCTCCGGCCACAGGTTCCGCTCTTCTAGCGGCAACGTCTTGAGGAGGCCAAGGACCAAATGGTTCATCTTCTCACACATGCCGTTGGTTTGGGCATGGTAAGGCGTGGTCCGGATCTTCTTGCAGCCGTACAGCTGACAAAACTCATGGAACACCTCCGCTTCAAAGGCTGGGCCTTGGTCAGTAAGCACCTTCTCAGGGTATCCATGTGGTCGACAGAAGTAAGCTTGGAACGCTCTAGCGGCGGTACGGCCGGTTAGGTCTTTGACCGAGACAACCACCATGAACCTTGAATAGTGATCTACTATGGTGAGAGCGGTAGGTGTACCCACTTCGGCTGGGGGTGAGCTTCACATGGTCCAGGGCGACCAGCTCCAGCGGTTGATGTGTAACGATCGGGTGTAGGGGCGCCTTCTGGCTGGCCTCGTCCTTCCTTCTCAGCGTGCACGGGCCGCACTCTCGGCACCAGGCCTCCACAGACTCCCGCATCCCGCTCCAATAGAACCGCTCCCTCAACAGCATTTCCAATTTCTTCCATCCGAAGTGTCCGGCACCATCATGGTACGCTTGTAGAACGGTGGGCACATTAGCTTGGGGGATCACCAACTGGCGGATTTTCTCATGAGTCTTTGGGTTAATCAGCTCACGGTACAACTTCCCTTGGTGTAGATACAGCCGGGTCCGTTCTTTCCACAGGCGTTGGGCTTCAGCTGGGGCGGCAGGGTCTATTCCAGCAGCGCCCTGCTCCACCAGGGTCTTGACTAGGTGGACAGCGGGCGCCTGGTTTTGAGCTTCTTGCCACTCCTGACTGGGCAGCGGGTCCAGGTTCACCCGTTGTTGGTGGACATGTACCTTCTCAGTTGGTGGCCGGTGAAATGCAGGCAACTCGATCTCTTCGAGGTCGTCATCCTCGCACCCTTCTTCTGACAAGTGGGGCATCCGAGAGAGTGCATCAGCATTAACGTTGACACGACCGGCCCTGTATTTGATTGTGAAGTCGTAGTTGGCTAGCCTGGCCACCCACCGCTGTTCCAACGCACCCAACTTGGCCGTGTCCAGGTGAGTCAGCGGATTGTTACCCGTGAAAGCGGTGAATTTTGCTGCGACCAAGTAATGGCGGAACCGCTTGGTG
Source organism: Anomaloglossus baeobatrachus (assembly GCF_048569485.1). Classification (NCBI taxonomy): domain Eukaryota; kingdom Metazoa; phylum Chordata; class Amphibia; order Anura; family Aromobatidae; genus Anomaloglossus; species Anomaloglossus baeobatrachus. The sequence goes on from NC_134357.1 coordinate 233,034,704, forward strand.
ATAGCCCACACCAGCGCCAGGGGCTCAAGCTTGAAAGAGCTGTAATTTTCAGGGTTCCTTTCAGTCGGTTGGAGCCTCCGGCTAGCATAGGCAATCACTTTTTCCTTCCCATCTTGGACCTGGGACAAGACTGCCCCCAGGCCCACATTGCTGGCATCGGTGTAGAGGATGAACGGGTGGCTGTAATCAGGATACGCTAGGATCTCCTCCCCGGTCAAGGCCGCTTTCAGCTGGTGGAAGGATTCCTCATGCCTCTCTTCCCACACCAGTGGAGCCCCGAGGGGTCTACCACCTTTAGTCTGTCCCACGAGGAGGTCTTGCATGGACTACAGCTGTCCCTGATAACCCCTGCCTCCTTCATGTTCCTCAACATGTCTTTGGCACATTGGTAGTGTGCAGGGGGAATAGGCCTGTACCTCTCTTTGATAGGGGGGGGTGCTCACCGGTGGGGATATGGTGTTGGACCCCTTTGATCTGCCCAAAGTCTAGGGGGTGTTTGCTAAAAACTCGTTCATACTCCCGTACCACCCGGTATACCCCTTTTTTGTGATGTGCAGGGGTATCGTCAGTGCCTACATGTAACTGTCTGTGCCACTCCTCTGACTCCCCTTTGGGAAGGTGAGTGCTGGCAGTCGGTGGGGAGGTTGGGGAAACTGTCTCGCGGATGGCGTGGGGATCCAGAGTGAGCAACTTAGCAAGTGTAGCATACCGGGGGAGCCTGACTTCTTCCTCCCCACAGTTCAGCACCCTCACAGGCACTCTCCCCTTCTTTACATCTACCACCCCTCGGGCGGCCATTACCGTGGGCCAGTGCTCGGAGGGCATGGGCTCTATCATGACGGGGTAGTCACGCCCCTGGGGCCCTACTGCTGCCCTACACCAAATCATCATCTCACTCCTGGGAGGCACAATCTACGGGGCAACATCCATCACTCTCGCCCCACCAATCTCTCCCCCTGTCGAGTTCACATGTTGGCGGTACATCAAGGCTCGGATCTCACGCTGCACAGCTCTCTGTTGGCTTCCCGCCGCCGTGGCGGCCAGCTGCTGCAGTAGGGTCAACACATCACTCATACAGTGCTCTATCACATTGGTTCCTAGCACTATCTTAGGGTTATGGTCACTGGGTTCATTCATTATCACAATCATACCCTGGTGGTGCAGTTCAGCTCGCCCCACGGTCATGGCCACTTGTTTGTATCCCACTTGGGTCAATGGGAGTCCATTAGCAGCGATCAGTGTTATACTAGTATCTGGGGGAGCCAGCTCGTCTGTCCCCCAATACCGTTGGTACAATGTGAATGGTATGGTGGTTACCTGTGATCCAGTGTCCAAGAGAGCCATCACCGGTATGCCGTCCACAGCCACGGGGATGATGGGCCGGGCCCCGATATACCAGTCCCGCCAGTCTGGGGGGCCATGGGGTTTTACTCCTGAGGATTGGCCCGTGGCCCCAGGGGTTGCTCGTTTAACGGGCACTGTCGGAAGTAATGGCCAGGCTTGCTGCACCTGTAACAGATTGGGGGTCTGTTCCGCGAATCATTAGCCCTTCTCCGCTGCATCCAGGGAACATCCTCAGGGCTGTCGGCGAGCTGTATCTTTGCTGGAGGCTGGGATCTGGTCAGAGGCTGGAGTGCGGCGAGAATCTTGGCAAGGTCTCCATCCATGCGGCGGACCTGGGCAGCCAGTTCTTCCATCGTACTGCTTGGAGCTGTAGGTACTGGAGACGCTGGTAGGGCAGGGGCCACCACGACGGGGGCCGTCTCAACTGGCCATGGGGCTTGCTCCAAGACTTCCGAAGCTGGGGGTTGCAGAGCTTTAATGGCCCGTTCCTTTAACACAGCAAAGTCTACATCAGGGTGTTCTAGGGCCCACAGCCGGAGTTGTTTGCGATCCTCGGAGGACCTCATCCCCTGCACAAATTGCTCTACTAACATTTTGTTGCTGTCCGCCTCATTGATGGTGTCTACCCGCTTCAGTGTGCGGAGGGCGGTTTGCAGACGTAAAGCATAGTCCCGAATACTGTCCACAGGTCGTTGCTGACATTGGTAAAACTGCATCCTCAGCTCGGCTTCGGTACGGGTCTCAAAGGCAGTCTGTAGTCTCTCAAAGATGGTGGCTACAGAGGACCGGTCCCCCTCGGCCCAGGTCTCCGCCTCCTGCTCAGCCACGCCGGTTAGCTGCCCCAGCACTACCGCTGCACGTTGCTTATCAGTCAGGGGGTACAATTCTAGGAGCGGGCTAAGCTTTTTCCAGAAGACCTGCAACGCATCAGGTATCCCGTCATACTGCGGCAGCCAGGTAGCTCCGGGCACATAGGGCAAGGAGAACGGCATCACCTGAGCGAGAGCTGGGGCCGCGGCACCCCCTGCCAGCGCGGCCGAGACCTGGGCAGGCCCATTCCCATCCACGGGTGCCACTGCGGCTGCGACCACCGCTTCTCCAGCAGCTCCGTCGGGCGCAGACATCTTGTTTCCGTCCCCCTTAGCCTCTTTCCGGCTCCTCCTCTATCGGGGCGGGGTTTTGGCCTTCGCGCCTCCACTACTCGAGGAGACGCTCGAGCGGGAACTTTCCGCGCCAAAGATGGCGGCTTCTGAAATTTTCTGGCCGGACACCTCCGGCGATAACAAGGCGCACCTCTACCAAACGGCAGAGCGGTAAGATCCTGTTCGTGACGCCAAGTTGTCGCGGGCGGAGGAGGGGACGCTGCGCTCTCCCACTGTTCGGGTCCGGCCGCTGCTGCTGCTGCGGCTGCCGCTGCTCGGTGGTGGCTCGAGCGGTGTGCCGGATCCCGGGGACTCGAGCGGCGCTCCTCGCCCGTGAGTGAAAGGGGTGTATTGGTGGTGGGGGAAGGAATTTGGTTATTGTCCGTGACGCCACCCATGGTTGTGGTGATTTTTGGTAACACCACCGCTGCTCTGTATGGGGATCCCGGGAGCGGTGACAGGGAGCAGCTGAGTTGTTAGTTCTCCCCTCCGTGGGTAGGGGTTGATTGTCCCGGGGCCCAGTGATGGGGTGGAGGATGGGTGATGGCAGGCCGGGTGCGGGGCCTGGTGAGGTGCAGGGTCACGGGGGCAGCGCTGTTCCGCACGGCACGGTGGTACTCACTCAGCCTGAGACGATGACACAGTTTTACTGTCTCTTTCCCTGCACCTAGTACTTCTGTTGGTTCCAATGGGTTCCCACCGGTAACCCGCTCCCCGGCTTGGATATGGGCTGGAGGAGCCCCACTTTGCCCGCAGGCGCTGGCCCTGAGAAACTGGTGCCCTGGCGGTGGCGGTGTCTCTCTCATACGGTTGGACTGTTGCCTTCAATCGGGACTTAGTTGTTTGGAAACCCGGAGGTCCCCTTCACTGACGGATTTGGCAAATTCACGGCGACTCCAAGCCTTGCCGGGATCCGAAAGGCCCCTGCCAATGGTGCTGGCTTCTCCTTGTGTACCGGTCCGGTACCGCCGGGCCACCGCCCGTCCACGGCCCTTACGGCAACTCCGATAGGCCACTCCTGCAGACGGTCACCGCCGTCTGCTAACCTTGCTGTCTCTGTCCGGGACACACACCCGGACGCTCTCAGATAGTTGCTCTACTACCACTTTACTCCTCACACTCTCACATCCAAAACTAATCTCGTCTCTTTTCCCGCCTCCAGGACTGTGATCTCCTTGGTGGGCGGGGCCAACCGCCTGGCCCACCCCCTGGTGTGAACATCAGCCCCTGGAGGAAGGCAACAAGGATTTTTGGGTCTAGCTTTGATGTGCCTAACCGGGGCGTAGGGTGTAATGATGTCATTACCTGTGACCCCTGGCTTGTCCAGGGCGTCACACAACCATAGTTCATGGAAATCTGTCATCTTAAGCTGGCTTTATACGCTACGATATCGTTACTGAATTATTGTCGGGGTCACGTTGTTTGTGACGCACATCCGGCGTCATTAACGATATCGTAGCATGTAACAGTTATGTGCGACCTAAAACGATCACAAAAGTGGCAAAAATCGTTAGCCGCAGAGAGGTCATCCTAAAACAAAAAATCGTTTTCTAATTAGTGATGTTGTTCGTTGTTCCTGCGGCAGCAGCACACATCGCTGTGTGTGACACCGCAGGAGCAACGAACATCTCCTTACCTGCCTCCACCGGCAATGCGGAAGGAAGGAGGTGGGCGGGATGTTACGTCCCGCTCATCTCTGCCCCTCCGCTTCTATTAGACGGCTGCCGTGTGACGTCGAGTGACGCCACACGACCCGCCCCCTTAGAAAGGAGGCATATCGCCGGCCAGAGCGACGTCGCAGGGCAGGCAAGTGCGTGTGACGGGGGTAAGCAATGTTGTGCGCGACAGGCAGCGATTTGCTCGTGTCACACAACCTACAGGGGCGGATACGATCGCTTGCGATTTCGCTAGCGAGATCGCAGCGTGTAAAGCCCGCTTTACTCTTATGTGAGAGTATTAGTACATAATAACTAGGACTGACCTCAAATATTCTATAGTACTGGACTTTGAAAAATCCCGTATTTAAATACACAGCTTAGCCCTCTTGCGTGTACCAATATATTACACCTGAAATATATAGATCACAAATTAATTGATTATTCTTTATAGGATGTACATATCTGGCCATAGCAAGAACATCTATGATCTACAGTGAGAATGGAAAGTATTCAAACCCCTTTACATTTTTCACTCTTTGTTTCATTGCAGCCATTTGGTAAATTCAAAAAAGTTCATTTTTTTCTCATTAATGTACACTCTGCACTAGAGATGAGCGAGCCTCTGAAGGCTCGAGTTCGGTTAGGTTCGTCGAACGGAGGCCCCGTTCGAGTTCGGTTCGACGAACCGTTCGACGAACTTGTCGAACCCCATTGAAAACAATGGGAGTCAAACACAAACACATAAAAACACATTATAAATGTACACATACAGTTAATAAACATTGCCATTACACTTACAGGTCCCCGCGACACGTCCTGCACTCTGTTTCCCGCCGCTTTTCCTTCCGATAATCGCTGCGTCTTCCCGGTAACCAGCACTGATGATAGCACCTTCTGTGACGTCAAAAAAAGCATGTGACCAGTCACGTGTCTATTATCTCATTGGCTACAGACTGGTCACATGGCTATGACGTCATGCTAGGTCCTGTCATTGCATCTCTCCGGTACGTGGTGATCGTTCCAGCATCTCCGTATACCGGCGAAATGCTATGGCACATGGTTGGCTTCCCCGTTCTGCTTCCCCGTTCCGTTATTCACCGGCTACCACAGCCGATCAATAACGGAGATCACCGTTGCTATAGCAACCCGCCTGTCAGCGGTGATGTCACAGCTTACAGCCTGCAGCCTCTGCTCGCTCACTAACTGAGTGAATAGACTGCACGGGGAGCAGCAGCGTCTTCCTCCCATGCAGCGCTGTCTGATGTAGCAAAGCTGCATGGGTTGAAGGAGAAAGAAGTAGACCATGGATCATGGAGGGCTGACAGGGAGTAATAAACATGGAGTCTCTAAGTGTGTCTGTGTAATAGAAATAAATAAAGTATTTTTTCTCTTTGTGGGTTTTTTTTTTAACCCTTTATTGGAGATTCTTAATGGTCGGGTCAAACTTGCCTGACATTAAGGGGTACTTTGTGCATTGCGACATCTCTACTGCGATATCGTCTGGGTCAAATCGAAAGTGACGCACATCCGGCGCCAGTAACGATGTCGCAACGTGTAAAGCCTATATGCACCAATAAACGATCGCAAAAGCGTCGAAAATCGGTGATCTGTGTAGTGTCGGACATTTCCATAATGTCGCACCAATAGGAGATACGATGTTGTTCCTCATTCCTGCGGCAGCACACATCGCTGTGTGTGAAGCCGCAGGAGCGAGGAACATCTCCTTACCTGCCTCCACCGGCTATGCGGATCTCCGCCCCTCCGCTTCTATTGGCCACCTGCCGTGTGACGTCGCTGTGACGTCGCACAACCCGCCCCCTTAGGAAGGAGGCGGGTCACCAGCCAGAGCGACGTCGCAGGGCAGGTAAGTGCATGTAAAGCTGCCGTAGCGATAATGTTCGCTACGGCAGCTATCACAAGATATCGCATGTGCGACGGGGGCGGGTACTATCGCGCTAGCGATGTCGCAGCGTGAAAAGTACCCCTAAGAATCTCTGGCTTAATACTAGCTAGTAAAACAAAGCTAGTATTAACTCATGATTACCCAGCAAGCCACCTGGCTTCAGGGCTGCTGGAAGAGTTGGATACAGCGCCAGATGATGGCGCTTCTATGAAAGCGCCATTTTCTGGGGCGGCTGCGGACTGCAATTCGCAGCAGAGGGGCCCAGAAAGCTCAGGCCAACCTGTGCTGCAGATTCCAATCCCCAGCTGCCTAGTTGTACCTGGCTGGACACAAAAATGTGGCGAAGCTCATGTCGATTTTTTTTTAATTATTTCATGAAATTTATGAAATAATTATAAAAAAGGGCTTCCCTATTTTTTTTGTTCCCAGCCGGGTACAAATAGGCAGCTGGGGTTTGATGGCAGCCGTACCTGCCTGCTGTACCTGGCTGGCATACAAAAATATGGCGAAGCCCATGTCATTTTTTTTGGTTGGCAAAAAACTCCTGCATATAGTCCTGGATGGAGTATGCTGAGCCTTGTAGTTCTGCAGCTGCTGTCTGCTCTAGTGCATACACTAGTGAATGGAGCATTCTGAGCCTTGTCATTCTGCAGCTGCTGTCTGCTCTCCTCCATACAGACAGACAGCAGCTGCAGAACTACAAGGCTCAGCATACTCCATCCAGGACTGTATGCAGGAGTTTTTTGCCCCCCCCAAAAAAAATTATGTGGGCTTCGCCATGTTTTTGTATGCTAACCAGGTACAGAAGGCAGCTACGGGCTGCCCCCAACCCCCAGCTGCCTATTTGTACCCGACTGGGAACCAAAAATATAGGGAAGCCCTTTTTTTTATAATTATTTGATGAATTTCATGAAATAATTAAAAAAAAAAGACGTGGGCTTCGCCCAATTTTTGTGTCCAGCCGGGTACAACTAGGCAGCTGGGGATTGGAATCCACAGCTCAGGGTGCCCAAGCTTTCTGGGCACCACTGCTGAGAATTGCAGTCTGCAGCCGCCCCAGAAAATGGCGCTTTCATAGACGCGCCATCTTCTGGCGCTGTATCCAACTCTTTTAGCTGCCCTGGTGATGGGTGGCTTTCTGGGTAATAATGGGGTTAGGGATAGCTGCATATTATCAACTGGCCCTAAGCCCGAAATTCATGGTGTCACGCCAATATTAGACATGGCCATCATGAATTTCTAGCACAGATAAAAAAAAACACAACACACAGAAAAATATTTTTATTAGAAATAAAACACAACACAATTAGTGACTCCATCTTTATTGAAATAAAGAACCCCCCGCCGCAGTAATCCTGGGTCAAGGGTCCCGCACCGTCCAATCCTGATCCAATATCATCTGATCGGTTTGCTGGAAAGCAAAGCGATCAGATGATGTGTCAGGTTCAAGGGCCTGAATCACACGACACAGCAGCTGATTGTATAAACGGCTTTTATACAATCAGCTGATGCATCAGTGCAATGAAAGACAGAAAGACAGACAGAAAGACAGACAGACAGACAGACAGAAAGACAGACAGACAGACAGTGAGATAGCGAGAGAGAGAGAAAGACAGAGAGAGAGAGAATGAATGAATGCAGCCTCATTCCGTGAAGCGGCTCACAGCTGATGTCAAGCTACTCCCCTCTGTGCATAACTAAAATACAATTATAAATAAAGAATAATAATTAATTAATTTAAAATCGAAAATAAAAAAAATTCTTTACCAACACAGCCGGGACTTGAACTCGTGAAGTTATGCTTCTTAGGCGACCGCTCTATCCATTCAGCCACTGGCTCCAATGAGGAACATAGGCAGATTTCGTAGTCTTGAGGTCTGCATTGCTGACTGAAGTCTGAGGTGACAGCGCGATTCTCTTCATGTGCTAGGTGGAGCGACCACAGAGCACTCGTGTTCTGTAGCAGAGCTGACAGTGTCGTGTGGATTACTTCGGACCTGGAGGGGTATTTGGGGATTTTAATAAAATGGTGAAAGAGGATGTTTTTTTTGTCTTTTATTCCAAATAAAGGATTTTTCGCTGTGTGTTTCTTTACTTTCACTTTCAGGTTGATCATGGAAGGTGTCTCGGGGAGACACCTGGCATGATTAACTCATTATTACCCAATTGCCACCGCACCAGGGCAATTGGGGATGAGCTGGGTGGAGTCCCGGGACTGTCGCATCTAATGGATGCGGCAATTCCAGGCGGCTGCCTGCTGATATTATTAGGGTGGAGGGCTCCCGATAACGTGGCGCTCTCCATCCTGACAATACCAGCCTCCAGCCGTGTGGCTTTATCCTTGCTGGTATCAAATATGGGGGGAACCGCATTTTTTTTTTTATTATTATTATTATTTATTTATTTATTTTACTGCACGATATAGACCCGCCCGCCAGCGGCTGTGATTGGTTGCATTGAGACAGCTGTCACTCATCGTAGGGGCGTGTCTGACTGCAACCAATCATGGGCGCCGATGTGCGGGGAAAGCACGGAATAACTGATTGAATAATGAAGCGGCAGCCATTTTCAAAAAAAGGAAAAGACGCCGCAGATTTGTGACAGCCGTGCAGCGAGGCGCCCGTGATCGGTGAGTAGGAAAGAGAGAGGGATTGTGCTAGGGACGCAGGATGCATGCAGACAGCAACGTGAGCACATAGCCTTACTGTGAAAAGCCACGTTTTTGGTGCTCGAACCGCTCTCGAATTTAACTCGAACTGTCGAGCTTTTAGCAAAAAGCTCGAGTTCGTCGAACGTCTCGAACACCCCCCAAAATAACTCGAACAAGAAATTGGCGAACCTCGAGCCTCAAACATCGCTCATCTCTACTCTGCACCCCATCTTGGCAGAAAAAAAAAAGGTTTTCTTCCAGGATATCTCTACTTTGCCGCATTCAGTTTTCCTTCAATTGGAACCAGTCGTCCTGTACCTGCCCCCATAGCATGATGCTGCCACCACCACGTTTCACTGTTGGGATTGTATTGTGCAGGTGATGAGCGGTGCCTGGTTTTCTCTACACATACCGAATTATCACCAAAAAGTTCTATCTTCATCTCATCAGATCAGAGAATCTTATTTCTCATAGTCTGGGAGTCCTTTATGTGTTTTTTTGCAAGCTTTATGCGGGCTTTTATATATTTTGCACTGAGGAGATGCTTCCGTCAGGCCACTCCGCCATAAAGGCCCGACTGCTGGAGGGTTGAAGTGATAGTTGACTTTGTGGAACTTTCTCCCATCTCCCTACTGCATTTCTGGAACTCAGCCACAGTAATCTTGGGGTTCTTCTTTACTTCTCTCACCAAGGCTCTTCTCCCATGATTGCTCATTTTGGCTGGATGGCCAGGTCTAGGAAGGGTTCTGGTGGTCCCAAACTTCTTCCATTTAAGGATTATGAAGGTCACTGTGCTAGGAACCTTGAGTAGTGTAGAAATTCTTTTGTAACCTTGGTCAGATCTGTGCCTTGGCACAATTCTGTCTCTGAGCTCCTTGGGCAATTCATTTGACCTCATGATTCTCATTTGACATGCACTGTGAGCTGTGAGGTCTGATATAGCCACGTGTGTAACTTTCCAAATCAAGTCCTATCAGTTTAATTAAACAAAGCTGGACTCCAATAAAGGAGTAGAACCATCTCAAGGAGGATCACAATGAAATGGACAGCATGTGACTTAAATATGAGTGTATGAGCAAAGGGTCTGAATACTTATGACCATGTGCTATTTCAGTTGTTTTACATTTCTGTTTTTATTCTGTCAAGATAGGGAACAGAGTGTACACTAATGTGAAAAAATGAACCTTTTTGAATGTACCAGATAGCTAAAATGAAACAAAGAGGGAAAAATTTAAAGGGGTCTGAATACTTTCCGTACCCATAACCCGTAAGAGCCACAGAAATCAACCAGTGTTTGTTCAATTCTTCTGCCCATTGAAGATTAGGTTTTATGTCAAACTGTTAATTTTAACATTACCATAATATTGGTATCTTATTTACCAGAATAGTTAAATGGGGGGTTCACCCATATTCATTATTGGCCACAATGATATTATGTGGAGAAACAATGTTTCTCTCAAGTACCTTATGTTGCCAATAGTGCCTGTGAGCGGCGCCATTGCAGTTCACTCTGCCCATCACCTGACCCCCAGGCTGCGTGACCTCGGGGATCCGGTGATGTCACGTCAACTTCCTGCTCACCTGACATCACCGGCCCCAGTCTCCGTGAGTCACTCGGCTGTGGGCGGAGTTTCCCCGCTCAGCACAGCCCAGCGTCACAGCCCAGCATCTCCCTGCTCACTCCTCCTTCACTGCAGAGCGTGCAAGCAGGGGGGATGCTGGGCTGTGACGACTTTAATTTATTGCATTTATACACATTACCGGTCCCTTGTCCCGATGGCTATTCTGCAATTTTCCTGCTGAGGGATTGTTCACTAGTTGTCAATAAGGGCATGATAACATGGAAAGAGGGCCGACTAGTCTGGGAAGCAACGCACCTGCGACTAGTCACAGGCCTAATTAGCATAGGGACAGTGAGATTTATAAGTCGATATTTAAACATTCATATTAATGAATAGCAATATACAGGGCTGGTAAGGGAGGGAATTTAGGCATATGTACCGCCCCGCTCTCGGCAGCCGAGTTGCTCTGGTCCGGTCCTTCTCTGGGTGGCTCGAGGGTCTCCGGACCTGGGGGTCTCGCAGTCACGTCAAATGAAAAGGGGGAGTGATAGGATGGTGGATGTAGGATGTATATGTACGGGCTGAGCCGTACGGAGTTTGTGACGCCACCCACGGTATGTGGTGATATTGAACACTACCGCTGCAGTTACGGGGCACCCGGGGAAGATGTTGCGCAGCAAGTTGTTAACTCCTCCGTGGGCAGGGATGGTGGCCCTGGGACCCGTTGGGGGATGGTGGTGCAGGGAGATGGGCGACCGCAGGGTGCTGATGTACTCACTATTAGAAAAACGCACGAGTCTCTGGTAAACCAAGATGATGGTGGTCGGTGCCCGCAGCCGGCTGTGTTCGGGTTTCCCCACCCGGCTGGTGGTCTCTGTCTTTCTCCTGCACCTATTTTGGAATGGTGGACTGCCTGTGCTTGCAACTTCAGGAGTCCGCTCCCAGCTGGTTGTGGCCTAAGGAGCCCTTGCCCGCAGACGCTGGCCCGTGGGATCACTGAGCCTTGGCGGTGGCCTGTTATTCCCCTCAATGGGCTGTTGCCTTCAATCGGGACTTTGGGTGAGACAGGACTTCTAGTCCTGGCCGCAATCAGTTAATCAACTAGTTCCAGTCACTTCTGGGCCTAGCTTCAGGGTCTGAGTACCCCCCTGTGTGCTTCAGTTTCCGAGTCGGTTCCCCGGGTCGATAACAGCGGGCCACTACCCTGTCCCGGTCCACATCGGTTCCACCGAGCCATCTTCCCGGCTCCTGCAGACGGAGACCGCCGTCTGCCTCCTAGAAAAAAGCACCAGGGCTCCTACCCTGGTACCTGTCCAATATGGGATATTCGCCTCTGCTGGAGCTGGACACAGCTCCAGCCCACACTCCTCTCCAACTTGAACTCTAAACTTGTCTCACTTTTCCCCGCCCCGGGCTGTCTAAACTCCTCGGTGGGCGTCTTCCAACCGCCTGGTTCCACCCCCTGGTGTGTCAATCAAGCCCTTAGGGGGTGACTAGGGTTTTAAGGGTTGGCTGCTGTCACCTGTGAGGGAAGGGTGTAATGCGGGGCCCTATTTGTGACTACCTGGCCTGTGTGAATGCTGCCGGGTTGGAAGGCAGAGGGGACCTGACAGGTTCCCTTTAAACATATATGGTTGAAATCATGCAGCCAGTTACTGATACATGATGCCCATGGCACCTTCAGCATGCATCAACTGTCAAGTTCCCGTTAATAAAACATTATCCAAGTAATGGACTACCCCTTTAAGCAAGAAATACAGTGCTCAGATCTAAGCCATGTTAAGTAGCGCCGCCCAATCCTCCCCTCGTTTTTAGCTATGTTCACACAGGGCATTTTTTTTCTGCAGTAAAAGTGTAGCAAACCCTCATCTCTTAGCAGAAAATAACAATATCATAAGCTTTGCTGGTACTAGAAAAGCAGCATTTTATTAGCATAGATTTGCATAAAACCAACCAAAAAAAACATGCAAAAAAATTGTGAACATTGCCTTAAGTGGAAAGTGGTAACACATGGGGTATTTACCACAGGTCGCTGCAGACATTAGCCATTTCCGTGTGGTTGCCTAATATACGCCTATATTTTGTGCCCAAAGGTTTAATACTTTTCCTTCAACTAAGTATTACACATGGAGACAGTTAAAGCTAAGTTCACACTTCCGTTGTTTTGCATCAGAAACAATCCGTCGCCTTCAGGAATTACGGTATCCTGCAAAATATTTTGCAGGAATCTGTTTTTCCCCATAGGCTTCTATTAGGGACGGATTGTGACTGATGGCCCTGTCGTTTACTGACTGACTGTCAGGCGGGAGCAACGCTGCATGTAACGTTTTTTGTGTGCGGTGGATCGTTTTTTTTACTGTGAGCATGCGCTGTGAACGATCAGCTGATCGGCCGGTGGCCGGCTATTGTGAACGATCAGCTGATCGGCCGGTGGCCGGCTATTGTGAACGAGCAGCTGATTGGTCACAAAAGCCGGCCGCCGGTAAAACAGTAAAAAAAAACCCACAACGGAACTTTTTTTGCAGTATCAGTCACATCAATTGTGCCACTATCTGCAACGCATCTGTTGCATCAGTCACACAACTGATTGTGACTGCTGCAAAACAACGGAAGTGTGAACTTAGCCTAAGACTGCTTTGACACTTCCGTTGTTTTGCATCAGTCACAATCCGTTTGTGACTGATGTGACTGATGCGTTGCAGATTGTGGTACAACTGATGGGACGGATCCGTTAAAAAAAACGGAGAGATAGAGAGAGAGAGACCCCATCATCACCACATATACCGGCACTACCGCCCCCATCATCACCGCACACACACAGGCACTGCCGCCCCCATCATCACCGCACACACACAGGCACTCCCGCACCCATCATCACTGCACACACACAGGCACTACCGCACCCATCATCACTGCTCACACACAGGCACTACTGCACCCATCATCACCGCGCACACACACAGGCACTACCGCCCCCATCATGACAGCACACACACCGGCACTACCGCCCCCATCATGACAGCACACACACCGGCACTACCTGAGTGACGTCACCGCTGACAGCGTAACTCACTTCATTTGCTCCATGGAGCTCACAGTGAACGGCGGTGCTCTACGGCCACTCCTGTCAGCTTCCGATGTAGCAGAGCTGAAAGTGTCATGGGACCTCGTGTAGATTACGTTGGACCTGGAGGGGTATTTGGGGATTAATAAAGTGGTGAAAAGAGGGTGTTTTTTGTCTTTTATTTCAAATAAAGGATTTTTTGGGGTTTGTGTTTATTTACTTTTTACTGCAAGATATAGACCCACCCACCGGCGGCTGTGATTGGTTGCAGTGAGACAGCTGTCACTCAGTGTGGGGGCGTGTCTGCCTGCAACCAATCATAGGCGCTGGTGGCCAGGGGAAGCAGTGAATACAAGATGGAATAATGAGCGGCCGGCATTTTCACAACCAGGAGAAGCAGATGGAGCAGTGTGACAGCTGTGCAGTGCCGCGTCGGTGATCGGTGAGTATGAAGGATGGAGAGAGAGAAAGAGACTGACAGAGAGAGAGACTGACAGAGAGAGGAAGAGACCGACAGAGAGAGAGACCGACAGAGACCGACAGAGAGAGACAGACAGAGACCGACAGAGAGAGGAAGAGACCGACGGAGAGAGGAAGAGACCGACAGAGAGAGAGACCGACAGAGAGAGACCGACAGAGAGAGACCGACAAAGAGACCGACAAAGAGACCGACAGAGTGAGAGACCGACAGAAAGAGAGACCGACAGAGAGAGAGACCGACAGAGGGAGAGACCGACAGAAACTAATTTCCACTTCTGAGCATGCTGTTGCTATAAACGGATCAGTCGCTGGAATCAGTCATTTCACGGATTCCGACGGATTCCAGCGCCCATAGGCTTCCATTATAACCATGACGGATGCTGACCGACAGAGAGAGGAAGAGACCGACAGAGAGAGAGACCGACAGAGAGAGACCGACAGAGACCGACAGAGAGAGGAAGAGACCGACAGAGAGAGGAAGAGACCGACAGAGAGAGGAAGAGACCGACAGAGAGAGAGACCGACAGAGAAAGACCGACAGAGAGAGAGACCGACAAAGAGGCCGACAGAGTCCGACAGAGAGAGAGACCGACAGAGAGACCGACAGAGAGAGGAAGAGACCGACAGAGAGACCGACAGAGAAAGACCGACAGAGAGAGAGACCGACAAAGAGGCCGACAGAGAGAGAGACCGACAGAGAGACCGACAGAGAGAGGAAGAGACCGACAGAGAGACCGACAGAGAAAGACCGACAGAGAGAGAGACCGACAAAGAGGCCGACAGAGTCCGACAGAGAGACCGACAGAGAGACCGACAGAGAGAGAGACCGACAGAGGAAGAGACCGACAGAAACTAATTTCCACTTCTGAGCATGCTGTTGCTATAAACGGATCAGTCGCTGGAATCAGTCATTTCACGGATTCCGACGGATTCCAGCGCCCATAGGCTTCCATTATAACCATGACGGATGCTGACGGAATCCTGCGCACTGCGGTTTTTTTGCCGCTCCAAAAAACGTTACATTCTGCGTTGCTTCTGCCCGACGGTTAGTCATTTCAGTCGCATAGCGGATGCAACGCAAGGCCATCAGTTACAATCCGTCGTTAATACAAGTCTATGGGGAAAAAACTGAAGCTCTGCAGGATTCAGTTGTTTCTCAAAACGACGGATTGTGACTGATGGAGAACAACGGATGTAGTGCAGTATTCTCCCAGCGACACTGACACAGTGCGCAATTCTGTACTCTTCCCGTACGTTGTAGTATACATATACCCACGTGATCTCACACTGCTGTCCTATTGTCTGTAACACACGTCCCACCCTTCCCCAGATAATCAATTCTGATTGGTTATTCGTATGACAGACAGCTAAATTGACCAATCCCTGATAAGTGAAGTAGTCTGATTGACAAAGAAGGTATTCTATCTCAGGGCGGCTAAATCGTAGTAGGGCGTGGTTTGGAATGCTAATGAGTGTGCCGGAAAAGAGGGGTCAAACCCGCCTTTACATTTCAGTGACAGCAGCCTGGACCAATAGCTGCATTCCTAGCGACTTGAGCGGCACAGTTGCAGCAAGGTCAGCGGCCGCTGTCAGGTGAGTATAGCGGGGGAATAGCGTGGAATAGAGGTGCTGTGAACCATAACAGGCAGTGTGTAGGACCCGGGGAATGTGTAGGCTGCCACTGCTTTACTGAGCTCAGTCTTTTCTCAGCTGTGGTCCTAATTGTGTCATGACTTGTGGAACGCAAAGACGTTCGCCACTACGCATGCTCCTTCAGTTTGTAACGTACACTGCGCATGCGTGAGTGGTCTTTCGCTATAAATGTGCATGGTTTTCTGCGAGTTAACGTCAGTTATGTTTTGCACGCTGTATTCTGCGGACGGCGGTGGCTCTGTGCTGCCAGACGCTGATGGGCGCTTATTTGGCTTTCACGTGCCCTTCAGGTTTCTGTGTAGATGTCACCCTATATAATGTGGCTCTGCGGCTATAGGATTCATGAACCCTTATGTGTTGTCACATTATACAGTACCCTATGCTGCACCGATGTTCTGTCATGTGGCACCAGTCAGTATGTGGTCAGTATAATGTTTCTATTCGGGATTGGTCAGAATGAGGTTTTCTTGGGACATGTGATATCAACTGAAAAATGCTTTTGAGTGCTGATGTTGGTATTAAACCTATAGACTGGAGAATGCGGCCGGCTCGGGATTCCGGGCCCGCAGGGCGGGAGAATGCGGCCGGCTCGGGATTCCGGGCCCGCAGGGCGGGAGAATGCGGCCGGCCTGGGATTCCGGGCCCGCAGGGCGGGAGAATGCGGCCGGCCCGGGATTCCGGGCCCGCAGGGCGGGAGAATGCGGCCGGCTCGGGATTCCGGGCCCGCAGGGTGGGAGAATGCGGCCGGCCTGGGATTCCGGGCCCGCAGGGCGGGAGAATGCGGCCGGCCCGGGATTCCGGGCCCGCAGGGCGGGAGAATGCGGCCGGCCCGGGATTCCGGGCCCGCAGGGCGGGAGAATGCGGCCGGCCCGGGATTCCGGGCCCGCAGGGCGGGAGCAGCTGAATCGCCTCTCACCTGATGGCATAGGCAGCGTGATGCACCCAAACATCGTGTCAGCCCAGCTGGCAAGTAAGGCGAATGGCAGGGCTCGGCACAGCAGTAGGTTACACACACATAATGGTGATTACCTGCCTCCCCAATCCAGTCCTGCAGTGTCAGGATTGGGTACATGGGAGTCTATATATCAGGTTACCTAGAAAAGGAGTGGGAATACACTTACTGCAAAAAACAGTTACATGTATGAACGTTGTATCTCAATAGTAAACATGTTATTGTAGACTTTGCGCAAACTGTGTCTATTAGGCTAGGTTCACATTTCCGTTGTTTTGCATCGGTCACATGCGTTGCCTGACGCATGTAACTGATGCGTTGTACAACGGATGACAAAGCAGAAATCATTGTCGGACTCCGTTGTGTGCGGGGGGCAGAGAGCGAGGGGGGCGGGGCCATGGCGCCGGGGACTGCAGGGCTGGGGACGTGTGTGTGTGTGTACACATGCGGAGTGCGGGAGGGGCGGAGCCAAGCGGGGAAGTGTCGGCCTCCTTGCACACTGTATCCAGGGTAAATATCGGGTAACTAAAAGCAAAGCACTTTTTACTTGGTTACCCAATATTTATCTTGGATACCAGCATACACCGCTTAGCGCTGACTCCCTGCACAGGTAACCAGTGTAAATATCGGGTGACTAACCAAAGCGCATTGCTTGGTTACCCGATGTGTATCCTGGTTACGGGGGCAGGGAGCCAGAGAGAGCATGCGCAGCAAAATCCTACGGATTGCGCTGCTCAAAAAACATTACAGGCTGCGTTGCTGATACCTGATCCGTCAAAATACAGATCTGACGCATCCGTTTTGTCCGTTTTTTTGCTGATCCTATTTTTTAACAAAAATTGGAGCATGCTCAGTTTAAAAAAACTGATCCAGCGGCCGCATCCATTTTTGCCGCTATACGCCGGATCCGCCGTCCATAGGCTTCCATTGTAAATCGTGCCGGATCAAGCGCGATGCGGTTTTTTGTCAGGGACAAAAAGCATTACAAGAGACGTTCCATCTGGCCACCGCATTAACCAATTACGACGCATACGGCAAAAGCCGGATTCAACGCAAGGCCATCAGGCACAATCTGGCGCTAATAAAAGGCAATTAGGATAAAACGGATCCGGCGCCGGATCTGTATTATGTTTTTTTTCGGATTGTGCCTGATGGAAAAAACTGATGTGTGAAAGTAGCCTTAGCCTCCTATAAACCCTGTTATATTACACCTTCTGCTCCTGTGCCACTTATATATATTGATTCTTATCTCCGTAGAGAACATGAGCATGTTGGGAACTCGACTCCTCTACAATGCGGTCAAGCGAGCAGGTATGGTTGTCTGGTTTTTTTCCCTATGTAGCTGGTATGTTAGCAAAGCTTCCTACATAGAAACTGAACTCGTCCATAGGGCTTTATTAGCAGCAGAGGCCAGTACACTGTTCTTTTGGCTTCTGTCTAGCTTCTGCTCCACAGTATAGAATTTAAAAAAAAAAGTCTAAATTTTTTTTTTTTTTTTTTTTTAAAGTGGAAGTCTATGGATACCAGTGTATGGTATCTGTCATAGGTATTAATTTAAAGGGAATTTGTGATCGTAAAACGGCCTACTATCTAAATTACTGCCAGCACCATTCCAGCTATGCCCGAGCGGCACGACATTGTCATGCCAATCTGACTTCCAATGAGCCTCTTCACTCTCTTCCTTCAGATGAAACTGACATCATCAGGAAGCAGTCCTGACCTCTTCAGGTGTGCATTACGCCCTAAGGAAGTGTGTAGTGGCCCTTTAGCCACCGCTGACTAAGCTACAGGGCATAACAATGTCACGTGAGCCCTGGGAGATCCTGCCCCAACATCGCTGGAATGGCCTTGGAGTGGAGTATAGATAGGTTTTATTTTTACACTTCTCACTTTTACAACTACTTCCCAATATAGAATTGAGAAGGAGTTGTCCAAGTAGTGGATAACCCCTTTAACGTCCTATTGCTTTGGGAACTAACCCATACTCAATCACAAGAGTTGGATCCTGGCCTATCTTTTGTGTAGAATAAGCCTCTGAATGGAGGGAACAGGGTTAGCTGTGACTTCATCTACTGCAATGGTGTTATGAGGAATTCTCATAGGCTTTATTGGCATCTGTTGAAGAATCTTTGCCATGACAGATGTTTTTTTGTCTACATGTGACAGATAAGATGGTTGGACTTTCATCGCAGCCTCCATTTAATGCTTTTCCTGACATATACCTTAAACAGATGCTGTAAATCATGGTGTGAACAGAGCCATAATCCTATATCAGCTTTACCTTTGAGATTACCTGCAGGAAGGCGACTGTGATTGACAGACACAATGATGGTTTGGCTGCATTCACACACAGGCCATGTTGCAGCTTTTATAATAATAAATAAAATGGCACAAATTGGCCTTGTTTGACCTGACGAAAGGGTAATGATGCTGGGTAAGATATTGTGGGCTCTACCTTTTTGTGTGTGAGGAGAGTCTTGGCTCCCAGGCTTACCAACTGATTTATTTCATTAACAGATAAAATATTGAAAAACTAATGAGAGGAGAGTGCTCATGCCATGCTGATATCTTTATTTCAGCAAGCCCTAACCTTGGAGCACTGCCTGGCACCTGCTAATTGATTTCTAGAAAGATAAAAGTTGATAAAGCTGTCAAACTTCTATCAATTAACATTCGGGTTGCAGGCAGAATTCAAATGAAAGACACAGTCTAAATGGTGCCTTGGGCCGCCTGAAGAGCGGCTGTTCTGAATGGTTCCTCTGGCCGTCTGAAGAGCGGCTGTTCTGAATGGTTCCTCCGGCCGTCTGAAGAGCGGCTGTTCTGAATGGTTCCTCCGGCCGTCTGAAGAGCGGCTGTTCTGAATGGTTCCTCCGGCCGTCTGAAGAGCGGCTGTTCTGAATGGTTCCTCCGGCCGTCTGAAGAGCGGCTGTTCTGAATGGTTCCTCCGGCCGTCTGAAGAGCGGCTGTTCTGAATGGTTCCTCCGGCCGTCTGAAGAGCGGCTGTTCTGAATGGTTCCTCCGGCCGTCTGAAGAGCGGCTGTTCTGAATGGTTCCTCCGGCCGTCTGAAGAGCGGCTGTTCTGAATGGTTCCTCCGGCCGTCTGAAGAGCGGCTGTTCTGAATGGTTCCTCCGGCCGTCTGAAGAGCGGCTGTTCTGAATGGTTCCTCCGGCCGTCTGAAGAGCGGCTGTTCTGAATGGTTCCTCCGGCCGTCTGAAGAGCGGCTGTTCTGAATGGTTCCTCCGGCCGTCTGAAGAGCGGCTGTTCTGAATGGTTCCTCCGGCCGTCTGAAGAGCGGCTGTTCTGAATGGTTCCTCGGGCCGTCTGAAGAGCGGCTGTTCTGAATGGTTCCTCGGGCCGTCTGAAGAGCGGCTGTTCTGAATGGTTCCTCGGGCCGTCTGAAGAGCGGCTGTTCTGAATGGTTCCTCGGGCCGTCTGAAGAGCGGCTGTTCTGAATGGTTCCTCGGGCCGTCTGAAGAGCGGCTGTTCTGAATGGTTCCTCGGGCCGTCTGAAGAGCGGCTGTTCTGAATGGTTCCTCGGGCCGTCTGAAGAGCGGCTGTTCTGAATGGTTCCTCGGGCCGTCTGAAGAGCGGCTGTTCTGAATGGTTCCTCGGGCCGTCTGAAGAGCGGCTGTTCTGAATGGTGCCTCCTCGGGCCGTCTGAAGAGCGGCTGTTCTGAATGGTGCCTCCTCGGGCCGTCTGAAGAGCGGCTGTTCTGAATGGTGCCTCCTCGGGCCGTCTGAAGAGCGGCTGTTCTGAATGGTGCCTCCTCGGGCCACCTGAAGAGCGGCTGTTCTGAATGGTGCCTCCTCGGGCCACCTGAAGAGCGGCTGTTCTGAATGGTGCCTCCGGCCGTCTGAAGAGCGGCTGTTCTGAATGGTGCCTCCTCGGGCCGTCTGAAGAGCGGCTGTTCTGAATGGTGCCTCCTCGGGCCGCCTGAAGAGCGGCTGTTCTGAATGGTGCCTCCTCGGGCCGCCTGAAGAGCGGCTGTTCTGAATGGTGCCTCCTCGGGCCGCCTGAAGAGCGGCTGTTCTGAATGGTGCCTTGCACAGCATTCACGTACCTATGTGAGTACGGACTGTGATGCATTGACTATCTGCGGGTCTTGACAGCCTCCTAGGAGACCACTTATAGTCCATTTATCACAGTCTGTACTCAGACTGCGACACACAGACACTGTATGTGAATGTGGCGTAATAGTAATAAGGCATCTGGCTGCTACTTACCCTCTTAATTAAAATATGGAAACAGGGTGTACTTAATTTTGTCAACTGCTTTTGCCCTTTTTTTTTTTTTCTTAAAATATAACCTTTTTTTAACTTTTTTTTTTTAAAAAAAAAAAAAGAGAATTTGAAGAGGGTGCACTTAGTTCTTCACATGACTGTATATATAATTACATACACACTTTTCATTAGCTATTTGACAAAAGTATTTAGTTATGGTTTCCCAGATAACATAAATCACCTTTTACCCCCCCCCCTCCCCCTCCCGTGATGAGACTAATTGGCTTTTCCTCACATCCTCCAGGTGATTGACAGGTCTCTCACTATGCTCATAATGGGTAAGACCAGGAGCAGGGCTGGTAAAGTCCGTGTGGGGGTGTAAGGGTGGAAACACATCTATGCGAGTAAAATCGGTCCGACTGGGCTGAAAAAAACTCGGCTGATTTTAGTTCACGTTAGGTCCAAGTGCAACGCAAGTGCGATGCTTTTTCTGAATAAATTAATGATTTTACTAGCGTGTAATGCATGTGTAATGCGTATTTTTTACTATGTCATCTGCCATTCAGCGCTGCTACATGGCCGCTGACAGCAGACACAGACAGCCATGCAGCAGAGCTTAATGGCAGATGACAGCAGACACAGACAGAGCCGCACAATCAGAATGAACTCGGGTGAACTTCCCCCGACTTCATTGTCATGCTGCGGCTCTGTCTGTGTCGCGTCCTGATTAGTGGTCACCTGTGAAGGGCTCACCGGTGACCGCTAATCTCCTGAGTGACTGAAGTTAGCAGCCCTCTTTCATACTCACCGATCCCCGGCGCGGCGCTGCACACTGCTGCGGCGGCTTTTACTATTTTGAAAAAGCCGGCCGCTCATTAAACAATCTCGTATTCCCTGCTTTCCCCGCCCACAGGTGCCTATTTATTTCACTGCACAGTATAGACCCGCCCACCGGCTGCTGTGATTGGGTGCAGTGAGACACCTGTCACTCAGCGTGGGGGCGTGTCTCACTGCAACCAATCATAGGCGCCTGTGGGCGGGGAAAGTAGGGAATACGGATTGTTTAATGAGCGGCCGGCTTTTTCACAATAGTAAAAGCCACCGCAGCAGTGTGAATGCCGTGCAGCGCCACATCGGGGATCGGTGAGTATGAGAGAGGAGGGGAAAATGACTGACAGACTGTGAGAGAGGGACAGAGATAGTGACGGACCGACAGAGAGAGAATAGAGAGCGAGAGGGAGAGACCGACTGACAAAGAATAGTGATTGACATTGTTAGACATTGCTCGTTTCCAGTGTTTTAGGAAACATGCGAGAAATGTATTTAGAAAATCGCATGTCACTAGGATGGTGTGAATGCCGTCCCATGACATCCGATTATTTACACGTTCCCATAGACTTGCATTGGAGAGACTCGCAGTAGAAACTCGCAAGAAAGCAGCATGCTGCGTTTTTTTTTTTTTTTTTTTTTCTCAGTCCGATTTGGACTGAGAAAAAAATAGCAGATGAGAGCTGAATCGTTCACTAACATGTGTCCGATTCCAATGCGAGATTTCTCACATTGCACTACTGCGAGTAACTCGCAAGTGAGAAGCAGCCCTAAGCTGACTAGTCTCATCTTTTCCTATAGCTGTGTTTTCAAACTATAATTTCTCTGAATCACTGGAGCCGGGCTCTGATTCATGCCGTCCATGTTGTACGGTACAGATTGAATGACAAGTTCCCTTAAACTGTCGGCAGTTTTGCATTTAGCGGCACACAGTTATTAGTTTTTCGTTCACGAGTGCAACGCAAAATAGTTATTCTGCCACCATTGCATACTTTTCCTAGTTTTGCACAATAATAATAAAGTTTATTTATTGTAAAAGGGAATATTGTTCAATTGGGGATAAAACGCCAACACACCAACTATTATTGTGTAAAAGACTTTCGGCTCTTTACTATCACAAAGGATCTATTCCCAATATCACAAATATACTGTATATATTCCCAAGGGTAATAATTTCTCTGTTCCTATTGTTTTATTCTGCTTTGCCCTATATACCTGGTGCATCCCAAACAAGCATATACTCAGTCACTTTGTTGTAATAATAAAATATAACAAGTTTATTATTAACTAACAAGACTACACTTAATACACTTCATAGTGATTACATGTGTAAGAATTATATAAAGCATATACTAATAGATACACATACAATACAATAAAACACCAGCAAATACTTTACTATTAAACCCACAGTTACATACCACCCACTATGGCACTCACACAGTTACAGCCCACCCAACAATATGATACTATCTATCCCTATATGAGGGGTACTCAGCCATCCTTCTGTGTGTCCATCCAGGGAGCAAGAAGAGAGAGAGGGGGGTGAGAGGGCAGCTTAATATAGGGCTTGTGACCAAGATTCATTTAGCCCTATGATTGGCTGTAACCTGTGATGTCATGGGGGCGCGTGTATAGCCAGGTGTTGGAGACTCCCCCCAACCTGGCTGAGGGTGAAAGACATGATTTTCTGTGTGTTGCCCTCCCCCATCCAGCACAAGAGAAATTATATTATTTATTAGTTCACAATTTACTTCCCTGCTACATTTTATATAACGCCAACATATTCCGCAGCACTTTACAATCCGGTGGGGCTTTGTATAGACAAAAACAAAACAAAATAGTACATAATTCAACAGCTACAGTAGGAATGAGGGCCCTGCTTGAAAGCTTACAATCTATAGGGAAGAAGGGGGACACAAGCGGTGAAGCACACTTGTAGATCTGGCCGGCCATCGTTATGCTAGTTTATTGGTTACATATAAAGATGATTGATCTGGCCTTTAGATAGTAACCTTTTGGGTGCCCTTGCATGCTATTGCTTGTATGTAGTATCTGAGGACAAAAATAGGAGAGAGAAGGTTACGAGTAGCATTGAAAAGGTGGGACGGGGGAGAGTTAGGTTAGTAGTAAGTTATTATGATAAGCTTGTCTGAAGAGATGTGTTTTTAATGTACACTTAAAAACTTGGGGGCTGGATATTAGTCGCATTCTTTGGGTTAGTGCATTCTAGAAAACTGGCGCGGCACGAGAAAAGTCTTGGAGACGGAGAGGTTTGTATTTTGGCGGATGTTAGTCTAAGATCATTTGTGTAACGAAGGGGGCGGGTAGGATCATAGACAGAGATGAGGGATGAGATATATGGTGGTGCAGAGTTGTGGAGAGCTTTGTGGGTGAGGGATATGAGTTTGTATTGTATTCTGTAGCTGCTAGGTGGCCAGTGTAGTGACTGGCACAAGGTGGAGGCATCGATGAAGCGGCTGGACAGGAATATGACCCTGGCTGCTGCATTCAAGATGGATTGGAGAGGGGAGAGTTTGGTCCAAGAGAGACCAATCAATAAAGAGTTGCAGTAATCCAGGCGGGAATGAATAAGAGCAACAGTAAGGGTTTTTGCAGTTTTGAAAGTAAGAAATGGTCGGATTCTGGAGAGGTTTTTGAGATGCAGATGACATGTGCGAGTGAGTGATCGTATATGAGGAATGAAGGGGAGTTCTGAGTCAAATATGACCCCAAGACAGCGAGCATGCTGCTTGGGAATAATGATTAAATCATTGAAGGTAATTGAGATGTCGGGTGTAGGTTGGTTGGTAGAGGGAGGAAACACAAGAAACTCAGTTTTGGAGAGATTCAGTTTCAGATAGAGGGAGGACATGCTTTGAGAGAGACAGCAGACAGACAATCTCTGGTATTTTGTAACAAAGCAGGGTGATGATTGGAGATTATGTATATAATTTGGTGTCATCAGCATAGAATTGGTATTGGAAACCGAATCTGCTGATGGTTTGTCCAATAGGGGCGGTGTATCGAGAGAAAAGGAGCGGGCCCAAGATGGAGCCTTGAGGAACCCCGAGGGTGAGAGGAGTGGAGTAAGAGCCAGCAAAGGAAACAGTGAAGGAGCGGTCGGAGAGATAGGAGGAGAACCAGGCAAGAGCGGTGTCCTTGAGGCCAATAGAGCGGAGCATGGTGAGGAGAAGTTGGTGATCCACAGTGTCAAAAGCAGCTGAGAGATCCAAGAGAAACAATAGGGAATAGTGGCCTTCAGATTTTGCTGTTAATAGATCATTTGAGACTTTGGTGAGGGCCGTTTCGGTGGAGTGTAAAGAGCGGAAACCAGATTAAGCAGGATCAAGAAGTGAGTTTTCAGATAAATAGCGGATTAGCAGAGAGTGGACCAAGCGTTCCAGGAGCTTAGCGCTAAAGGGAAGGTTAGAGACTGGTCTGTAGTTAGTGGCACAGTTCTGATTGGGAAGGTTTTTTTAAGTAGAGGGGTTATGATGGCATGTAGGAAAGATACCCGATGATAGAGAAAGGTTAAACATTTTGGTTAGATATGTAGTCACAGCTGGGGAGAGAGCCTGAAGGAGATGTGAGGGAGGAGGGTCACTGGTTCATGTTGTTGGGCGGAAAGAGGCAAGGAGACGCGTCACTTCTTCTGTGACAGGCTCGAATATTGATAGTGAGCTTGAGGTGCGGGAGAGGAGCGGATCCAGGCTCTGAGGGGATTTTTCAAAGATTTATTTGCGGATGTTGTTGATCTTTTGTAAGAAGAGTGGCCAGATCATCAGCGCAACAGTAATTGGCTATATCTCATGGGGGGGGGGGGGGAAAGTTTCTTGCTGAATTCCAAGAACCAGATCTTATAAATGTGTCCCTGATATATATTGTGTAATGGCTGTGTCTGATCACACCACATCTCCTGAGCCAGGGATGAAGTATCCAAAAATATACAGACATTACATCACGGGATCATAGCTTAATCTTTTTGTGAGTAAAACCTTTCCATACAGTTTTTAAAATTTGTTACAAAGAAAGAAAGAGAAAATTATTTGTGATCCTGTGCTGTAATATCTATATACTTTTACTTCCTCCCCTACCCAAGATTGTGGTATAATCAGATCATGTCCCTGCACAGTCAGACACGGCCATTACACAGTACACAGCAGGGGCACACTTTGCAAGTCAGTGAAAACCACGTACAGCACACGGATTGCATCAGTGTACAGTCAGTCTGTTGGCTGTTCTTAACATTGTAATGGATAGGAGATGTTCATGAAAATCACTGAGCAAACAGTAATGACATTCAGATCCAAAACACCCGTGTGATTTTATTGCTTATGTGAAAAGTACTGATGTCTGAATGAAGCCTACCTAATGTAACGAGAGGCTGAAATGACTCTCCTCGTTTTGCATTGCATTTATTTGTGTCACTCTTTTGTGCCATCAACTTCAAATCCATAAAAATAATACACATGCAGCCCTTGCAAAAAAAAAGGTTAAATATACATGGATCTGTCCACACATTTCCTTTTCTTAGCCCTGCTTGCCCCACAATAGTGAACACAGGCTGATTATGTGGCTGAGCGGTAGATGGGTCACACATTGCACGGGACCCTCTGTGATCAGGTGTTAGAGGGTTAATACTGTAATGTGCAGTAGGGTGATTACCAAATGTTACATTGGGCTACAAGTGGAATATAAATACAAAGTGAGGACTGCATGCCATGGGAAAGCCTTGTACTGCCCATGTCAGATGGGCCATCTGTCCCTCCACTATGTCACACGATCACCGGAGCAGATTATTGGCTAATAGCCTGTAATCCAGCAAGACAGAAAAAATACACACAAACTCCTCCACATCTTGGAATAATTATCTGGGGAACTTGTAAATGGCTGCCATGTTTCATCACAGGTCATGCCACCCAACAAGTGGAGCAGATCATAATAAACATGGAGTCCCATCACCCTGAATCCAGATGGTGGGGCTCTGTGTACATTCTTTGAGCTGCCAGTCACTTAAGTGCTATTTCATCATATAAACAGACACCGTTTTATTTTTTTTTTACATATGTTATGACACAGAAGCTCACCTTCTTGTAACAGTCTCTGCTACATAGCCAGACCAAGAGTAACAGTTATTGCTGTGGTTTATAAGGAAGGTTCCTGATGCACAATAGAAACTCAGAATTTACTAGGGAGGCCTAAATTACAAGCCAAAGTTCCTTCAGAGTCAGGTAGCAGAGTTGTCCATCCAGGGCCAGCAAAGGTGAGTATGTAGAGCAAAGTGTATTACGTTTGTACTCAAGTTTATGCACCAGGGGCCCACTTTTTTTCAAATCAGTAAGTCCAAAAGGTTAGTACAGGTTTGGGATGAGTGTTTAGTCAACTCCACTAAGTACTAAAGAACACACAGGGGAAAGTATATGAATAACATATCTCCTGGTGACTCTGAGAGGAACTGCAACAACAAAGTCTCTCCAGATGAATACAAGCCGACTGCTTAGGCTATGTGCGCACGTGTGCGTAATTCATGCAGTTACGCTGCGCTTTGTAGCGCAGCGTAACTGCATGCGTCCTGCGTCCCCTGCACAGTATGGAGATTGTGCAGGGGCCGTGCGCATGTGGCGTTTTAGAGCGCAGCGCTTCGGCTGCTGCCGAAGCGCTGCGTTCTAAGAAGT
Organism: Anomaloglossus baeobatrachus; assembly: GCF_048569485.1. NCBI lineage: Eukaryota > Metazoa > Chordata > Amphibia > Anura > Aromobatidae > Anomaloglossus > Anomaloglossus baeobatrachus. Next base: position 233,061,840 of record NC_134357.1, read on the forward strand.
GACATGTCACTTCTTCCGTGCGCTTTGCCGGCAGCTCTTGCTCTGTCTATGGGAGGAGCTGCAGGCAGAGCGCATGGAATCGGCTTTTTTTTTTTCACTACGGACATTTCTGCAGCGATTTAAAGCGCACATGTGCTATTCAGATCGCTGCAGAAATTTCTGCAGTGACTGTACGCAACGTGCGCACATAGCCTTATACTCAAGACTTGTAAAGGGATTAAAAACCCATCACCAACCAACAGCAAGGGGAATGAGAGTATTTAAAAACACAAAGGGAAGTGCTGATGATTAACAGCTGAAAGGTGAGGTAATCCGCAGGGTCCTAATGAGAAAGAGATTAACCCCAAGCAGGGAAAAAGGGAAAGTCAGGGAGCAGCTTGTGTAACCAAACACTGTGACCTCCTACAGCTGGACACCACAGGACTGTCTGTCAAGGGTGACACACCCATGACAATATGAAGTTTTATATTCCAGGAATGATGGGGGAATTGCACAAAATTTTCTTCGGTGTGATATTTTTATTTTTTTTTTTATTTTTTTTTTTTTTGTAGACCCTGTGTATTTTTATATCCCATCCTTTTATTGGGAAAGGTTTGAATTGATAGTGTTCATCCACTGTAATGTCATATGATGGGAGTCTGTTCATCCAACGTGCCACATGTAGTGTGATGCTTTCTAATCTCTTATACAGCAAGGCACATTTCAGGGACCTATTACATCCTATATTACACAGACTGTAGTTTAGGGGCTATGTGTATGCGATAGAGTTCCCATTAAATGAGGAGAGTCTGCTCAAAGCTGTGCTGTGCCTCTGGCTCTGTAGATGAAAGGAGCTTTTTACATGAAGGGATCTGTAAGTGATCTCTTCTGTATAATTAGAGCTGGGATGGTCATGGATCTCGTAATGCCCATTGTAACGCCTTTTTTTTTTTCCCCTCGTATTTCTTTCAAGGTCCCTCATGTTCCCAGGCACCGATCCGATCTTTTGGCCTGGCACCCCAGCTGTATTCGTTCAGTAAGTTACCGACCTGACCTGAGGTGTGACTACATGGTGGCTCTTATCTACAGATCCATTCTTTAATAAATGTACCTGCAATGCACAGCAGTGGAATTTTAAAGGGTAGCAACAACTTGACAGAAATGTCTTCTTTAGCAGAAATTCTGCCCCTCCCTTAAGTGTTATTCTATGTCTTTTGAATTTGTGAGGTTTGACATGTTCGGATGACCTTTATTTATCAGGGGAGGTATGGGGGGAGCGGAGCTTTTGGTGCGGCTTCTCCCCAAGTCCCCATGTAGGGACCCGCGGATGTTTGGCCAGCTGTAATTGAAGGTATAAAGCTTATTGTCTCATATCACTGGGCTGACAGCTGAGCAACAGTGAATCAAAAATGACCTCTAAAAATTTAATTATTTTAGAGGGGTTAGTGTAAAGTGAAAAGTTGTCTAATTTGATCAGTGTTTTTCTCTTTTTTGCCTCCTCCTTCATTAGAGTATGTAAATGCCAGAGAAGAAGAAACAAGCTTTAAGGCCGTGACTGACCGGGCGGCCCAAACATTGCTTTGGACGGAGCTGTTCAGAGGTGGAACTATCTGCTATCATTAAGGCATTATTTATTTTGCTCTTGTTTGTAGCGTTCTCCATTTTTTTTTTTTTTTTTTTTTTTTTCTTTTTTCCTTTCAGGGCTAGGAATGACCTTAAGCTACTTGTTCCGGGAGCCTGCCACTATCAATTACCCTTTTGAGAAAGGTCCCTTAAGCCCACGGTTTCGTGGTGAGCATGCATTACGCAGGTACCCATCTGGAGAAGAACGCTGTATTGCATGCAAGCTCTGTGAAGCCATCTGTCCTGCTCAGGTAAAGAGGCAGCAGCCCTAATGACAATACTGCCTATCACGGTTATGAAAGAGGAACGGTCACTTTTCAGGACTTGTCTGATATAGTGAATTAATAATTGTGAAGCAGCTCTTGTCGCATCTGGATATTGTGTTGTTCCTCTGATATTTTCATGAATAAATGTTAGTAAAACACCTAGCAGTATGAAACTGTGTAGGGAAACATGTTTTCTTTATCGTTCCTTTGGGAGACCCAGACCTTGGGTGTATAGCTTCTGCCTCCGGAGGACACACAAAGTACTACACCTAAAAGGTGTAGCTCCTCCCTCTGAGCCTATACACCCCCTGGTGAACCAGTCACAACCAGTTTTTTCGCTTTGTGTTCAGGAGGCATACATCCACACATGCGTTCTCATATGATTTTTTTTCTTTTTTTGGAAGAAGATTGAAGAAATGCGGGTCCACGTCTGGACTTCCGGCATATCCCTTCTCACCCCACTGTGTCGGTGGTGTTGTAAGGTTGATTTCCAAGTCTGGAGCCTTACATGCCGTGCTCCTTCACCATCCCTCCTGGGCTCTGGCTTGAAGTGGGAGCCAGCACGGTCTCCATGCCTGGCAGGAGACCGGTCTCCGACCACAGCCCCTTGAGGACCCTGCTGGACCGGAGCACTCATTTATTGTGGAGGGAGAGTGTGTTTACTGTGTTTTTTAGCATTTTTGGCCGGTCCTCTGGCTTTTCGCTTGAGAACCGCGCCGATGGTGCCTGCGCTGCTTAAATTTAGGCCCCGGCTTTGCCGGAGGCCTAGTTTCTGTTACCTGCCCTCGCATGTCACTCATGCTGAGGGACAGGCATGGCCCCTCCCGGTGGCCGTCCTGCACAGGGGAGGGACCCTCCTCACTGCTTGTGTGCGACTGCATGTAAGCTTCCGCTGCCTGAAGCGAGCACCTATCCACATTGTGAGGTCTGCTCTAACTTGGAGGTGCCACGGCCTGGGGTCTCGGGCCCAGTGGTCTCTCAGGCTGCTCCTGCACATGTGGCTGAACCCCCGGCCTGGGTAGAGTCCTTTTCTAGGTCTATCTCCCAGTCATTTGCTGAGTCCATGGGACTTCTGTCCAGGACTTTGATGAATATGCATCAGCCCCCTTCACAGGGTGCCTCTAATGCTCTTGCTAAGGGGCCTTTAGGTCTGGAGCTCACAGAGGATTCATCATCAGGGCACGGACCCCGTCCATCTAAGAGGCTCCGCAGGGTTCCCTCTCCCTCCTCATCCCGTGGCTCTGATTCAAGGGCTGAGGACCCGCAGGATGAGGAGGATGCCTATACAGGGGGCTCGGAGGCTAACTCCATGTGCCCCATAGCTCCTTCCGAGGGTGACTCAGAATTTAGTGACTTGATTGCTTCCATTAATTCTGTGCTGCATCTCAATCCGCCAGTATCAGAGGAGCAACCCTCTCTGGCAGAAAAGCACCAGTTTACCTCGCCTAAGAGAGTAAAGAGTGTGTTCTTTAACCACTCCAGTTTTCAGGCCACTGTGACCAAACCCAGGGCCTGTCCTGACAAACTCTTCCCAAAGCGTGGTTCTGATGACCGTTTTCCCTTTCCACCTGAGGTGGTCAAGGAGTGGGCTCACTCCCCAAAGGTAGAGCCTCCGGTGTCTAGGCTCTCAGCCCGGACCGTTGTGTCGGTGGCTGATGGCACTTCCCTTAAGGATGCCACTGACCGTCAGATTGACCTTCTGGCCAAATCCGTGTATGAAGCGGTGGGGGCCGCATTTTCTCTAACTTTTGCAGCAGTGTGGGCCCTCAAAGCCATCTCTGATAGTCTGGAGGAGATGCATTCCCTCACCAGGGAATCTATGCCCAAGATGGTTGCCTTAACTTCTCAAGCTTCAGCTTTTTCTTCTTATGCCATGTCTGCCATGCTGGAGGCTTCTCACCGCGCTGCGGTGGCTTCGGCTAATTCCCTCGTTGTCCGCAGGACCTTGTGGCTTCGAGAGTGGAAGGCAGATGCTTCTTCAAAGAAGTACCTTGCTGGGCTCCCTTTTGCTGGTTCCCGGCTGTTCGGTGAACAGCTGGATGAAATTATTAAAGAGGCTACTGGCGGGAAGAGTACTTCCATGCCACAAACCAAGACCAGGAAACCTGCCCAGGGTAGGATTCAGTCGAGGTTTCGCTCCTTTCGTTCCTCCAACTGGTCGTCCTCTAAGCCCTCCGCCTCGTCCGCTAACTCAGCCAAGGACCAGAAATCCAACTGGCGCTCCAGAGCAGCCTCCTCCTCGTGACTCTCTGTCCGATCCAGCCACGTCCTTAGTCGGTGGCAGGCTCTCCCACTTTGGCGACGCTTGGTTTCAACAAGTCTCCGATCAGTGGGTGAGAGATCATCTCTCACGGCTACAGGATAGAATTTTCTTCCAGCCCGCCAAACAGATTTTTTTTCTCTCAACTCCCCCCTGCTCCAGGGCCGCCGCCTTTTCACAGGCCGTGGCAGCCTTGCAGGCCAACGGAGTAATTGTACCAGTTCCCGCCCGGGAACGATTCAGAGGTTTCTACTCAAACCTCTTCCTAGTTCCCAAAAAGAACGGTACCTTCAGGCCCATCCTGGATCTCAAGCTTCTCAACAAGCATGTTCGGGTGCGGCACTTTCGCATGGAGTCCCTGCGATCAGTCATTGCCTCAGTGATCCAAGGGGATTTCCTGGCGTCCATCGACATCAGAGATGCCTATCTGCATGTGCCCATTGCGGTTTCACACCAGCGTTGGCTACGCTTTGCAATAGGAGACGATCATTTCCAATTCGTGGCTCTCCCCTTCGGGTTAGCCACGGCCCCTCGGGTTTTCACCAAGGTCATGGCAGCCGTGATTGCGGTTCTGAACCTTCAGGGGTTGGCAGTGCTCCCCTACCTGGACGACCTTCTAGTCAAAGCGCCATCCAGCGCAGACTGTCAGCGGAGTGTCTCGCTCACTCTCAGCACTCTAGCCCAATTCGGGTGGCTTGTCAATCTTCCCAAATCCACTCGGACTCCGACCCAGAGTCTCACGTACCTAGGGATGCAGTTCGAGACTCTGCCGGCACTTGTGAAGTTGCCCTTAGACAAACAGCTGTCACTCCAGTTGGCGGTGCGCTCTCTCCTGAGGCCCCGCCGTTATACCCTCAGGCGTCTGATGCTGGTGCTGGGTGAAATGGTGGTGTCCATGGAGGCTGTTCCCTTTGCCCAGTTCCATCTGCGCCCCCTGCAGCTGGACATTCTCCGCTGTTGGGACAAGCGGCCTTCCTCCTTACACAAGTCAGTGGCTCTGTCGCCACGGACCAAGAGCTCTCTTCAGTGGTGGCTTCGGCCCCTCTCCCTGTCCCAAGGGCAGTCCTTCCTGGCCCCGTCCTGGGTGATTCTCACCACGGATGCCAGTCTATCCGGCTGGGGAGCGGTATGTCTCCACCACAGAGCACAGGGCACTTGGACTCCGTCCGAGTCAGCCCTTTCAATCACTGAATAGGATAACTGAAGTGAGCACTAATATATATATATGAGTGCAAGCCAAAAATACATACTATATATAAGAATAAGGCTGCACATCAAACTTAGATAATGGTATAATGTCTCAAGCATATGGAAAAATATTGGAATATACAATGAAAAATGCTACTTGCTAATTTGAACATGTGAATAATGAATTGCATACCTGCTATGAATATTAGGAAAAAGGAGATATTTAGCAATCGCATTGATCAATGTAACTGAGCCCCAAAACCTCGTCAAGGTATATCTCTATATTGGGGTCCCTAGCTCTGTGACCCTGTGTGTCATCTCATTGCAATTAAAAACTGCTATGGGTGGAGAGGGGTAACTAAGGACTTTCTTATATAGGAGATGGAAAAAACATGGCCGAAAGGGGCGGAGCTGTGTTCACATTCAGAAAAAAAACTACATATAACTGAATAGGATAACTGAAGTGAGCACTAATATATATATATGAGTGCAAGCCAAAAATACATACTATATATAAGAATAAGGCTGCACATCAAACTTAGATAATGGTATAATGTCTCAAGCATATGGAAAAATATTGGAATATACAATGAAAAATGCTACTTGCTAATTTGAACATGTGAATAATGAATTGCATACCTGCTATGAATATTAGGAAAAAGGAGATATTTAGCAATCTTTTTCCTAATATTCATAGCAGGTATGCAATTCATTATTCACATGTTCAAATTAGCAAGTAGCATTTTTCATTGTATATTCCAATATTTTTCCATATGCTTGAGACATTATACCATTATCTAAGTTTGATGTGCAGCCTTATTCTTATATATAGTATGTATTTTTGGCTTGCACTCATATATATATATTAGTGCTCACTTCAGTTATCCTATTCAGTTATATGTAGTTTTTTTTTCTGAATGTGAACACAGCTCCGCCCCTTTCGGCCATGTTTTTTCCATCTCCTATATAAGAAAGTCCTTAGTTACCCCTCTCCACCCATAGCAGTTTTTAATTGCAATGAGATGACACACAGTTAGGGTCACAGAGCTAGGGACCCCAATATAGAGATATACCTTGACGAGGTTTTGGGGCTCAGTTACATTGATCAATGCGATTGCTAAATATCTCCTTTTTCCTAATATTCATAGCAGGTATGCAATTCATTATTCACATGTTCAAATTAGCAAGTAGCATTTTTCATTGTATATTCCAATATTTTTCCATATGCTTGAGACATTATACCATTATCTAAGTTTGATGTGCAGCCTTATTCTTATATATAGCCCTTTCAATCAATCTGCTGGAAATCAGAGCCGTACTTCTAGCTCTCCTAGCATTTCACCATCTGCTGGCGGGCAGGCACATTCGAGTCCAGTCACACAACGCGACAGCGGTTGCCTACATCAACCATCAAGGCGGGACGCGCAGCCGCCTGGCAATGATGGAGGTACAACGCATTCTTCAATGGGCGGAGGACTCCAGGTCCACCATATCTGCAGTCCACATCCCAGGCGTGGACAACTGGGAGGCAGATTATCTCAGCCGTCAAAGCGTGGACGGTGGCGAGTGGTCCCTGCACCCGGCAGTGTTTCAGTCGATCTGCCGCAAATGGGGCACTCCGGACGTGGACCTAATAGCATCCCGTCACAACAACAAGGTTCCTGTTTACGTGGCTTGCTCCCACGATCCTCAGGCCTTCGCTCATTAAGAGCAGTTCGATGCTCGAATGGGAGCGACTCGAGCTCCTGAGTATAGTGGAAGTCAATGGAGGACTCAAGCATTTCTCCCATTCAAGCATCAAACTGCTCTTAATGAATATCGAGCACCCAAGCATGGTAGTGCTCACTCATCACTAGTAGATGCCAAACCATGTAATTTTTTTTTATTTTAAAAAATGCACATCAATAAACAATATTCAATAGAAAATTACAAATTTTTATTAACAATATTAAAATGAGAATCCACAACCATAGAACCAATGTCCATATTTAACAGTAAGTGATCTGTATATAGCAATACATAAGGCAAAAGACGCCAATAAAATAAACGGACCAGAAATAGATGGTAATGACTAAATACCCCACGTAGAGAGTAAAAGGGGGACAATCTGATCAAAGGTCAGACAAATTATTGTAGGCACACCAAAACATTACAGCAGCCAACTTTAACTAGTATCATGGAGGTTCAGGCAAATGGGCAATGTGACCAAATAATATCTGATTAGTCAAATATGACCAAGTAAATGCAGAGACCCCCATGATAACTAATTAGGTATAAATATGTCGCAGTGTACAAAAAATGGTTGACCATGATCAGATATACATCACCCATATACTCCGTATATAGTCAGAGGACAAAGGTTATTCAGAGCAAAAGACAGGAGACCTAACGTACGTGTCGATTCTTAAAAATAACCAAATACATGGCTTCATCAGAGGTTGTGAGCGGCACAGCAAACACAGGTACGCACGGCACCGCAGGTGATGCTCCATTGAATAGCATGTTAGTACACCCCTGCGGGCGTGCTAACATGCTAAGAAGGCAGACTAGTCAGGGGATATAACGCCCTTCGGACTAGTCCCTTGCCTCATTAGCATATTATAAAGAATCTTTAGAAATTCTTATTCTAAAGATCCCTTTATCTATGGTAGTGTATACAGGGACGGTTAAGCAGGGATTAGCAATATGCACCCAGAACTGCTCCTGGTTCTGGGTGCATATTGCAACTGACAGGTTCCCTTTAAAGTTTTATTAAAAGCAATTTTGAGAAACTTAATTTTAACAATAAAAATGGCCTCTTATTGGGGGGGAAAAAACTACACTTAAAGGGAACCTGTCATCAGAAATTGAGCTTTAAACCTAAAAGTTTACCCCTCTGCAGCTCCTGGGCTGCATTCTAGCAAGGTTCCTATACTTTTTGTGCCCCCTTTTAAACCAAATAAAACACTTTATAAAGTTGTACCTTTTTTGCCTGCAATTCTTGTAAATTTTCCATGTGGGCAGGCCGTCTGTGTCCGTTACTGTCCCTTTTTCTGGTTTACGCCGTCCCCCATTGCTTCATTTCATCCATCAGGACGCCGCCCACAGCGCCCGAGGTCCTGTGCACGCGAGGACTGCTGGTGACGTGGTCGCAGGCACGAGATTATGGGCAGCGCTGTGATTGCATTGCAAGTGCCCGCCCATAATACCGTGGCTGCGCTCTCCCCTTTGCCTCCTGCGTTCTGCGCAAGCGCTGGCCAAATGATCCGACGTCACCTTTCCCATCTTGCCCTGCAGCAGGAAATAGATGGGAGGACCGGATGAGGCCACCACAGGTTACGAGGAGACGCTTGCGCAGAACGCAGGAGGCAAAGGGGAAAGTGCGGTCACGAGGTTATGGGCGGCACTTGCTGATGACACTCACAGCGCCGCCCATAACCTCGTGCCCGCGCAAAGAGTCACCAGCGGTCACACGTGCACAGAGTGCTCGGCACCTTATAGTCGCACAGCACATGCGCGGGACCACGGGCGCCCAGGGGCGGCGTCCTGAGGTTTGAAAATCAGCGTTCGGGGGCGGCGTAAATCTGCTGGAGGAACAGCAACGGATCCCAGAGAGCCCGCCCCCATGGACGATTTTCAAAATTTGCATACGAAAAGGTACAAGTTTATAAAGTATTTATTTTGGTATAAAAGGGGCCACAAAAACTATAGGAAGCTTCCTAGAATGCAGCCCAGGAGCTGCAGAGGGGGAAACTTTTAGGTTTACAGGTAAATTTCTGATGACAGGTTCCCTTTAATTGATATTGAGTTGCATACCTAAATTAAAGAGGATCTCTCACTTAGTTCTTAATGTTGAACTGGAACCTGGATGGAATAATGGCTGCAGAACGGAACTTTTTTTTTTTTTTTTTTGTTTTCAATTTAGCCCCCGTTGTGGTGATGTTAGCACTTAAAGCATTTCTTAACTATTGAATGATCCTTTTTTTTTTTTAAAAAAAAAAACAAAAACTTTTCATTTGGGCTGTGTACTTTTCTTTGTATGATGCTGACCAATCATAAACAGGCAGCAACACCTGTTATATATATATATATATATATATATATATATATATATATATATATATATATATATATATATATATATATATAATGTATATGTAGTATATATACACACATGTATACACGTATGTATGTGTATATATATATACATACATACATACATACATACATACATACATACATGTGTGTGTATATATACTACATATATATATATATATATATAATACATTTTTTTTTTTTTTTTTGTAATGCAATGTAATTCTTTATTTTTTTTTTTTTTTTTTTTTTTTTCTTTTCTTGTAAGGCCATCACCATTGAGGCTGAACCCCGTGCAGATGGAAGCCGTCGTACTACGAGATATGACATTGACATGACAAAGTGCATTTACTGTGGCTTTTGTCAGGAGGCATGTCCGGTGGATGCTATTGTGGAGGTGGGTTTTCATAAATTCATGGAGTGGAGGATCTGGAAGGAATAGCATTATAGCATGTCTTCTAGATAGTGGCAGCATGTGGTTGTGTTTTTTGTTTTTTTGTTCTTTGTCTCTTGTCTCTACATGAAAATCAAAAGTTCAAAACTGGAGGTGTCTTGTTGGCATTCATTATGTCCCATGAGGCACTCTGTGCAGTGTGTTGACATTATTCCTGGTGGTATACCAAGTTATTCGCCACCATAGTGACTTGTGCAGTTACATTATTTTTTTTTGTGGTGTTCAAAAGAAGTAGCAAAACAGAAATATATGCACTCTTTTTCATGAGGCTAAACTCTTAAGTGTGTGTGTGTGTGTGTGTGTGTGTGTGTGTGTCATTCCACATGACTAAAGGCCGCTTTACACGCAACGACATCACTAACAAGATATCGCTGGGGTTACAGAGTTCGTGACGCACATCCGGCGTCGTTAGCGACGTTGCATGTGACATCTACGAGCGACCGCTAATCATCGCAAAATAGTGAAAAATCGTTGACACGTCGTTCATTTCCCAAATATCGTTGCTTGTTCAGGATGCAGGTTGTTCGTCGTTCCTGAGGCAGCACACATCGCTACGTGTGACACCCCGGCAACGACGAACAGTGTTCCTGCACCCTCCGGTAACGAGGTGAGAGTGACTTAAATCCGGCTGATCTCCGCCCCTCTGCTTCTATTGGTGGCCCGCTGTGTGACGGCGCTGTGACAGCGCACGAACCTACCCCTTAAAGAGGTTGTTCGCCGCCCACAGCGACGTCGTTAGGAAGGTAAGTACGTGTTTCGCGTCCTAGCGATATTGTGCACCATGGGCAGCGATTTGCCCGTGACGCACAAACGACGGGGGCGGCTGCGATCGCTAGCGATGTCGCAGCGTGTAAAGCGGCCTTATCTGGTGAACTGGCTTGCAAGAATACCAATGGAGTGTAATTCTGGTATCCCAGTAAAAGCAGGGTACTTTTAGGGATCTAAGGTGTAACCTGTTTGCTTCTTTCCTCCCTGTTTTCATGTGTGTTAGGCTAGTTTCACACTTGCGTTGTACGGGATCCGTAACATTGCGTTGTGTGACGCATGCAACGGATGCGTTGCATATAGTGGCACAACGCATGCTACAGATCGTACAAAATAACGCAATCCGTTATGAGCATGCGCAGTTGTGTAAAGACAGCTGTGTTAACGGAATCCGTCAAATGACGCATTCTAACGGAATCCGCCACCATAAGCGTCCATTATAAAAACAACGGACGCCTAACGGATTCCTGCAGGTTGCGTTTTTTTGACACTCCGCCAAGCGCAGAAAAACGTTACATGCTGCGTTCCATCCGCACGACGCAGCGTCAAAATAACGACGCTGCGTCGTCCAGCGGATGCAACGCAGACACTTGCGTTACAGTGCGTCGTCCATACAAGTCTATGGAAAATAGCGCAGTGCGTTAACGGACTGCGCTATTCTCCATAGTGACGGAATGCGCTGAACACAAGTGTGAAACTAGCCTTACCTTGTGGTTGTTTTGCCAGCAAGATGATGCATGAAAGTAAATTGACCACAAAATGTGAAAATTAAAATATTTGTAAACCATCAGATTGACACATATGCATGTGCCCTAGAAAATAAATATCTGCAGCTGAAAGGCTACACAAAGTAAGTATATCAGGTGCATGTGCCAATACATACCAATAAGGACACTCTATGAAAAAGGTTATATCAATCCTAGAAAGAAAAAGATCGAATAGTAGTGACCGGGTTCATAGTGGGCACACTGCTGCCACCCCACACACCAGTGTGCGTTTCACACGAGCTTTGTCAGGGAGTGAATGTAAAATGTGTACGTTCCAATAAGATCAAGAAAATCCATACATGATCAGAGTGTCTAAACTTTTCACAGGTACTGGAAGTGTTCTGTGTAGAGCACAGGAAAAATTTCATCCTAAAAATGCTATCCAAAATGTTATTTATCCAAAAAATGATCATTTATGAAGCAAAACACAAGCACCCACTGATATCTATCTATGGAAATATAGGGGGGTTTCCTCATTACTAGTAGCTCAAAGGCTCTAGAAAGAGACATGGTTCCCCCCCACCCCTTTCACAAACAAAAAAAAAAAAATATGCTCTCAAAGCCAAATGTGTTTTTTTTTTTTTTTTTCCCCCTCCCCTTTCTGACCCCACAGTGTGTTCAAACTGCCATTAACATCTGTCATTACTGTAACAGCAAGTGTCCGCCTCCCAATTTATGTTCCCTTCAGAATCACAAGCTGAGCAGTGTATGAGGACTAAAGCAATTTTCACTTTGCCACATCTTTGCTTATTTCTCAAACACCACTGGGGTTAAAAATATAGTTTAAAACACTGAAAAAAGAGGCTCTGCAAATAATGTCCACTTCACACGCAACGACATCGCTAACGAGATATTGCTGGGGTCACGGAATTCGTGCCGCACATCCGGCCTTGTTTGCGACGTCGTTGCGTGTGACACCTACGAGCGACCGCTAACGATCCAAAATACTCACCTTATCGTTGATCGTTAACACGTCGTTCATTTCCCAAATATCGTTGCTGGTTCTGGCGCAGATTGTTCGTCGTTCCTGAGGCAGCACACATCGCTACGTATGACACCCCGGGAACGACGAACAGCGTTCCTGCGTCCTCCGGCACCAAGGTGGGCGTGTCGTTAATGCGGCTGGTCTCCGCCCCTCGCTTCTATTGGGCGGCCACTGTGTGACATCGCTGTGACGGCGCACAAACCTCCCCCTTAAAACAGAGGTTGTTCGCCGCCCACAGCGACGTCGCTAGGAAGGTAAATACCTGTGACTGGTACTAGCGATATTGTCCGCCACGGGCAGCGATTCGCCCGTGACGCACAAACAACGGAGGTGAGTGCTTTCGCTAGCGATGTCGCTGCGTGTAAAGCGCCCTTTACGCCCATAAACTATTCCAGGAAAATCTGTACTCCAAAAGTCTAATATGGCTCCTTCCCTCCCAAGCCCGAGTTTCTGATAAAATATAATTTATTACTCTCTGGGAAAATGGAAAAATCTGTTTTAAAAAATCTCCTAATAAATTTAAAAGAAAAAAAGCATATTTTTTTCCCCACTTATCTTGATGGTCCAGTGGTATAAAATTCTGTAAAATAATTGTGGCTTAAAGATGCTCAGCACACCTTAAGATAAAATCTGTGAGGGGTGTAGTTTCCAACATGGGGTCACTTGTGGGGGGTTCTACTATTTTAACACCTCAGGAGCTCTTTAGGGCTACAGCTTCCTTTCAGTAAAATGTTGTGTGTTTTTTTGGTTTTTTTTTTTTTCCCTTTCCTTTCAATTTGGGTTAACTCTTTTGAAGCATGTGAAGGGTTTTTTTTGTCATAAAAAGGTGTAGTTTTTAAGATGGAGTCTTGTTTGAGGGGTTTATATGTCAGAAAACCCCAAACGTTACTTGAAATGTGAAGTAGCCCCTCAAAACACAACCGGTTTTGTAAATTTAATTGAACAATTGAAAACTTGCTGCTAAACATCAAAGCTTTCTATCTTCTTTGCAAAACCCCAGAGCTTTTAAAAATGAAGCTGATGTAAAGCAGACATGCGGTAAATGGAATTTATTAATTGTGGTGGTTGACTTTTAAGGGAATACAATTTCACATTTATAACATTTGCACGTTTCTACATTTGTCAAATTTGTGATATTTTCATAAATGCAAATCATATTGACTTAAATTTAGCAATTAACAAAGTTCAACGTGTCATGTAATAATCTCAGAATCGCTAGAATATGTGAGGCTTTCCAAGTATATATAAAGAGTCATGCATCAGATTTGAAAAATTTGCCTTGGTTAGGAAGGTGAAGACTGGTTTTGGCAGGCAGAGGTTTACTTTGGGACGTGATATCTATGCTAATATTCCATGCGATTTCATTTTAACAAAAAAAAGGTAAAATATCACTTTTTCCCTCTGAGCAGTAAGTCCTCAGTCACTTCTGAGCTGTTATCTTTTTATCATCAGACGAAATTGCAGTGAAAGATAACTATTCTGTTAGGCCAGGTTCACAGAGTGTATTGCCTGGTCCGGTGGCAAGTTTGGGGCTGGAGATGTGAGGTCAGTCTGGACATTGCGGTCCGTATATGGATTGTGAAATATGCTTCAGTGAACCTGGTCTTATAGTATGAGAGTAGACTATGCGTGGCTGCAATTACAATCTGACATTTGCGGCAGCAGACAAATTGATTAAGGCTATGTGCGCACTGGGAAATGGAATCTTCTTGTGAAAATTCCGCATGCTCTCAAAGATTACCGCACCCGCGGTAAAAAACCGCGGGGAAACCGCACCCGAAAACCGCATGCGGTTTGCCGCGGTTTTACCGCGGTATTATTCGCGGTATTGCCGCGGTTTTGCAATAAAGCACATTGAAAAAAAAAAAAGTCATTTAATTCTGAGATAGTAGATAGACAGAAGAATAGATAGAGGGATAGATAGACAGGGATAGATAGACAGAGGACAGATCGCTGCATTTCCCACGGTCGGCAGTGAGTTCACATTACCGGCCGTGGGAAATGACCGGTAATTACCTCTGCTGTCTGCTGCTTTCATTCAGCGCTGTGGCTGTGACAGTGGCGGCTGGATGGAAGCAGCGCAGGACCTGTGGATTACGCCGGAGCGGTGGATTACGCCGGAGCTTTGTTTCGGGAGGGGTTAATAAAATGGTGAACGAGGCTTGTTTGTTTTATTTAAAATAAAGGATTTTTCGGTGTCTGTGTTTTTTTCACTTTACTTACGGGTTGATCATGTCAGCTGTCACATAGACGCTGCCATGATCAAGCCTGGAGTTAATGGCGGTGGTCCCCCACCATCATTAACCCCTTGTATTACCTTGCTACCACTGCTACACGGTGGCAAGAAGAGCCGGGGACACGCCGGTATTGCCGCATAATGCATGCGACAGTGCCGGGGCAGCTGCGGCTGATATTCTCGGCTGCGGGAGGTGGGAGTGAGGCGGGGGACATTAACCCTGTCCCTCTCCCTCCCCAGCCTGAGAATACCGGGCCGCCGCTGTGTGCTTACCTCGGCTGGAAGGTAAATATGCAGCGGAGCCCACGTTCTTTGTTTTCTATATTTCCGTTTTCTTTCTATGTGTGTTCTATGTGTCTGTGTCTATGTGTTCTGTGTCTGTGTGTTTACTCTGCACGGCTTCCTCTTCCTGTAATGACATCACTTCCCTGCAAAACCGCAGACAAGCGATGCACATTACCGGAGGTAAACCGCGAAATACCGCAGGGAATAACGCAGGAAAACGCAGTGAATCGCACAGAATTTGCTGCCTGCGTTATTCCCTGCGGGATTTCATGATTAACATTGAGTCAATGGAGTGAAATCCCGCAGCGACGTGCGGAAAAGAAGTGACATGCACTTGTTTTTGCTGCGGGATTCCCGCAGCAAAACATGCAGCTGTCAAATTCCGCCCAGTGCGCACAGGATTTTTTTTCTCCATAGGATTTGCTGGTGATTCACTGCAGAGATGTTATGAACATTTTCTGCAGCGAAACATGCAGCAAATCTGCGGAAAATCCGCGGCAAAATCCGGTAAGTGCGCACATAGCCTAAAAGTTAATTTGCACAAGTGACAAAAATAAAATGCACAGCCATTTATCGCTAAACAATAGCGGTGTACCCTAAAAAGTGGAACCAGTGTACCCTAAAAAGATTATGTTGGACTTAAGTTCTTAGCCCCATAGAGGAGAATAACCAATCAGCAGCTAGTTGCTAACTGCTTGCCATTTCTGCTTGGCGACAACCTCAACAATGTCAGCAGAGCAGTTCTTTATCTTCAGTTCTGCTCTGTCAACTGGGTGTCCCTGCTGACATCATGCTGATTGATAGCTGGCTCCCCGCAGTTAAGCGGGCTTTACACGCTACGATATCGTTAATGTTTTATCGTCAGGGTCACGTCGTTAGTGACGCACATCCGACGTCATTAATGATATCGCAGCGTGTGACCACTTTTGTGCGACCTAAAACGATCGCAAAAGTGTCAAATTGTTTGCCGAGGAGAGGTCGTCCTAAATCCAAAAATCGGTCACCTCTCATTAGCGATGTTGTTCGTCGTTCCTGCGGCAGCACACATTGCTGTATGTGACACCGCAGGAGCAAGGAACATCTCTTTACCTGTCTCCACTGGCAATGCGGAAGGAAGGAGGTGGGCGGGATGTTTACATCCCGCTAATCTCCACCCCTCCGCTTCTATTGGACGCCTGCCGTGTGACGTCGCATGACCCGCCCCCTTAGAAAGGAGGCGGATCGTCAGCCAGAGTGACGTCGCAGGGCAGGTAAGCCGTGTGACGGGGGTGCACGATATGCCCGTGTCGCACAAACGATGGGGGCTGGTACGCACGATAGCGATATCGTTACCGATATCGCTACCGTGTAAAGCCCCCTTTAGGCAGTGGGGAGCTCACTGTCAATCAACATTGCATCAGCAGTGACACCCCATCCGCAGAGCGATAGAGCAGGAACTGCTGTCAATCTGACCGCAATTTTCTTGCATCTTGTGATATCACAAGTGGTCAGTGACCTATCTGAGTCTGGAGAGATAGACATCAGGCAGAAGCAGGTAGTCTGCATCTACCTGCCATTAAGTTCTTGGCACCCCTACTTAGATACTTTTAAGTGTGAACACATAACAGAATTACAGAATTTGAACTTGATGGATTAGTAGTTCTTTATTTTTGTTTAACCTTTCCCAGTCCATTCATAATTATGTATCACTTTATTATTTGTAATCCACCATGTCATTTGTTATAAGAAAGCTATCCAACCCTTTTTAAATGCTGATATATTGTATTGATACTCATGTATTTATATATGTAAATGAGAGCATGGTTTGTGGGTTAGTTTTTTTTGCCGAAGATGAATATGCCCAATTTTTCGAACCTCTCACTAATGAATGGTGGCCACCTTTTGAACTGGCTCTAACTTCCCAATATCCTTCTTAGAATGTGGAGCCCATACCTGGTTCCAATATTCTAGATGTGGCGTAAGTGATTTTATAGAGGGACTCCCCTGATTTTCTCTTTTTATATACCCTAATATCTTCCTGTGATATTTTCCAGTCTAGTAATAACTTTAAGAAAACTGTGGTGAGGCGATATACATTTTAGAAAGAAAAGTGAGGTGTAAATTCCTAGTTATTTTTTGCTTCTCATCTGTTCTCTTTATTGCAGGGCCCCAATTTTGAATTTAGCACAGAAACCCACGAGGAACTCCTGTACAACAAAGAAAAACTCCTAAACAACGGTGACAAATGGGAGACGGAGATTGGGGCAAATATCCAGGCTGACTTCCTCTATCGCTAAGCAGTTTGCTCCCGTCAGATACTCAAAGCTGATTTCTAGCGGTTTTGTGCATAGGAAATTGTTTTATACATGCGTACATTGCACACATACACACATACACACATGCATACATGCCTGCCGTCACTTTTCCGAACACCCACTTCAGATCCAGAGAAGCAATGTAGACAACCAGCGGCTTGCCTTTTGCTGCTTGTTGACCACTAGAGAATTGTTTGATATTTAATAAATCAGATGATGAGGCCGTCCTACAATCCAGTTTCTTATTTGCTGCTACCTCCTGATTTTATAAATGGAATAATTTCTTGTATTTCAATAAAACCAAACATGTACCCCTACATAGGGAGACTGTTTAGAGTGTGCTGTGGAGCGTTATGTATAATAGTACACATCACTTTCTCTGATAGAATAAATTACATGGTGACATTAACTATTTTATGACAAAGCTTAGACTGTGCAGATTAATGTTGGGGGTTATGACATCTCTATGTATGTATGTATGTTCTGGGAGTACAGCTCTGTATGTATCTGGCAATAGCACTGCATATCCGTGCTTCTGCTAAATTTAATGTATTTCTTATTAAATTTGATTTTATTTGAATTTCGACTGATATATACTGCGTATTACACCGTTACTGATATGCAACATTTCTGGACTATTAAGAGGCTGCTGTACAAGAAGCTGGGGTATACTGTATGTGGGTGTTACAGTGAAAAAAAATCATGTAATTGTCTGAAGTTAATAGCTATGTAGCTTCTGTACAGTACAATGTTTTATAGTGGAACACTAAGCAGTCTTCTGCTAGTTCCTAGGCGTTTGTACTGCTTTTGCATTAGGGTCAAAGCAATAATGTGCATACGCTGCAATTAATGAATACATTAACTCCATTTTTGTTATACATGTAAAAAAAAACATGAGCAACTAACTTAACAAGTGCAGGCACTCAGTGTATCATGATCATTTACATACATGTTACAATCTGCTTGTGTTCTCATGCTCTTCTCATGCTCTATGAAGTAACCTCGTCCATTCAGCTGAGACATGCTAAGTAAGATCACTTAGGTGTGAGGGTATAGCAATTGTGGAAGTATAGTGGGTCACAGCAGTGTAATGCAAGTACACTGGAGATCAAAATTAGAGAACAGCACACAATTTCCTAAATGTTGCTGTCATTGTGTAGTCCTGTGAATATATCCTAACAAGTTTAAAATACTGCTAGTTTACTTATTTCATAAAATGAATTTATTCCTAAGCACATAATACAAATGTAAATGAGAAATGAAAAAGAACACTGATCAAAATTAGAGAACACTTTCAGATTCTTGCAAGTTATTGGTATTAATCTGGCACCTGGTGCTATTTTCCTTAAATATCTGACAAACCCTATGTAACTGGCAGCTTAACTTTCCAGTTTGCACCGACTTTGCAAAAATGGTGTGCCGTTCCAAAGTGACAAACCCTCCAGCAGCAGGTTGTCCAGATGATACTAAAAGAGTAACCTTATCATCCATAGCAAGAGAAGTTGGTTGTTCCAAGTCTGTGATTTTGAGAATTTCATCTTTACAACATCTCAACTTCATTCAAGTCTCCCCAAGAAGGCTGCTCGCACTCGAAAGACAAATGCAAGAGCGGATATGATAATGCGGAGAATCTCCATGAGTAATCGTTTCAACACTGCAGCTGGAATTTCTCGCCAGTTCAGCACTGAACAGGGTAAGGATCTGTCTTGTCATACAGTGTCACGACATTTAAGAGCATTT
Source organism: Anomaloglossus baeobatrachus (assembly GCF_048569485.1). Classification (NCBI taxonomy): domain Eukaryota; kingdom Metazoa; phylum Chordata; class Amphibia; order Anura; family Aromobatidae; genus Anomaloglossus; species Anomaloglossus baeobatrachus. The sequence continues at coordinate 233,080,756 of NC_134357.1, forward strand.
TGACTGAAAGCCCACTTTGCAGTGACTAAACCTCTCATTAGCAAAAAGAATCAAAAGGCTAGACTCACTTTGGTGAGGAACATGTTTTATCCAGCTCTTCCAGATTGCCCTGATGTGGTGGCAGTTGGGGTAATGAAGGGTTAATAACAGCTCACAACGTTTATCAAGCCCAAAATTAGTGATGGGAAGGGGGTCTATGAAACCCCATCACTAATCTTATAAGTAAAAAGAAATACACAAACACTGAGAAAAATCCTTTATTTGGAATAAAATATCAAAAAGCACCCTCTTTCACCACTTTTTATTAACCCCAAAAAACTCTCCTGCAGGTCCGACATAATCCATGCAAGGTCCCACAACGGTCCTGGCTCTGCTACATCCGAGTCTGGAGAGCCCAAAAACATGTCCGATATCTCCAGACTCCGGGAAACACTGACAAGGACCCGGCTGGCAGCAGTGACGTCACTCAGTTCACTGGAGGTCATAGCCGGGTTCCCACGATATGATCTCTGGTGACCTGAAGCACTCTGGGTTAAAGTACGGGGCTATGTCAGCCCTTTAACACTGACAGTGCCGGCCAAAGGTCAGAGTGTGCAGCCTGCATCCCCGTGCCGGCAATGTCATTATTTAAGTGCTGCACATCTATTCATGAATCAGAGGGTTAAGGATGAGCAGATCTGTTATCCTGAGCCTCCTTGTTCATGAGACATGCAGAACTCCTCTGTGAGGAGTCCACTATAATAATGCAAGGGCGGGGGGGACTTGCACAGAGGACTGCTGCACATCTATTCATGAACTGGGAGGGTCAGAATGAGCAGATCTATTTATCCTGAGCCTCCTGGTTCATGAGACATGCAGCACTCCTATGGTAGGAGTCCACTATAATCCTCCTGTCCACTGTAATCATGCCAAGGGGGTTTCGCCCCCGCTTCTATTATAAACGGCTCCATGCCCACGTGGACTTCGAAAAAGAATGTTTATTCCGTCTGGAAAACATTGGGCTCCATTTTGAACACGCCCCTATCGTGTGACAAATTGTCATACCTGGAATCAGCCTGTACATTCTAGGCTCATGGTAGCTGCTAGATTGTACGGGCGCCTTCAGTTTTACTGCTTTTCACGCCCACCTGCTGTCCTGGTGCCTGTGATTGTTTACAGTCAGCTGCCACTCGGGATGGGGGCACATCTGGCTGCAATCAATCACAGGCATCGGTGGGTAGGGAAAGCAGTGCATATGTGTGAGTAGTGATTAGCAGCCGAGGAAGTGAATGCAAGGCCTGGGAGCAGCGTACAGCCATGTCGGAGCCTTGGTAAGTACAGCGCGCTTGCTCCCATTCCCCTATCCCTTCTACCATAATTTTTAATCTTCAGATTCTGATCCCCATACACTTGTATGGGAGCTAGATTCCGGACCAGATCCGGATTTTAAAAAAAAAGAGAAAAGGACCCACCGGTCCCGGTTTTATGTTGATAAACTTTGGATCTTTTGTAAAACATTGTTCTAGTGGAATGGTGCACCCCTTACACAAAACCTTCAAATGTTCATCAATGCAGATTACATTATTTCTGAAAAAAGCAAGTGATCATACATTGTTCTCTAATCTTGATCTCCAGTGTATATCACTTGTTTGTTTCATGTGAGGAAGAGATCTGACCAGTTTAAAAAATAAATAAATAAATAAATGGTATTGCTCATTCAAATAAATCTCCTGAACGTCACCTCAGTCCCAGCAGGATGTCTGTTGACAATGATTCTATTTCTTTTTATTCTGTATTAGTGATGTCCACTAGGAGAGCTGCTGCAATAATTCTTTTTAACTGAAGTTGTGCCTAAGTGAAGTGTGTTATTTACTACTAGCTGTAGTACTCAGCGTTGCCTGGGATAGTAACTGTCTCTCTCATTTTCTGTCTGCCTGTTTCCCTCCTCTCTATCTCCATCTGTCTGTCTTCCTCTCTGTCTCTGTCTCTCTCTCTCTGCCTGCCTCTCTATCTTCATCTGTGTGTCTTTGTCTCTCTATGTGTCTCTGTAGCTCTGTTTCTGTGTTTGTGTGTGTGTGTGTGTGTGTGTGTCTGTCTCTGTGTCTCTCTGTGTGTATGTCTATCTCTGTGTGTCTCTGTTTGCATCTGTCTGGGTGTACTGTATGTCTCTGTCTGTGCCTCTCTGTGTCGATCTATGTGTCTGTGTCTCTGCATCAGTCTCTGTCTCTGTGTGTTTCTGTATCAGTCTGTGTGTCTCTGTTTCTGTATCAGTCTCTGTGTGTCTTTGTGTGTCTGTCTCTCTGTGTTTGTGTCTGTGTGTACCTCTTTCTCTCTGTCTATGTTTCTGTGTGTTTCTTTGTCCCGGTGTCTCTGTATCATTGTATGTGTGTCTCTTTATCAGTCTGTGTGTGTCTGTCTCTCTGTGTGTCCATGTATGTGTTTGTCTCTGTCTGTCTCTTTGTGTCTCCCTGTGTATCAGTCTGTGTCTCTCTGTATCAGTCTGTGTGTGTCTCGGTATCAGTCTCTGTGTGTCTCTGTCCCTGTGTGTCTCTGTGTGTGTGTCTCTCTCTGTGTCTGTGTGTGCCTCTGTGTGATTCTGTCTGCATGTTTCTGTATCAGTCTCTGTGTCTTTTTGTCCTTGTGTCTCTGTATCAGTCTCTGTGTATCTGTTTGTGTCTCTGTGTGTCTCTGTCTGTGTGTCTATCTCCCTGCGTGTGTCTGTCTCTACTGATATCATATTACCTCACACATAGGCTTCTTATACTTAGTATGTCCTTCGTTGCCTATAGCAACAAATCACAGTTCCTATTAATGACCTGTAGCTCCCAGCTCCATTGACATTAATGTTAGCAGGTTTTTTGGCAAATAACTGTAAAGCGCAGGTTTAAATTTTCCCCTCAAAACAGTCTATGAAGTTCCCTGAGTCAAATGAGGTGGTAGTGTAAAATTTTGTGATTGTAAATGCGACGGTGCGGATTCCTTTAGCAGACGCACACACACACACACACACACACACACACACACACACACACACACACACACACACACACCCCTACACTCCGCTTTATATATTAGATTTAGCTCTCCTTAACCCTATGATTTGCTCGGTGGAGCCTTTTATCATGTTTACAGTAGAAATTCATGTGAGAGCCTTTGCTATATCTAATGACACTGTATAATAACCGCCACTAAGCAGCATGTATCTGAGTGAGGAGAGAACCAAAGGTTGGAGCATAAAGGGGAAGGAAATAGACTTTTCTTTTCTGATTATACCCACTTAGTGCTGAAGTTTGTATCTGTGCTAGTTGGGCTGTCTTTACAAGAGCATATTTCCCGGTCCATTTACGGACCCCAACTGCCACCCTAATAAACACATACAAGATTATACATTTAGGTTGGGACACCTACAGTCCGTATACAGATGGAATACGCTCATAGGAACCTGGCCTTAGGGAGAGGGTACGTAGTGAAAATTGAAGCAATGCAGGAATCGTGACGCCACCTGTGGTTTGCGGCTATTAAGCCGCCGCTGCTGTATGGGGCCTCCGGGGCTGGTGGAATGGCAGCTTGGATGGTCCTGCTCCCCACAGTTGGAGCGGTGCCCCTGGGCAACAGTTGGTGCTTGTAAGAGTCTATGAGGGTGTTATAGATGGTGCAGTGCAGGCAAAATAACGGAGGCAACACCAGTTTCAAGATGTTTACTCACAGTTCCTGGGTTGTAGCACACTGGTGCCTTTGGACTGCTGGAACCCACTGTCAGGGACCTCCGCCGATCCTGGGTAGATCTGGGAATAAAAGCCGGTGCACCCCTCTGTTGTGTCTCTTCCCTCAGCTGTCTTCAAAGCCTCGACTTTTCTGGATGAACCTGTCTTGGCCTCCACTATAGGTTCTGGACAAGAAGGCTTGCCTGGATGGTACTCTGCCATCTTCCCAGGGGTTCTACAGTGGGATGTGGCCCTGGACGCTTGCAACCACCCTGGGCCTCGGTGTTCACCTTTGGAAATGACTTCTCTTCCTCCAGTTTTTAGGACCGTTCCCCGTATGCAGCTTGATCCCTCCACCCGGTGAGTTAATTGAGCAGGCCACAAGCTTGAAAGCTTTGCAGTGACCCTGGAATCCTTTCTGTGGTTCTCTGCTGTGGTGTCGCCTGAGTCTAGCTGGTCCCCAGGGTCTCCACCAGGAAACGTCACTTTTTCTTGCTGTTTCACTCCTCACTTCTCTCTCAGACAATCTGCCTCCTCTGCCTCCCGCAGACTTCTCACTCCCTTCAACTCCAAACTCTATCTGACTAAACTTGACCTTCCTGTCACTACTCTACTCTCAGTTGGCTCCTCCCACCCTTCCAGTTGCTAGGCCCCACCCTATGGGAGAAGGGATGGGTCTTATGCCCCCCCATCATACAGCATGGGGGTGGCTGCCACTATCCCCGGTCCCAAAATATACCTAACAATGGGTGTAGTGCAAATTTGCCTGTGGACCGGCGTTTACTCCTTTCCTTACCCAGGATGGGACATCACACCTCTGGCTGGGGTGCAATGTTCCTGTGGCGACGGAAGCCTCAGGGGCGCCACACTCCCCCACAGCGAATCCCAGCACGTCCGCGGGCTGAAACAACAAGAAAATTGGAAAAACTGCAAACTTTTTATAGATGCATCTAACAAGAACATTGGTAAAACTTTACATCCCTTTATGGGAGGCGCATATTCTTGAACGTTACTAACTTTTAAAATAATAAAACTTTAGAGTCTTTTGGGTACTCCCACCAGAATTCTAGTAGGGAACACAACAGGTGCAACATATATACAGGACGAATCTGACCACACATAGTCCAGTGGCCCAATTGTCTTTTCAACTTGGTGTTAACTTAGGGGCAAAAGGAAGAAACCAGCCACTAAATCCAGTGGCCTGGTTAAACATGACACATAAATAACAGTGGACCACATTCCAGTCTTGTGGCCCGGTAACATATCAACAAAGGGGGGTGACATCTTCGAAAAGAACATAAGGGCAGCACATTAGGGATGGGGTGTCATCTTCAAAAAGAACAAGGGGATGGGGCAATGCAGGAAAGTCTTAAAGGAATGATGGGGGGCAGACAGGGACTATGTACAGTTCTGTATCTTCTTTTCTTCTTACATTTCAGTGCTAGAGTCCCGACGTGGCAGGGCCCTGGGCAGCAGGTAGTAGATGGAGATCATGGTCTGCGTCTCCTGAGTGTTAGTGGCAGGCTTGCTGCAAGGTGCTGCGGCCTGGACTTGAGCGGGGCCGCTTGCTGAAGTGGGGCTGCTGATCGGCGTGGAGCTGCGGACTGGTGTGGGGCTGCTGGCTGGTATGGGGCTGCTGGTTTGCAGAGGGTTGCCGGCGGTACGGCGCCATTCTGGCTCTTCTGGGGCTGTCTCCTTGCAGTATATGCACACCCAGGGCGTACCAGGCCCGGTCCCTCATCAGCCGGGTATACTCCACAGGTCGCCAGGCTGGACGTCGTGCCCTGGGTGGCCTCTGGTCAGGTGCTCCTCGATTTCGCGGCGGGAGACGAACACATCTTTGCCCAGGCCGGGCTCCCTGATGAAGCCCCAGCCCGCCGCCTGTCGGAAGTCAATCACTTGGCCCCTTCTCACTGGGCCCTGGGATCCTTTATGGGCCTGCCGGATTCGAGCCTTGGAGGCCAGGTTAGACTCCTCCAAGGCCCTCCGCTTTGCCTCCCGGCGATCCCGCTCATACTGAAGCTGCTCAAGCTGTTTCGCACAGGCCATGTCGGCGGCCAGCGGGGTCGCGGCGGTGAGGATTGGCAGGGGCAGTCTCGCGTCTCGGACCGGCGCAGCGTCCCAGTTCACCCCCGGCGAGGACATTCCAGGTAAGCCGGTGGGAGGGCTCGGCAGGGGGCCCACTAGGTGCTTGGGGCCCGCGCGCTGCTCAGGGAATCATCCTCGCTGCCGGGGTCTGCTGTGCTCTCTCCGGCCTCGGAGCTGTCGGCGGGAGTCTCCTGCAGGGGGGCTTGGCGGTGGCACCTCGCTGTACCAGGGGCTCGGGCAGGTAGGGGCAACTTGCGGCTTACCCGGGTTCAGTACCGCGGCCTGCTCTCGGTGGCCCACGACCTCAGGTGCCCCCAGTTCTCCTTGGCACTCGCCCGCCTTTCTTCATCCTCCACCCGCTGTTCCACTTCGGCTTGCAGGAAACTCAACTTCCGGGTGAGGAGCTCCACTTCACTTCGGAGGAAGTTCAGCTCCGGGTCCATCTCCTTGGTCCCTGGGGCGTTTTGCTGCGGCTTCTCTGCCATGCTGCTTGCCTAGGGATTGCTCGCTGCAGAACTGCTCGGGTACTCTACCACGCCACTCGGCTGCACCCTTCCCCCTGCTGAAGGCGGGGCCGGGGGCTGCACCAGCGCCTGGCGCCAGACTGGCACCCAGCCCACAGCCGGCATCACTTCACCAACAATCCAGTACATTCTTTTTGTTTGCTGATCTGGCATCTAGAATCGCTTTGCCAGCCAGCCAGCTTCTCTATGTGCCATGTTACATCCTCCGCTCTGCATAGCGAGCACTCCTTCGCGCTCTTCTTGCAAGACCAAGGGGGCGGGGCTTACTTTCACGCCCTTCTCTTGGCACGCCCCTCTTCTTCCCGCGCTCAGCAATTTCAATGGCGGCGGTTTTTACAGTACAACAGTCTTTAACCCCTTCAGCCCCGGGGCACTTTCCGTTTTTGCGTTTTTGTTTTTTTGCTCCCCTTCTTCCGAGAGCCATAACTTTTTTATTTTTCCGTCAATCTTGCCATATGAGGACTTGTTTTTTGCAGGACAAGTTGTACTTTTAAATGAAACCATAAGTTTTACCATATGGTGTACTGGAAAACAGCAAAGAAATTCCAAATGCAGAAAAATTGCAAAAAAAGTGTGATCGCACAATAGTTTTTGGGATGTTTTATTCACAGTGTTCACTATATGATAAAACTGATGTATCTATGTGATGCCTGACATCGGTGCAAGTTTGTAGACACCAAACATGTATAAGTTTACTTGTATCTAAAGGGTTACAAAAAATTCACAAGTTTGTCCAATAAAAGTGGCGCACGTTTTGCGCCATTTTCCGAAACACGTAGCGTGTAATTTTGGCGTTTGGAATATTCTTGTCACTACGCCGTTTACAATCAGAATTGATTTTATATTTTGATAGATCGGGCATTTCTGAACGCGGCGATACCAAATATGTGTATATTTATTTATTTTTTAACCCTTTAATTTTCAATGGGGGGAAAGGTGGGTGATTTGAACGTTTAGTTAGTTTTTTTTTATTTTTTAAAACTTTTTTTTTTACTTTTTTTTTATTTTACTAGTCCCCCTAGGGGGCTATAGTGATCAGCAATCCGATCGCTATTATCTATCTGCTGATCACAGCTATACAGCTGTAAATAGCAGATACAGTCACTTTCTTTTTCCCAAACGAAAGTGAAACATCATAGCTGCAGGCGTCATCACATGACCCTGTGCTACGATGGCAACCACCGATAGTCACGTGATCACGCACGTGACTTCCGGGGGGGGCGGCGGTAAGTAAAAAACATGGCCGCACGCATTTAGATCTTGCTGCCAGACTTTGGCAGCAAGATTTAAGGAGTTAATGGCCGCGGGTGGAAGCAATTCCACGCGCGGCTAGCAGGCACACATGTCAGCTGTTGAAAACAGCTGATATGTGTGCCGACCGCCGCCGCCTGCCCGCGGGAGGGGCGGGGCTTAACGGGACACGCTCCATGACGGATATATTCGTCCATGGTCATGAAGGGGTTAAACACAGTTTTGCAAGGCGCACAGTACCTGGTGGGACTGGGCACGTTATCCTGTTCGTGACGCCAAGGTTGACTCGCCCACCCCAGGGCTATGGGACACCCGGTGCCGGGCCGGACTAGTCCGGGGGTAGTCAGTGGTGGTGGGGCCCGACTCCGTGACCTTGGCGGGAGTCAATTAATATGGCTTCAGTGGGGGTGGTGATTAATAATAAAGTTTTTAGGTTATTCGTGACGCCACCTGTGGTTTGCGGCTATTAAGCCGCCGCTGCTGTATGGGGCCTCCGGGGCTGGTGGAATGGCAGCTTGGATGGTCCTGCTCCCCACAGGTGGAGCAGTGCCCCTGGGCAACAGTTGGTGCTTGTAAGAGTCTATGAGGGTGTTATAGATGGTGCAGTGCAGGCGAAATAACGGAGGCAACACTAGGGGGTGCAGTTTCAAGATGTTTACTCACAGTTCCTGGGTTGTAGCACACTGATGCCTTTAGACTGCTGGAACCCACTGTCAGGGACCTCCGCCGATCCCGGGTAGATCTGGGAATAAAAGCGGGTGCACCCCTCTGTTGTGTCTCTTCCTTCAGCTGTCTTCAAAGCCTCGACTTTTCTGGATGAACCTGTCTTGGCCTCCACTATAGGTTCTGGACAAGAAGGCTTGCCTGGATGGTACTCTGCCCTCTTCCCAGGGGTTCTACAGTGGGATGTGGCCCTGGGCGCTTGCAACCACCATGGGCCTCGGTGTTCACCTTTGGAAATGACTTCTCTTCCTCCAGTTTTTAGGACCGTTCCCCATATGCAGCTTGATCCCTCCACCCGGTGACTTAGTGGAGCAGGCCACAAGCTTGAAAGCTATGCAGTGGCCCTGGAATCCTTTTGTGGTTTTCTGCTGTGGTGTCACCTGAGCCTAGCTGGGCCCCAGGGTCTCCACCAGGAAACGTCACTTTCTCTTGCTGTTTCACTCCTCACTTCTCTCTCAGACAATCTGCCTCCTCTGCCTCCCGCAGACTTCTCACTCCCTTCAACTCCAAACTCTATCTGACTAAACTTGACCTTCCTGTCACTACTCTACTCTCAGTTGGCTCCTCCCACCCTCCAAGTTGCTAGGCCCCACCCTATGGGAGAAGGGATGGGTCTTATGCCCCCCCCCCCATCATACAGCATGGGGGTGGCTGCCACTATTCCCGGTCCTAAAATATGCCTAACAATGGGTGTAGTGCAAATTTGCCTGTGGACCGGCGTTTACTCCTTTCCTTACCCAGGATGAGACATCACACCTCTGGCTGGGGTGCAATGTTCCTGTGGCGACAGAAGCCTCAGGGGCGCCACACATACACATTACTAGGTAAGCATATGTAGCACCCCACGGGGCAGGTGAGTTTAACTTACTCGTCGCCGGGCTGTCGACTGTCGTCATCACGGGCGGACTAGCCCAGCTCCGTTGCCCCGAGACGTACAGAAGATGGCAGGGGATAGATGTTGGGGGTAGTAGTGAGGTGTTTGTTGTGACGTCACCTGTGGTACGCGGCCAGGGAATGGGCCGCCACTGCTGTCGCTGTCCTCCACAAGTAGAGAGGGCCCCGGGGAGGATGATAAGGGGGGAAGTGATGGCGGCTCGGAGCGGCAGTACAGGTAATAAAAAGTGTCAGAGTCTATGGCTGCGGTTCCAGGTTATTTACTTACTTTTGTGTGATGCCGCTCATCCAGGTAATACTGGTCACTTGCTATGATGGGCTCCGTCGAACCCGAATCCCTTTAGAGATCAGTCCGGTTTGGTGTTCGGTGAGTTTCTCCTTGTAACGCCTGTCTGCAGATCCCCTGGCTTGAAGCTATGAGGGGCCCCTGGGTTTCACGAGATGTACTCTTGTCTCTATCTGCAGGTGCCGCGGCTCCGATGTGGGGTCCGGCTTGAAGCGAGACCCCGGTTCCTATATGGCACTGTGCTGTCGGGTGCTGTGTGGTCTGGGAAGCTTGAATCTTTCCCCGTCCAGGCAGATTCTGGAAAACCAATGTGAAATATTGATCTTCCCTAGGGTCCTGCCGCCCTGTGTGGCATCGGTTCCGAGGGGAGCAGATTCACTCTCCCCACGGCAACCGTGTGAACTTTCTCCTCCTTCCCACTGGAGCACCCTGCCCTGAGATGCGACTGCTCCCTTCATCTCCTGCTGGAGAACTCCTCTACACTGCCTGCCCGAGTGTGGCTGGCTCACTAGTCTTGTTAGCTGTTGTGTGATTCCAAACTCCCCCTGCTAGCTTCACCTCCCCCCTCCCAGGTCCTAAGCTAGTGGGACTGGGGCCCCTGTTGTGGGCATCCTGTAAATGCTTCTCTGTCAGCGACCCCTTTATTACCCTACCCTAGCCCGGTTCTCAGTGGGAACAGGGCAACCTGGTGTGTATTTGAGTGTGTAGGTGGTGTAACTGAGACTGACCTCCCCAGGATCCAAGTTTAGCATTACACCCAAATTTGGATGCAATACTATGTGGTGACTGAAGCTTCAGGGGCGCCACACATACACATTACTGGGAGGCATAGATGTTACTGGGGGCATACACATCACTGGGGAAGGGGGCATACAGCTCTGATGTTGGAGCTCACACAGCTCTAGTGTTTTTGGGCTGGGGCATACAGTTGCGGTGAGGGAGCTGAGGACATACTTCTCTGCTCTGGTTAGGGGGCTGGGGGCATACTGCTCAGGTATGCCCATGCTGCTCTGATGAGGTGGGCTGGGGGCATACTGCTCTTTTCTGGTCAGGGTGGTCGGGGGCATACTGCTCTGGGGGGCCCATGCTGCTCTGATGAGGGGGGCTGGGGCATTTTGATCTGCTCTGGTGAGGGGGGCCAGGGGCATACTGCTCTTCTCTAGTAGAGCTGTCGCGGGCGGGGGCGCAGACCACGGCAGGGGGGCTACTCAAGACGCTCGGATCCGGGGTCATGGCTGTGGCTCGAGTGGCAGCCGGACCCGGGGCCCGTGTAGCAGCCCGTCGCCCACAACGTAATAAAGGGTTTATTTACAGGGGAGAGTTTGTCAGTGACGCCACCCATGGGTTGCGGTGATAGTTGGTGACACCGCCGATGTCTTGGTATGGGGCACCCGGGGCTGATGGAGCGGGGCAGCAGGATGGTATCCCTTCCACAGGTAAGGGAAGTGTTGTCCCGGGGCCCAGGTGTAGGTGGAGTGGAATGCTGGGACACAGTCTGCAGGCTGGACTGGATGATACCGGTGTACTCACTGTTTTTGAATAAATCTCATTGAGTCCAGATAGTAAACCAAGTGCTGGATACCGGTAGCCTCCAGAGGGGTGTGCTCGGGTCCCGCACACCGGTGAACAGAACAGGGGCCCTTCCTCCTGCACTCTAGTTTGGTGTCTCGTGTGTTGACTAGTCCGCATGAAATGGGAAAAGTCCACTCCCGGTGTCTTTACTGTGGGAGCTGTGGCCCGCGAGATCTGACCCTTGGGATTTTTGCAGGCACTTGCAGACGCCCTATCCCCCGCGTTGGGCTTCCGTCTCACTCTATCTGGGCTACTAGTGGGACAAGACTTAGAATCTTGTCCCCTGCTGGTTAATCGGAGAGGTGCTTGCAGCTGTCCTCGCCCTGGGGTCCAGGTACCCGACTGTGCACGGCCTCCGGACCGGATTCCCGCTGTCGGCACCGGTGGGCTATAATCCTGCCCCGGTCTGTTATGGTCTCCTGCGACCGGATCTCCATCGCCTGTGGCCCTGCTCTGCAGTCTGCCACCTAGTCAACTCAGTTAGTCTGGTAGTCCGGGAACTACAATCCCCGACCACTTCACTCCTCTCACTTCCTCTGTCTACTCAGTTCTAACTCTTCCACTCTGACTTGTTCCCTCCCCTGACACCTCAGGACCCCTAGGTGGGCGTCACCATCTGCCTGGCCCCGCCCACTGGTGTGTCCCTATTGTCCTGGGGGGTGACTAGGCTTTTGTGGCTGGTGTTTATACCTGTGTGTCAGGTTGTGTTGGTAGGACAAGGAGGAGAGAGTCATGCATCTGGAAGATTGATGCAGTCTCCTGTGACAACCTGATTTTGTCAGGGCGTCACAGAGCCATACTGCTCTGGGGGGCCCATGTTGCTCTGATGAGGAGGACTGGGGGTATACTGATCTGCTCTGGTCAGGAGGGCTCGGCGCATACTGCTCTGTTCTGGTGGAACTATACTTCTCTGGGGTGCCCATGCTGCTCTGATGAGGGGGGCTGGAGGCATACTGCTCTGGTGGGGCATTCTGCTCTGTACTGGTAGAGCCATACTGTTCTGGGGGGCCCATGCTGCTCTGATGAGGGTGGCTAGGGCATACTGATCTGCTTTGATGATCGGGCTGGGGGCATACTTCTCTGCTCTAGTGGGTCTGGGGGTATACTGCTCTCTCTGGGGCACTGGAACATACAGCTCAGATGGAGGGGGGTCATACAGATCTGGAGGGGGGGAGGAGGTGAGTGGAACATACAGCTCAGGTGGAGGGGGACCCATACAATGTGGGAGGACATACGCTGTGCTCAGTGTGCAGGGGGATGCTAGCTGGAGCTGCGCTGTGGCTCCTCTTCATCTGTGGGACTTTAGCACACAGTGTGGTAGCTCTGCCCACAGAGGAACTTCAATGTAGGAGGAGCATGGAGCATTCAGCAGTGAATGCTGTGTGCCAGTGTGGATTAAAGGTCAGGCAACTGCACTATCCAAGATCCAGGATAGTGTGGCTGCCAGCAATGCGGTCCCCGGAACTCAGCCTGCGGCCTGCAGGATTTATGAGGCAAGTGGGCTCCCCCAGCTGTCCAGGGCCCTGGCATTTGCCCTTGTGTGCCGGGTGCTGACAGTGGCCCTGGCTGTAAGCAATAAGTGTCAGGGACTCTGTCCACCCAGAATGATTGTTGAATCCAAGTACTTTTATTCAGTACACCATGGTATGGCCAAACATTTAAGAGCACCGTCCCACCTACTTGTTTTCCATTTATCTTTGCCCTTCTCCGTTATATAAAGCCAGAGCTGTGAATCAAAGAAGGGGGATAGATAGAAACCAGAAGGGGGGAGAGTACACTTAAATATTTGGTTGCGCCATGATGCACCTGTACTTTGTCAGCACAGAATGACTGTTGAAACTAAGTCCCCTTTTAAAGGGGTTTTCCCCCCAAAAAACATATCATAGATCTCCAAGACAGGTGAAAAGGTCTACTCGCACCCTCATTGATCTCTAGAATACTCATCATGTTCTCCCACTTCTTTCCTTGTTAATGTGCATCTACAATATGGAGTAGCGGTTGTGCATATTGATCACCTGTTTACATTAAGAGAACACCACTGCTCATTTCATAGTTTTCTTCCCTTTAGTCATGCGTTTGGTGGTGAAAGGAACATGTGACCTTTGTTTCCTAATCCGTGAAGGTCTCTGCAATTTGATATTTATTAATGAGATCTAACAATTATCTGATTCTTAACATTATAGACTAATAAAATCATTGAATTGGTTAAGTGTATGCTTTAAAAGGGTTGTCTCATAAACCTTTACCACCCATTGAGATGATTAGAGCTAAATATATTATTATTGGGGATCTGACTGCTAAGGGTACTGTCACACTTTAGCGACGCAGCAGAGATCCCACCAGCGATCTGACCTGGTCAGGATTGCTGCTGCGTCGCTACATGGTAGCTGGTGAACTGTCAAACAGGCAGATCTCACCAGCGACCAGTGACCAGCCCCCAGCCAGCAGCGACGTGGAAGCGACACTGCAGGGAGGGTATGGTTATCCGATGTTTACCTTAGTTACCAGCGCACACCGCTTAGCGCTGGCTCCCTTCACTCGTAGCCACAGCACACATCGGGTTAATAAGCAAACCGTTGCTTATTTACCGGATGTGTCCTCCGGCTACGTATGCAATGAGCAGGGAGCCGGCACTGGCAGCATGAGAGCGGCGGACGCTGGTAATGAAGGTAAATATCGGTAACCACCTTGGTTACCCGATGTTTACCTTGGTTACAGCTTACCGCAGGCTGTCAGACGCCGGCTCCTGCTCCCTGCACATTCCGGATTGTTGCTCTCTCACTGTCACACACAGCGATGTGTGCTTATCAGCGGGAGAGCAACAATAAAAAAATGAACCAGGGCTGTGTGTAACGAGCAGCGATCTCACAGCAGGGGCCAGATCGCTGCTCAGTGTCACACACAGCGAGATCGCTAATGAGGTCACTGCTGCGTCACAAAAACCGTGACTCAGTAGCGATATCGCTGTGTGTGAAGTACCCCTAAGACTACCATTGCAGCTGTTGTGAGTATGCCAGACCCTCACTTCTATGATTCTATAGAATTAGTAGTGCACATGCATGACCAATGCTCCCATAAATCATGAATAAAGCAGTGATCATGAATGTGCACTACTATATCAGTCATGTAGTCTACAAAAAGCTGACTACACAGTTTAAACATCACTCATACATGTGAGCCAGCACAGTAGTTCAGAAAATGTTACTGACAGCACAGGTACCATGATCTAAGGTTAACAGGACAGTCCATAATGATGTTTGGGCCTCATCTTAGAAGTCCATACAAATTTAAAATAAGGTAGAGAAAATATACAAGCTCACCAGGTAGCTGAAACATATATGGAGGAAACTGTCGCTATCGGGGGCCGATATCACTTGTGAACACAGCAATCTAATGGAAAGTGAAGAAATGGAGTAATCCTCGACACAACCATCCAGTAATAAAACATAGAATTCTTTATTGAAGATATATTAAAGGATAATATGATCTATATTAAAAACTGGCGCGTTTCCGGCAATACAAGTCCTCAATCGTATGATTAAGCACTTACTGTATGTCACCTGAAATGCGTCAGTTTTTAATATGGATCCTGTTACCTTTTAATCTCTCGTCAATAAATAATTCTATGATTTATTACTGGATGGTTGTGTCACGGGTGGAGGAGGGGACTCTGCGCTCTCCCACTGCTCGGGTCCGGCCGCGGCTGCTGCGGCTGCTCGGTGGTGGCTCGAGCGGTGGGCCGGATCCCGGGGACTCGAGCGGCGCTCCTCGCCCGTGAGTGAAAAGGGTGGGGATTGTTTGTGGGGATTTGAGATTGTCCGTGACGCCACCCACGGTTGTGGTGAGGTTGGTGACACCACCGCTGCTCTGGACGGGGATCCCGGGAGCGGTGACAGGGAGCAGCTTTGATGTTAGTTCTCCCCTCCGTGGGTAGGGGGGTTGGTTGTCCCGGGGCCCGGTGATGGAGTAGGGATGGATGGCAGGCGGGTTACGGGGCCTGGTGAGGTGCAGGGTCGCGGGGGCAGCGCTGTGCCGCACGGCACGGTGGTACTCACTCAGCCAATGATGAGGAAACAGTTCTCGGTAAAACACACGGCTGGATGAACGGGTCCCACAGACGGCTGCGGTGTTGTTTCTCCCAGCAGGTTGATGGTGACTGCCTTTCCCTGCACCTATGTAGTGTAACGGTTCCAATGGGTTCCCACCGGTAACCCGCTCCCCAGCTTGGATGGGTGCTGGAGGAGCCCCTTTTGCCCGCAGGCTCTGGCCCTGGGAACTTTAGCCTTGGCGGTTGGACGGTTGCCTTCTGTCGGGACTTGGCTGCTGGGAAACCCAGGAGGTTCCCTTCGCTAATGGATTTGGCAAATTCACGGCGACTCCTAGCCTTGCCGGGGTCCGTAAGCCCCTGCCGGGTGGTGCTGGCTTCTCTTTGCGTACCGGTCCGGTACCGACGGGCCACCGCCCGTCCACGGTCCTTACGGTTAGCTCCAATAGGCCACTCCTGCAGACGGTCACCATCGTCTGCCAACCTTGCTAATCCGTCCGGGCCACACACCCGGACCAACCTCAGTCTGCTCTACTACCACTTTCCTTCCTTCCACTTTCCACTCTCAAACTGAACTCTCTCCACTCCTCAACTCATCTGCCTACTTTTCCCGCCTCAAGGACTGTGTAACTCCTCTGTGGGCGGGGCCAACCGCCTTGCCCACCCCCCTGGTGTGGACATCAGCCCGTGGAGGAAGGTAACAAGGGTTTGTGTCTGACTTCGGTGTGCCTGACCGGGAGTGTGGGGTGTGTAGGTGTTGTTCTCTGTGGCCCCTGGCTTGTCCAGGGCGCCACAGTTGTGTCGTGGATTACTCAATTTCTTCACTTGCCATTGGAGGGGGACAAATTCACAAATTTAAAATATCTACGTTTTACTTTTTTTTGCCTCTTGAATCCAGTACAATATTAAAATAGGGGCAGCATGAGGCAATTCTATTGCTAATCTAGAGATTACTGCAGCCATAGTAAGGACTTTGCACAATGTAATCACTTCTATGAGAACTTGTAAACATGTGTGAATGGAGTGTTTATGTGCATGTGGTTCTTGTTTCTCTTGTCCTCCATGTCTTCCTATTATCCTGCCAGTTGTCGGTCAGTATGAACTTTTTCCATCTGTCAACGTAGATCAGTTGCTGCCAAGAGACCATGAAGAGAGGGTGTGCTGGCAAAGTGTAGCAAGAAAATGAGCTCCTTCAATTTTCTGAACCCCTACAGTAAGAAAAAAATAGGAACAGGGTACTCAGGTAGTTAAAAAAGGTGAATATTGAGGTCTTGGAAGAAATACCATTCACATGTGAGCAACTGAAGCTAACAATGTATAAAGTACACTTATTTCCTGGGTACTGAACTGTCATATACCAGTAAATTATTGTTGAAAAGAAAAAAAAAAACAGACAACTGCACTTAGGGTGATACAATATAGGTTAGATCAGAAGTCTCACACACGTGGCCCGCAAGACGCATGCGGCCCCTCAGGCTGCTTCTTCGGCCCACTGGCATGTGCCCCCTTGACTATCACAGCCAGTGCAGGGTCCACAGCTGTAACTTCTTGAATGTTTTAATGGCGATGCGCAGAGTCAAGCTCTCTCTGCACTATTCCAATTGCAGCCGCTGGCCAATCAGAGGCAAGCAGCTGATGCTTATGACGTCACCTGCTTGTATCTGATTGGCCGGCGGTCACCATTGGAATAGTGCAGAGAGCTCTTGAATGTGTGCGGCAGCGGCTAAACATTCATCTGAATTTTAGATGAAGCGCTGACAGCGGCTGTGATCGTCAAGGAGGGCTCATGTCTCCGGGCTGCAAGAAGCAGGGTAGGCAACGTCAAGGGAACGGAGGACAGGTGAGAAGAATGTGTGTGTGTGTGTGTGTGTGTGTGTGTATATATATGTAGAATGGCACAATAGGGAACCAGGATGGGACATTGCTAGTGTGTGCATGCGCGCGCGCGTGTGTGTGTGTGTGTGTGTGTGTGTGTGTGTGTGTGTGTGTGTGTGTGTGTGGGTGGGTGGGTGTAGACTGGCACAATAGGGGACCAGGATGGGACATTGCTACAAGAAGAGGATCATGAAAGGGGACATTACTACAAGGAGAGGACCTGCATGGGCACATTAGTAAAAGGGGATAAGGATGGGCTCATTACTACAGGATGGGGATAAGGATGGGGCACATTTGTAAGAGGGGAGAAGGATGGGCACATTACAACAGGATGGGGACAAGGATGGGGTACATTTGTGAAAGGGAACAAGGATGGGTACATTACAACAGGATGTGCACCTTACTACAGGATGGGGACATTACCACAGGATGATCACACTACTACAGAATGGGGACCAAGAT
Organism: Anomaloglossus baeobatrachus; assembly: GCF_048569485.1. Lineage (NCBI taxonomy): Eukaryota > Metazoa > Chordata > Amphibia > Anura > Aromobatidae > Anomaloglossus > Anomaloglossus baeobatrachus. The sequence continues at coordinate 233,098,159 of NC_134357.1, forward strand.
GGGAACGTTAAGAGGAACAGGATGGGCACATTACCACAGGATGGGCACATTACCACAGGATGGGGACAATACTACAGGATGGGCACATTACTAGAGAATGGGGACCAGGATAGGAATACTACTCCAAGAAGGGGAACAGGATGGGGGACAGTACTAAAAGATGGCCAAAATTACTATATGGTGCTAAATGTAAAATTATATTACTTACAAGAAAGGGATAAAAGGTAAACAAAAAAAAAATAAAAGCATTACATTTTTTTACCATCAAAAATGTTTATATATATATATATATATATATATATATATATATATATATATATATATATATATATATATATATATATACAGTGCCTACAAGTAGTATTCAACCCCCTGCAGATTTAGCTGGTTTACACATTCGGAATTAACTTGGCATTGTGACATTTGGACTGTAGATCAGCCTGGAAGTGTGAAATGCACTGCAGCAAAAAAGAATGTTATTTCTTTTTTTATTTTTTTTTTAAATTGTGAAAAGTTTATTCAGAGGGTCATTTATTATTCAACCCCTCAAACCACAAGAATTCTGTTTGGTTCCCCTAAAGTATTAAGAAGTATTTCAGGCACAAAGAACAATGAGCTTCACATGTTTGGATTAATTATCTCTTTTTCCAGCCTTTTCTGACTAATTAAGACCCTCCACAAACTTGTGAACAGCACTCATACTTGGTCAACATGGGAAAGACAAAGGAGCATTCCAAGGCCATCAGAGACAAGATCGTGGAGGGTCACAAGGCTGGCAAGGGGTATAAAACCCTTTCCAAGGAGTTGGGCCTACCTGTCTCCACTGTTGGGAGCATCATCCGGAAGTGGAAGGCTTATGGAACTACTGTTAGCCTTCCACGGCCTGGACAGCCTTTGAAAGTTTCCACCCGTGCCGAGGCCAGGCTTGTCCGAAGAGTCAAGGCTAACCCAAGGACAACAAGGAAGGAGCTCCGGGAAGATCTCATGGCAGTGGGGACATTGGTTTCAGTCAATACCATAAGTAACGTACTACACCGCAATGGTCTCCGTTCCAGACGAGCCCGTAAGGTACCTTTACTTTCAAAGCGTCATGTCAAGGCTCGTCTACAGTTTGCTCATGATCACTTGGAGGACTCTGAGACAGACTGGTTCAAGGTTCTCTGGTCTGATGAGACCAAGATCGAGATCTTTGGTGCCAACCACACACGTGACGTTTGGAGACTGGATGGCACTGCATACAACCCCAAGAATACCATCCCTACAGTCAAGCATGGTGGTGGCAGCATCATGCTGTGGGGCTGTTTCTCAGCCAAGGGGCCTGGCCATCTGGTCCGCATCCATGGGAAGATGGATAGCACGGCCTACCTGGAGATTTTGGCCAAGAACCTGCGCTCCTCCATCAAGGATCTTAAGATGGGTCATCATTTCATCTTCCAACAAGACAACGACCCAAAGCACACAACCAAGAAAACCAAGGCCTGGTTCAAGAGGGAAAAAATCAAGGTGTTGTAGTGGGCTAGTCAGTCTCCTGACCTTAACCCAATTGAAAACTTGTGGAAGGAGCTCAAGATTAAAGTCCACATGAGACACCCAAAGAACCTAGATAACTTGGAGAAGATCTGCATGGAGGAGTGGGCCAAGATAACTCCAGAGACCTGTACCGGCCTGATCAGGTCTTATAAAAGACGATTATTAGCTGTAATTGCAAACAGGGATTATTCCACAAAATATTAAACCTAGGGGTTGAATAATAATTGACCCACACTTTTATGTTGAAAATTTATTAAAATTTAACTGAGCAACATAACTTGTTGGTTTGTAAGATTTATGCATCTGTTAATAAATCCTGCTCTTGTTTGAAGTTTGCAGGCTCTAACTTATTTGCATCTTATCAAACCTGCTAAATCTGCAGGGGGTTGAATACTACTTGTAGGCACTGTATATTCACTAGAAGGTGGCCCGATTCTACGCATCGGGTATTCTAGAATTTACGTATTGTGTAGTTAATGTATGATTTTTGTTATATATATATATATATATATATATATATATATATAGATGTTGTTGTCTGTAGTTACCAAGTGTTTGTGTAGGACGCTGTACATGTTCTGGGTGTTGTCTGGCTGTGGCGGGGGGTGAGAGCGTTGTTGTATGTGTGTTGCGTGTGTTGCATTGTTAGTGGAGCGCTGTGTGTCTGTAGCGTTGTGTGTGTGTGTTGCGCGGTTTGTGTGGGTGTGGTGTGTTTTGGGGGAGGTATGTTTTGTGCAATGTGTGTGTGTTGCGTGGTATGTGCGTATATTTATGTATGCCGCGGTGTTTGTGTGTTGGGTGTTGTGTGTGTGCAGCGTTGTCTGTGTGTGTGGGTGTCTGTGTAGGGCGGTGTTTGTGGTTCCCAGTGTGTGTGTGGTGTGTTGTGTGTGTGTGTTGGGGGGAGGTGTGCACCTCCCATCGTGCTCCATCCCCCATGCTGCGCACTCCCAAACGTGCTCCATCCGCCATGCTGCGCACTCCCAAACGTGCTCCATCCGCCATGCTGCGCACTCCCAAACGTGCTCCATCCGCCATGCTGCGCACTCCCAAACGTGCTCCATCCGCCATGCTGCGCACTCCCAAACGTGGTCCATCCACCATGTTGTGCACTCCCAAACGTGGTCCATCTGCCATGCTGCGCACTCCCAAACGTGCTCCATCCGCCATGCTGCACACTCCCAAACATGCTCCATCCGCCATGCTGCACACTCCCAAACATGCTCCATCCGCCATGCTGCGCACTCCCAAACGTGGTCCATCCGCCATGCTGCGCACTCCCAAACGTGGTCCATCCGCCATGCTGCCCACTCCCAAATGTGGTCCATCCGCCATGCTGCGCACTCCCAAACGTGCTCCATCCGCCATGCTGCGCACTCCCCATCATGCTCCATCCCCCATGCTGCACCAGCATCAGCCTCTCTCCTCCCAGCATCAGCCTCTCTCCTCCCAGCATCAGCCTCTCTCCTCCCAGCATCAGCCTCTCTCCTCCCAGCATCAGCCTCTGTCCCCAGCATCAGCCTCTCTGTCCCCAGCATCAGCCTCTCTGTCCCCAGCATCAGCCTCTCTCCTCCCTGCCTCCTCCAGCATCAGCCTCTCTCCTCCCAGCCTCCTCCAGCATCAGCCTCTCTCCTCCCAGCCTCCCCCAGCATCAGCCTCCCCCTCTCAGCCTTCCCCAGGATCAGCCTCTCTACTCCCAGCCTCCCTCCTCCCAGCCTCCCCCAGCATCAGCCTCCCTCTCCCAGCCTCCCCCAGCATCAGCCTCTCTCCTCCCAGCCTCCCCCAGCATCAGCCTCTCTCCTCTCAGCCTCCCCCAGCATCAGCCTACACCCTCCCAGCCTCCCCCAGCATCAGCCTACCCCAGCATCAGCCTACCCCAGCATCAGCCTCTCTCCTCCCAGCCTCCCCCAGCATCAGCCTCCCCCTCCCAGCCTTCCCCAGGATCAGCCTCTCTCCTCCCAGCCTCCCCCAGCACGCCGTGCTCCTCTGCCGACACTCACAGATCCGATCGCATACACACACACACACACTCACACATCAGAACACACTCACACACATCCGATCGCATACACTCACACACACACTGACGATATCGCACATACGCGCTCACACTCACACATCCAGAGATACCACATGCTTCTGGCCATGTGATCCTCCGGCAGGTCCTGGAAGGTCACACCACAGTATTGTCGCCGAGAAGCAAGCGATATCCCAGGATGTTGTGAGTGTGTGGATGCGATGTGATGTGTGTGTGAGAGTGAGTGTGATCTGATGTGTGTGTGTGTGTGTGTTTTGTGTGTGCGTGTGTATGTTCCGCCGCTGCAGGACCTTGATGCGCTGGTAACTATGCTACCATGGTTACCAGCTAATCCCGTCCCCCGCTCGCACGGGAGCCCACACCAGCATACGGCGGCAACCCCAGCAATGCGAGGGTATGTGTCGGCTGGGTTGGAGGCGTACGCTGATGTGGGCTCCCGGGGGTACAGTACTCACCTGGGAGTCGTGGCTCCGTGTCGGTTCGGGGAATGCGTGCGGGCGCTGGGGCCAGAGCGAGCGTGCATTGCGTGAGGGGGCGGGGCGTGGCCGAGTTTCCAATGCGTGCAGGGTGCCGGGGCGAGAGGCCAATCCGTGTGGGGGACGGAGCCTGGGCGAGTGGCCGGCCAATCCGTGTGCGGGCGGAGCCTGGGCGAGCGGCCAATCTGTACGGGGGGGGGTGGGGCCATGGCGAGCCCAGCGGCCAATCAGCTTTGTGTCACCGTAAGGACACAATTTTGGAGCAAGACAGACAGACAGACTAAGGCAATTATATATATAGATATATATAAGCAAAAAAGTGCATGTTTGTTATAATAAATAAGCTAAAAATGTTCAGAAAACAGTACTCCAAAGGTGTAGAGAAAAGAATATGGTACCAATAAAATGTCACTTTGTCCTACAATCAATGCGGCCTCCCAAATTATTTTTTTCTATGTGCAGCCCTTACACCCAGCCGAGATTGACAATCCTTGGTCAGAGGAAGGTAGGAGAAGGTGAGAGGGGTGCTCACCTGATCAGGTTGTGCATAACACAACCCCATTATATGCCCGTAGAGAATACAGCTCCTGCAATAATTCATGCGAGCAGAAGGAAATCTTCAGCTGCATATCTATTGAGTAAAAGGAGACAGACGTTTCTGGTTGACTGACTGGATGTCAGAAGTAACAAACTCTCAATGTAGATCTATGAAAGCCTCATTCTGGTTCGCATAGACTGACTGCCAGATCACCCATCAAACACTGAATCAATCTGCCAGGTAAAACTGCTGAAAACTGACAAGAACAACGCCAATAAAATATGAAGATGATGGCTGGTAAGTATGAGAATGAGTGCAGGTGCTTTAATTGCCTTACTTCTTTAGACAGCATGAAAATAATAAAGTTTGCAAATTACTTGCTTTTTCTATCTGCTGTCATTCTGCTGCTGTGAGAGCTTTTATCTTACATAGGGTACATCTTGTTTTTAATGAGCTTGGTCAACAGAGCCTGGCCAAGTTTGTGCAGTACAATGAAAAGAAGAAATCCAGCGGAAGTCCCAGGCAAGGATGATTAAAATCCATCTCTATTCAAAAACTTCAAAATAAAGCCGTATGGATACTGGCACCGACAGACTCCTAAGGCTACTTTCACACTTGTGTTGTGCGGCATCCGTTGCAATCCGCCGCCTTGAGGAATTACGGTAACCGTTGCAGAAATCCATTTACTCATAGGCTTCTATTAAGGGTGGATTGCAACGGATGGTCTTGCGTTGCTTCCGCCCCGCGGCGCATCAGTCGTTTTGTCACTGACCGTCAGTTGGGAGGAACGCGCAATGTAGCGTTTTCTGAGCGACGGAATCCTTTTTTTTCCACTGCGCATGCTCAGCTCATGTTTCTCTCTCTCGCTTTCTCTGGCCAAACGATCAGCTGATCGCCCGACTTTTATGAACGATCAGCTGATCACCGGGTGACCGGCTTTTGAGAGAAATCAGCTGATCATCCGGCTTTGTAAACGATCAGCTGATCGCCCGGCGGCCAGCTTTTGTGAACGATCAGCTGATCGCCCGGTGGTTGATCAATTACAATAGCCTGCCACCGGTAAAACAGTAAAATAAAACGGATGCCGCACAACGCAAGTGTGAAAGTAGTCTAAGGGACTACTGCAACTGACACATTTCAACATAATCAAAAAAGGTTCGTGGAGCCTCTGTTAGGAGTCTCGACACAGAAATAGCCAGATATCCCTCCGGGAAGGACCTAGCCAAGGAGTGGCTCTTTTTAGGAGACCACCATAACCACCATATTAAGTGGCCCTTTTATCACAACTGATTGTGACGGATGCCGCACAACGCAAGTGTGAAAGTAGCCTAAAGGACTACTGTAACTGACACATTTCAACATAAAACATATTTTAATCATGGAGTCTGTTGGTAAGGTCTGTTGGTGACAGTATCCATGCGTCTTTATTTTTATTTTTAAGTTCTTCAATAAAAACGGATTTTAATTATCGTTGCCAGGGAGATTCGATGGATTTCTTCTTTTCATTGTGTAGAGCTTTGCAGCCCTGGCCGGGGTGTTTTCCTTGCTGATTTTGTGGTTCATTCCCAGATTTAATTGTGGCACCCCAGGGTTTGGTTGCCACAGATATACCTGTACCTGGGGCAGGGAAGGATCTCCACATCAGGTAATCCCACAAACAACACTTCCACTCCAAGCCTCGATGGGGAGCTCTACAAACCGAGCTCAGGTGAAGTCCCCTTTAAATCCTAGTCTGCAGGCGGAGTCAGACAGTTGGCAGTTGAGCTCGAGCTTGAGTGATGACATCAAGATGGAGAGGGCTGTGCTTAGCCCATACGAGTAGCTGTGAGACAGAATTAGGAATCCAGGAGTGAGGCAAAAGAGGAGGTGGAGCCAGACCGGTTCATCCCCGAGGAACAGCGCTGATTATCGGACACCGGCATCCGAGATTGTGAGGGATCTAATCTGCCCAGCAATAAAGACCGGAGGCCAGGGAGGCTACAGATCTCCTGGCCACAGCAGCACCTGAAGGCAAAGCCACTTCACAGAGCTTAGGGACCGCAGTGAGTACAGCAGTGACCCCTAGAGAAGCTCCCGCCGCCTGCCATACAGGTGAAGACAAAAAGAAAAGGTCAAGGTATAGCTCCAGGCAGCCTAGGACCAAGGAGAGACACAGCACAGCAGGGAGGCCTCACAACCCACCTGGTGCAGAGATCCTGAACTGTTCCCAGATCACCAAAGACTGTCACATCAGAAACTGTACCCTGAATAATACCTGCAAGTAAAACCTGGTCAGAGTTAATGAATTGGTGTGACGCACTTTATTTCTCTCATATGAGGAGCCATAGGCTGCTGCACAAAAGTGACAGTTGAAAAGGCTGTGAAGAAAAACTGCCATATTTGTATAAGGCTACAAAAACTTCCCTGGGGATTCCGCTTCACCTACGGGAAACGTAAACAACTGGCTGCCTAACCATCACCCTGGAGGTCTGACCTGCAGCCCCAGTAACCATACTGAAACCATAGGTTTTTTTTTTTTTACATTTTTTTAATTTATTCTTTTCTGACTTTCAGCGACCACCAGGGCCACGGGACCAGGCACAGGCCCCCGTGACATAATCCCATTAACGGCCCTGGGGCGGGTCAGCTTTTGAACAGTATTTTCGTGCCCGTAATCAACGGGTACTGCGTGCCGTGTATTGACTGTGTTGAACTGTAATTGGACCGCCAGAACTGCGCCACAGCGAGGATGAAGACGCAAGAGGATGCTGATGCCGCCGGAGCAGCTGCAGCACCTGAAGCTGTAGCACCGATCATGCCGCTTGTTCTGCCGTATGTCCCGGGGGCAGCATGGTTACCGCGATATGCTGGTGAACCCAATACCCTAGCTGAATTTAGAGAAAAGATGTGCAATATCCTTGATATATACTCTGACTGACAAGCAAAAAGTGTCTGTCTTGCTGGGGCAGCTGACAGGTGCAGCAGAGCGTGAGGTTAAATCCTGGCTGAACACAGATAAAAGGACAATAAACCAGATATTTGCTCATTTAAAAGCTGCTTTTGAAACTCGTACTGTAGCTGAGTTAAGCTGGGTTCACACTAAGCGACAGCGACAACGACGTCGCTGTTACGTCACCATTTTTGGTGACGTAACAGCGACCTTGTAAGTCGCTGTTATGATCGCTGCTTAGCTGTCAAACACAGCAGAAGCAGCGATCATAACGTCGCTGTGCTACATGTGCAGAGAGCAGGGAGCCGCGCTTAGCGCTGGCTCCTTGCTCTCCTAGGTACAGTACACATCGGGTTAATTACCCGATGTGTACTGCAGCCACATGTGCACAGAGCAGGAGCCGGCGCTGGCAGCAAGAGCGGAGGCTGGTAACGAAGGTAAATATCGGGTAACCAGGGAAAGGTCTTCCCTTGGTTAACCGATGTTTACGCTGGTTACAGCTTACCGCAGCTGCCAGACGCCGGCTCCTGCCCCCTGCTCGCTTCATTTCATCGCTCTCTCGCTTTCACACACAGCGATGTGTGTGTCACAGCGGGAGAGTGATGACCAAAAAATGAAGCTGGACATTCAGCAACGACCGGCGACCTCACAGCAGGGGCCAGGTCGTTGCTGGATGTCACACACAGCGACAGCGACGGGACGTCGCTGCAACGTCACAGAAAATGGTGACGTAGCAGTGACGTCGTTGTCGTTGTCGCTGTGTGTGACACCAGCTTTAAGAATGAGATTTTACAACTGCAAACAAAGGCCGCAGGATAGCATACGGGATTATGCATTGAACCTTCAGGAGGCGCTGCAGGCTGTAAACCAGGTAGACCCTGAAAGCATGCGGGAGGAAGATAAAATGTTAATTGAACAGTTTCATGAAGGGCTACATTCACCAATCCATCAAACACAGCTGCGTCTATGGGTCATGGAGCATCCGAGTCTAGACTTTGTAACCCTGAAGAACCGAGCCATTAGGGCATTGCGAGTCCCTGTGACTACAGACCCCCACACCTCAGCCGTGGCGAGCAATCACCTCTCCCTCAGAGGTGGCGCCCCCTTCCTTAAATCCAGCAGAAATCAATGAACAGACTGTAATGTTGCGGGCAGGGAGGGACGCCACTGCGCTCGCTAACGCTCGGTGATGGCTGCTCGGTGGCTTGAGCGGTGGGCCGGATCCGGGGACTCGAGCGGCGCTCCTCGCCCGTGAGTGAAAGGGGGTAGTTTGGTTTGGGATTTGGTCCGTGACGCCACCCACGGGTTGTGGGGAGGTTGGGCACTACCGCTGCTGATGACGGGGATCCCGGGAGCGATGGCAGGGAGCAGATGGGATGTTGTTTTCCCCTCCGTCGGTAGGGGTTGGTGGTCCCGGGGCCCGGTGAAATGACAGGGAGGCAGGGTTGGATGGGTGCAGGGTCGCTTGGACTGCGCAGCGCGGTGCCAGATGGCACGGTAGTACTCGCTCAGCCACAAAGGTACGCAAAGTCTCTGGTAAACCAAACGGCTGGATGGACGGGTCCCGTAGCTGGCTGCTGTGGCTTCTCCTGAACGGTTAGTGGTGGCTGCCTTTCCCTGCACCTTTGTGTATGTTCGGTCTCGGTGGATTCCCACCGGTAACCCGCTCCCCAGCGTGTGTATATGCCGGAGGAGCCCTTTTGCCCGCAGGCTCTGGCCCTTGGAACTCTAGCTGTGGCGGTAGCTGTATTTCCTTTTGCTGGTCGGACGGTTGCCTTCAATCGGGTCTTAGCTGTTAGGAAACCCCTGGGGTTCCGGTCACTGACGGATTTGAGCTCTAATAGCGACTCCAAGCCTGGTCGGGGTCCGTAGGCCCTGCCTGTGTGTGCTGGCTTCACTTCGCTCCCCGGTTCGCTACCGGCGGGCCACCGCCCGTCCCCGGTCCTATGGTTCTGCGTCGGTCTGCCTCTCCGGCAGACGGCCACCAGCGTCTGCCAACCTTGCTCTTGGTACCTGGGCCACACACCCGGACACGGTCAGTTTGCTCCTCTACTCCCTCTTCACTCCTTCCACTTGCACTTCCCTAACTAATCTGACTTCCTTTTCCCGCCTCCATTACTGTGAACTCCTCAGTGGGTGGGGCCAACTGCCTGGCTCCACCCCACCTGGTGTGGACATCAGCCCCTGGAGGGAGGCAACAAGGATTTTGTGTCTGGCTGATGTGCCTGTCTCAGGGTGGGGGTGCATGTTGTAGTACCTGTGAGGACCTGGCTAGTCCAGGGCGCCACATTCCCCCTTGGTTAAATGCAGACTGTCCACGGGCTGCCCGTCCATCACCAGTTTTATTTTTCTCAACTGAAAAAGATAAATAACATTTAAACTTTTCAACAAATACATACTTGTAAGGACACTTGAACGTTGCACAACAATTATATTTACATTTTTATTAACATTAAACGGACGGCTTCCGCTCTCCCACCCAAGCAACCTGGCCCTGATGCTGCCCCTAAGAAGTGGGCAGCACCCCTTGACCCCAGTCCAGATCCAGGCTGCTCGAGCGGTAACGGGTACGGTGTCTCGCATCCGACTGTCACTTCAGGGGACCCCACGTCCATGGGGGACCCCTGACCCCCGGAGGATTTCCACCGGTTGTGGTAGTGGCGGGCCTGGGCCATCTCTTTCCTCCAGGCCCATCCTCCAAATCAGCCTCTCCGGAGGCGGCAACGGAACATGCCCCAACCTATTTACAATCCCACAAGTTCGTGGGTGCCCTGCAAGCTCTCAGGCATGTCCATAAGCAGTTTCTTATGCATGGTGGGGGTAATCAATGGTTAACCAGGGGACAACAACTCCAGTCCCAATGGGGACGGTTCTCTTCGGACGGATAATCAGATGATTTACTCGGTTGATTCACAGTCATTCATTTACTCATTTACACATTCAACATATAACACCCCTAAATGGTAGTTTCCCTGTACCTAAGCGGGGGTCGGCCTAGGTTGGGGCGTGTGGACCTTCGAGGCCCAATGTCAGTGGTGACAGGCAGTGGGGCAGAGGAAACAACTGGTTCCTCTTCCCGTCTATCGTGTGGTGCAGGCGGAGACATAGGGGAACTGGGTACAGGTGCATCCCTGGGAACTGGTTCATTGGCGGCTACTTCCATCTCTTTTTCCTCCACGGGTTGTGGGAACAGTATCACTGGAAGAATCACTGCACCGTTCTGCATAGGCCAATCTGCCGGGAAATCGCCCATCATGGTGTGGATTACCCTTTTTTCTTTCTCCCCAGCCGGTCTGAGGGCCGGGACTTCAGTTGCCACCCTCAACAGTGGTGGGCACCTCTTCAGGTGGTCCCTGGAAACCGTGGCCAAAGTCTTCCCCTGGTCACGACTGATCTGGTAGGCTTTCCCATTCTACCATTCAGTGATTTGTATAACATATGGGGTCTTCTCCCATTGATCATCCAGCTTATGGGTTCTTCTCTTTCGCTTCAGTACTATATCCCCCGGCTGAAAGGGCCCTGCAGGGGCCTTCCTGTTGAAGCACTGTTCTTGCTGTCCCCGACTCCGGCACAAGTTCTTTTCTACGTATTCTTGGACTTGTCGGTAGTGCGCCCTCCACCGGGTGTCCCAGTCGGCAGTGGAAGGAAGGGCCTCTGGAGCCTCCAGATCCATTTCTAGGTCCACCGGCAACCGGCCTGGTCGGGCTCTCATTAGGTACGCGGGCGTGCACTTGGTGGAGCTGCTAGGAATATTATTGTACATGTCTACCAGATCGGGCAGCTTTTCCGGCCATAAGTTCCGCTCTTCCAATGGCAGGGTCTTCAGGAGGTCCAAGACCAGATGGTTCATCTTTTCACACATGCCGTTAGTCTGGGTGTGGTACGGGGTGGTCCGGATCTTTTTACAGCCGTATAACTGGCAGAATTCCTGAAACACTTCTGCTTCGAAAGCTGGACCCTGGTCGGTCAGCACCCTCTCCGGGTACCCATGTGGTCGACAAAAGTAGACCTGGAAGGCTCTGGCTGCAGTACGCCCGGTCAGATCTTTAACTGGGACAACCACCATGAATCTCGAATAGTGGTCTACCATGGTTAGAGCGTATGTGTACCCACTTCGGCTAGGGGTGAGCTTCACGTGGTCGAGGGCGACCAGCTCCAGCGGTTGATGGGTAATTATTGGGCGTAGGGGGCCTTCTGGCTAGCTTCGTCCCTTCTTCTCAGCGTGCAGGGACCACACTCCCGGCACCAGGCTTCTACCGACTCCCACATCCCACTCCAATAAAACCGTTCTCTCAACAGCATCTCCAGCTTCTTCCACCCAAAGTGCCCGACACCGTCATGGTATGCTTGCAGAACAGTGGGCACGTTAGCCTGGGGAACCACCAGCTGGCGAACCTTCTCATGGGTCTTCGGGTTGATCAATTCCCTATACAGCTTCCCCTGGTGCAGGTACAGCCGGCCTCGTTCTCTCCAGTCGTTGGGCCTCGGCGGGGGCGGCAGGGTCTATTCCGGCAGAGCCTTGTTCCACCAGGGTCTTGACCAAGCGGACAGCAGGTGCTTGGTCCTGGGCTTCTTGCCACCCTTGGCTGGGCAGCGGATCTAGGTTCACTTGTTGTTGCTGGACATGCAACTTCTCGGCTGGCGGCCGGTGGAACGCAGGCAACTCGATTTCTTTGAGGTAATCATCGTCCGGCCCCTCTCCCAACAGGTGGGGCATCCAGGAGAGTGCGTCTGCATTAGCATTTTTCCGGCCGGCTCGGTACTTAATGGTGAAGTCATAGTTAACCAACCTGGCCAACCACCGCTGCTCTAATGCACCCAGCTTAGCTGTATCCAGATGGGTTAGCGGGTTATTGTCCGTATAAGCAGTGAACTTGGCTGCCGCTAGGTAATGGCGGAATCGCTCGGTGATGGCCCACACCAGTGCTAAGAGCTCAAGTTTGAAAGCGCTGTAGTTCTCAGGGTTCCTTTCTGTAGGTCGGAGTTTCCGGCTAGCATAGGCGATCACATTCTCCCTTCCGTCCTGGACCTGGGATAAGACTGCTCCCAAACCTACATTACTGGCATCAGTGTAGAGGATGAACGGGAGACTGTAGTCGGGGCACGCCAGGATTTCTTCCCCGGTCAAGGCAGTCTTCAGGTGCCGGAAGGACTCTTCATGCTTTTCTTCCCACGCCAACGGGGTTCCAGGGGACCTGCCCCCTTTGGTCTGCCCACGAGGAGGTCTTGCATGGGGGCAGCCATCTTCGTGTACCCCTTAATGAAGCGGCGATAGTAGCCCACCAGACCCAGGAACTGTCTCACCTCTCTCACCGTGGTCGGCCTCGGCCAGTCCTGAATGGCAGTGATCTTTTCGGGGTCTGGGGCGACGCCTTCCGCGCCCACCACATGTCCGAGGTACTGCACCCTGGGATTCAATAGATGGCACTTGGAGGGCTTCAATTTCATCCCGTACTTGGCAAGGGACGCAAACACCTCAGCTAGGTGCTCCAGGTGGGCTTCATACATCTGAGTATACAATTACATCGTCCAGGTACATCAAGACAGTCTCAAAATTCAGATGTCCCAGACAACATTCCATCAGCCGTTGAAAGGTTCCAGGGGCGTTGCACAGCCCGAATGGCATGCTGTTGAATTCACAGAGTCCCATGGGTGTAGCGAAGGCAGTCTTCTCGCGGTCCTCGGGCGCCACGGCCACCTGCCAGTACCCACTGGAGAGGTCCAGGGTGGAGAAGTAGTTAGCGGTTCTCAGTGCGGCCAGTGACTCTTCAATACAGAGGATAGGCATCTTTATGCGTTATCTGGTTAATCTTCCGGTAATCCACACACATCCTCATGGTGCCATCCTTCTTTACTAGCACCAGCGGGGTGGCCCAGGGACTGCAGCTATCCCGAGTAACCCCCGCCTCCTTCATGTTTCTCAACATGTCTTTGGCACATTGGTAGTGCGCAGGGGGGATAGGTCTGTATCTCTCTTTAATGGGGGGATGCTCGCCGGTGGGGATGTGGTGTTGGACCCCTTTAATCCACCCAAAATCTAGTGAATGTTTGCTGAAAACCTGCTCGTACTCCTGTACCACCCTGTATACCCCTTCTTTGTGATGTGTGGGGGTATCATCAGTGCCTACATGTAACTCTTGACACCACCCATCTAACCGCTCTGGGGATGGGTGGTGACTGGCAGGAGGCGGTGAGGTCGGGGGAACGGCCTCCTGGATGGTGTGGGGGTCTAGAGTAAGCAGCTTGGCGAGGGTAGCGTATCGGGGAAGCCTAACCTCCTCCTCCCCGCAGTTTAACACCCTTACAGGCACTCTCCCTTTCTTGACGTCTACCACCCCTCGGGCGGCCATTACTGTGGGCCAGTGTTCAGAGGGCATGGGCTCTACCATGGCTGGGTAATCCCGTCCCTGGGGACCTACCGCTGCCCTGCACCAAATCATCATCTCACTCCTGGGAGGCACAATCAAAGGGGCCGCATCCATCACTCTCACTCCCCCAATCTCCCCTCCTGTTGAGTTCACTTGCTGCCGATACATCAAGGCCCGGATCTCACGCTGCACAGCCCTCTGTCAGCCTCCCGCTGCTGTGGAAGCCAGCTGCTGCAGTAGGGTCAACACCTCACTCATGCAGTGCTCCATCACATTAGTCCCTAGCACTACCTTCGGGTTATGGTCGCTGGGTTCATTCATTATCATAATCATTCCCTGGTGCTGCAGTTCAGCCCGTCCTACGGTCATGGCCATTTGTTTGTACCCCACTTGGGTCAAGGGGAGTCCGTCGGCTGCGACCAGTGTGACGCTACCGTCTGGGGGGGGCAAGTTCATCATTCCCCCAATACCGCTGGTACAGTGTGTAGGGTATCATGGTTACCTGGGATCCAGTGTCCAGGAGTGCCATCAGCGGGATGCCGTTCACTGCCAGGGGGATGATGGGCCGGGCTCCGATGTACCGGTCCCGCCAGTCTGGGGGGCCACTGGGTTCTACTCCTGAGGATTGGCTCTTGGCCCCAGGGGTTGCTCGTTTAACGGACACCGTCGGGAGTAGTGGCCGGGCTTGCTGCACCTGTAACAAATTGGAGGTCCATACCGTGAGTCATTGGCCCTTCTCCGCTGCATCCAGGGGACGTCCTCCGGGCTGTCGGCGAGCTGCATCGTCCCCGGGGGCTTGGGTCTCGTCGGAGGCTGGAGTGCGGCGAGGATCTTGGCGAGGTCTCCATCCATGCGACGGACCTGGGCAGCCAGCTCCTCCATCATTCCGCCAGGGGCTGCAGGCGCCGCGGGAGCTTGGAGAGAAGGGGCTACCACGATGGGAGCCATCTCAGCTGGCCATGGGGCCGTTTCAGGGACGTCGGATGCTGGGGGCTGCAGAGCTTTGATGGTCCGTTCTTTCAGCACGGCAAAGTCCACATTAGGGTGTTCTAGGGCCCACAGCCGGAGCTTCTTGCGGTCCTCCGGGGATCCCATCCCCTGCACGAACTGCTCAACTAACATTTTGTTGCTGTCCGCATCATTAATGGTGTCCACCCGCTTCAGTGTACGGAGGGAAGTTTGCAGGCGCAAGGCATAGTATTAGAGCCTATCTGCAGGCCGCTGTCGACATTGATAAAACTGCATCCGCAGCTCGGCTTCGGTACGGGTCTCGAAGGCAATCTGTAGCTTTTCAAAGATAGTGGCAATGGAGGACCGGTCCCCCTCGGTCCAGGTCTCCATCTCCTGCTCAGCCGCGCCGGTTAGCTGCCCTAGCATTACCGCTGCACGTTGCTTATTGGTCAGGGGATACAGTTCTAGGACCGGGTTAAGCTTCTTCCAGAAGACCTGTAAAGCGTCAGGCTTCCCGTCGTACTGCGGCAGCCAGGTAGCTCCGGGCACATAGGGCAAGGAGAACGGCATCACCTGAGCAATGGCGGGGGCCGCGGCCTCCCCTGCTTGTGCGGCCGTAGCACGGGCTGGCCCATTCCCATCCACAGGCGCCGCTGTGGCTGCGACCGCCGCTCCTCCAGCGGCTCGGGCCGCAGACATCTTGTTTCCGTTCCCCCTTGGTCTTTTCTCTGCATCTCTTCTTCAGGGGCGGAGCTTCGGCTTTCGCGCCTCCACTGCTCGAGAAGACGCTCGAGCGGGAAAATTTTCGCGCCCAAGATGGCGGATTCTGAAATTTTTCGGCTGGACACCGCCGGCGGGGCACAAGGGGCACAAGGCGCACTTCTACCAGCCGGCAGAACGGTAATATCCTGTTCGTGACGCCAAGTTGTCGCGGGCGGGGAGGGACGCCGCTGCGCTGTGCTCGCTAACGCTCGGGTCCGGCGCTGCTGCGATGGCTGCTCGGTGGCTCGAGTGGTGGGCCGGATCCGGGGACTCAACCGGCGCTCCTCGCCCGTGAGTGAAAGGGGGGTAGTTTGGTTTGGGATTTGTTCCGTGACGCAACCCACGGGTTGTGGTGAGGTTGGGCACCACCGCTGCTGACGGGGATCCCGGGAGCGATGGCAGGGAGCAGCTGGGATGTTGTTTTCCCCTCCGAGGGTAGGGGTTGGTGGTCCCGGGGCCCGGTGAGATGACAGGGAGGCAGGGTTGGATGGGTGCAGGGTCGCTTGGACTGTGCAGCGCGGTGCCAGACGGCACGGTAGTACTCACTCAGCCACAAAGGTACGCAAAGTCTCTGGTAAACCAAACGGCTGGATGGACGGGTCCCGTAGCTGGCTCCTGTGGCTTCTCCTGAACGGTTAGTGGTGGCTGCCTTTCCCTGCACCTTTGTGTATGTTCGGTCCCAGTGGATTCCCACCGGTAACCCGCTCCCCAGCGTGTGTATGTGCCGGAGGAGCCCTTTTGCCCGCAGGCTCTGGCCCTTGGAACTCTAGCTGTGGCGGTAGCTGTATTTCCTTTTGCTGGTCGGACGGTTGCCTTCAATTGGGTCTTAGCTGTTAGGAAATCCCTGGGGTTCCGGTCACTGACAGATTTGAGCTCTAATGGCGACTCCAAGCCTGGTCGGGGTCCGTAGGCCCTGCCTGTGTGTGCTGGCTTCACTTCGCTCCCCGGTTCGGTACCGGCGGGCCAACGCCCGTCCCCGGTCCTATGGTTCCACGTCGGTCTGCCTCTCCTGCAGATGGCCACCACCGTCTGCCAACCTTGCTCTTGGTGCCCGGACCACACACCCGGACACGGTCAGTTTGCTCCTCTAATCCCTCTTCACTCCTTCCACTTGCACTTCCCTAACTGATCTGACATCCTTTTCCCGCCTCCAGGACTGTGAACTCCTCAGTGGGTGGGGCCAACTGCCTGGCTCCACCCCACCTGGTGTGGACATCAGCCCCTGGAGGGAGGCAACAAGGATTTTGTGTCTGGCTGATGTGCCTGTCTCAGGGTGGGGGTGCATGTTGTAGTACCTGTGACGACCTGGCTAGTCCAGGGCGCCACAGTAACACCTGATGCCTCTGAACTTGCGCTCCCAGGTACAGCAGCTGACAAGCTGTTGCCAGGAGTGTTGCCTGGGGCAGCGAAACTTTGAGACTGTACTAATATATCTCGATGACGTCATTGTGCATTCCAAGATGTATGAGGAACATCTGGATCACCTGGTTGAGGTGATTGAAGCATTGTCAAAGTTTGGTATGAAACTGAAGCCTTCAAAGTGCCATTTGCTGAATCCGAAGGTTCAGTATCTTGGGCATGTGGTCAGTGCGGACGGTGTTGCACCAGACCCTGAAAAGGTCATGGCTATCAGAGACTGGCCGAAGCCAACAACCATCAAAGAGGTATGTCAGTTCTTAGGGCTGGTAGGATACTACAGGAGGTTCATAAAGGACTTCACGAAAATAGCGGCACCTTTGCAAGATCTTCTGGTAGGCCAGACCAAAAAGGGCAAACTTCCGGCCCGCTGTTTGAATTGTGTGAGAAAGAAGAACACTGCTTCAAGCACATGAAGTGGGCCCTGACTGGTGAGGAAATCCTGGCCTACCCCGATTATAATCTACCGTTCGTGCTGTACACAGATGCCAGTAATGTGGGATTGGGAGCTGTGTTGTCGCAAGTGCAGAAGGGCAAAGAACGTGTAATTGCCTTTGCAAGCAGGAAGCTCCGTCCTACCGAGAGAAACGCAGAAAACTACAGCTCGTTCAAGCTGGAATTCCTGGCCTTAGTCTGGGCTGTCACCGAACGGTTCAAGCACTACCTGGCAGCTGCGAAGTTTATCATCTTTACAGATAACAAACCGCTTACTCACTTGGACTCCGCAAAGCTAGGTGCACTAGAGCAGCGATGGATGGCCCGGTTGTCAAACTATGACTTCACCATAAAATATCAGGGAGGTCGCAAAAATGCCAACACTGATGTATTGTCAAGAATGCCCCACTTATCAGATGCAGGAGAAGACTCGGATGAGCTAGAAGAGATAGAGCTGCTGGCTTTTCACCGCAACAGTGCATTCCAGTGTAACCAAGGTGTTAAAGGCAAACGCCAAGAGGCCACGCTGAACCCATTACCTTACCAGGGGTGGGACAAAACGCAATACAGTGATCCGGCTGTTCGCCTGGTTAAAGAGCTATTAACCCAACCAGACTCACGTCTTAGTCCAGATGCCCCACCGGAAGCCCAACACTTGTGGAAGGAAAAGAGTAGGTTGTTCATCTACAGGGGTAGGCTATGCAGACATTACATCAACCCCCGAACCCATTTTCTGTTGTGGCAAATAGTGGTACCAAAGAGATGTTCAGATGGTGCTGGAGGCGAACCATCATGGAGCAGGACACTTCGGGTGGAAGAAGCTTGAGGTACTGTTACGCAACAGATTCTATTGGGTTGGCAGGAGAACCACCATTGAGAACTGGAGCTGAAACTGTGGCCCATGCACCCTGAGAAAAAAGGACCGTGGCAGTCAAAGAGCTCCACTACAGCCAATTGTCACCAAGCAGCCGCTGGAGCTTGTAGCCTTGGACCATGTGAAAATGACACCCTGTAGATCCAGCTATACGTATGCCCTCACTATGGTGGACTATTCCCGGTTTCTGGTGGTAGTATCTGTAAAGGACTTGACAGCAATAACCGCAGCAAGAACCTTTCAAGCCTACTTTTGCAGACCACATGGCTACCCGGAACAGGTGTTGACGGATCAAGGTTCTGTGTTCAAAGCTGAAGTGTTCCAGGAGTTTTGCAACCTGTATGGATGTAAGAAAATCCGAACCACACCGAATCACCCACAGACCAATGGCATGTGTGAGAAAATGAACCAGATGGTCATAGACCTGTTGTAAACTCTGCCCTTGGAAGAAAGGAGAAGTTGCCTGATTTAGTGGACATGTACAACAACATTCCTGTGAGTTCCACCAATTGCACGCCAGCGTACTTGATTAGAGCAAGACCTGGGAAATTACCAGTTAACTTAGAGATGGGAATTGTCGTTCCTGAAACTAGTTCACCTGAAGCTGATTGGGACACTAAGTGCCAAGAGCAGTACAAAAAGGTACAGGAGTGCGTAGAAAGAAGCTTAAACCAAAGTAGAGAAAAGCAAGAGAAAGATTCTAACAAGAGTGCACCAGCTGCTCCCTTAATACCTGGAGAGATGGTTCTAAAAAGGAAAAGAAGGACCCATAAGCTTGACAACCAGTGGGAAGCAGAACCATACACAGTATTGCCCTCTAACTTTGACAAGAAAATCTGCTTAATCAGCGAGGATAAGGGAAAGACGTCAGCGGCAGTTTCTAGAGACCACCAAAAGATATGTCCTGAACAGTTGCAGCCAAAAGAAGTTATCCCCTGTATACCTCAACCAAGTACCCAATGGCCCTGGGGCGGGTCAGAAATTTGGTGAGCTGGCTTTCCTTGCTTTTTTTTCATATATACTTAGTTTGTGCAGTAGTTACATTTCAAGTAGGTTAGGACCCTGCTTCACCAATTAGGTGCTCTGGAGAAAAATATATATATATGTAGGAAAGAACTCCGGCACTCTTAGTAACCCCAATAAGAGACTTTAAGCAGTAGTGATGTTCAAATAGAATTTTTTTATTCAGAGAAAAAGTCCATAAATAAATAAACGTTTTCGACCTAATTCGGTCTTCCTCAGAAAGGACTTATCTATGGAGATGCAGGGTAAAATTATGATCTTCCTTTGTAAGATCCTCCTTTATGGATCCACCGCTTCAGAACAGACCTGTTATAATGAAAAAGCGTTCTTTGAATAAGGTTTTTTTTAATATTTCTATCTAACGTCTTAATAGTTTCACGGGGAAATGACCTTACCACGTGTTTAGGCCGATCAGTTCATCATTACGGTATGAAAACAGATGTAAAAATCAGCTGCCTATAGGACCATTCAATAGCATATATTCAGAATATCGTCCTATAATTATCTATAATTGGATATCTTAAATGAGGTTGAATTGGACAATACTGAACAAAAGAGGAAAGCCCTCACGATTATGTTACAAAGTGGACATATGTGTGTGGGGAACCGCTCCGTGGACTTCACTGTCTTGTATTCAGTAATTCTGAAAAAAATGAAAATAGAGTAATCAGTGATATATTAATAAATAAAGCTATATAATCGAAATCTATTCAAAATGTATCACTTATCTCACAAGTGACATAACTAATATACACAGTCAAAAATGGTTAATCGAAACCACTAACATACAGTTATCCAGATAGCCTGAAGCATTCCATAAGAAGTATAGAAAGAAATTGATATAACATGTCACAGAGGCAAAAACAATGGTTTACAATAAAAGTTATGAATACCCAACGGTTGACGAGGAGTGTCACCATAAACTTCACAGAAAATTTTTTTTTTTTTTTTTTTTTTTTTTCTTATATATTAAGGAATTTTTTAGACAGGTCATCCCAAAATTGAATAAATACTGCAAAATCACTCCTAGTACATTCCTGACTCATACCTACGATTCAACCCATGGGGTTCCATCGTATCTAGTGTAAAGATCCACCTAGCTTCCAACTCTCGTAAACGTTTAATTCTATCCCCCCCTCTACGAATTATGTCCACATGATCAATTACCTGGAAACGCAATTGTGATACTGAGTGGCCCATAGATATAAAATGTTGGGGAACTGGCAAAAGAACTCGTCCACAACGGATATCCGACTTATGTTTATTTATGCGGTCTCGGATATGTTGGACTGTCTCGCCAACATACCCGAGACCGCAAGGGCATTTTATGAGATAGATCACATAAGTACTATTACATGTGAACAACCCTCTAATCGGAAATACTTTTCCTGTTCTGGGATGAGTAAAGGTGGCGCTCCTTGTAACATTTGAACATTGCGCACATCCCAGGCATGGAAATGTGCCTTGTTGTTGAGTATTTAAGAATGTTTGTCGAGTTTTACGTAGGCCAGAGCCAATATCAGCACGGACTAAGTGATTCTTTAAATTGTTGGACCGTTTATAGCAAAATAAAGGTGGGTTTTTAAATTCTTTAATCTGTGGATAGGCAGTCGATAATAAAGGCCAATGTTGTAGCACAATGCGTTTCAGCATAGGAGAGAAGGGGTGATAGGTATTAACAAACGGGATCTGCTCCCCAGCTTGGCGTTGATTGATAGATTTACATTCAGAGTAGGCGGCTATCGTAGGTGGATATCCTCTTTCTAGGAATTTGTTACACATCTCCTGACGTCTTAAAATCCTCGTGTCCTCATCAGATACCAAACGGTTGACCCTTAGATGCTGGGACATGGGTAATGCGTTTTTGACGTGTTTCGGGTGATTGCTACTATATAATAATAGGCTGTTCCTATCTGTTGGTTTTGTGTAGATGTCGGTCTTAAGTGTTCCATCTGGTTGTTTAATGACTAGACAGTCTAAGAAGTTAATTTGTTGAATATCAAACTGAATAGTGAAGGTTAGCCCTTCCATACAGGTGTTGATGTTAGAAAAAAATTCAGTCAAAGAGTCCTGACTTCCATCCCAAATAAGAAATACATCATCGATGTAACGACGCCACATCAGAGCATGTTTCATAATCAATAGATGTGAGTGAACAAACTTTTCCTCAAAATGCGTCATGAAAATATTAGCGTAGGGGGGTGCCATGTTAGACCCCATGGCAGTCCCCCTACGCTGATAGTAAAACTGGTCCTGGAAGAGAAAGTAGTTCTTCTCCAGAATGACCTGTAATAATTCCATACAAAATTCTTTATTCCCCACCGGTAAGGTGGTATAGTGATCAAGAAACCACCTGACAGCCTGTACACCACCCTCATGGTTGATGCTGGTGTACAGGCTGTTCACGTCAAGACTCACAAGAAGAGCAGTAGGGGGAACATGATGTAATTCTGAAATAATTTCAAGAAAATGTGATGTATCTCTGATGTAGGATGGTGTCATCGAGACAAATGGAGACAAGATTTTTTCCACAGTTTTCGCAAGTGGTGATAACACTGAATCTGTCGAAGCGACAATGGGCCTACCTGGAGGGTGTGCAAGATTTTTGTGCACCTTAGGAAGGGTATAAAAAACCGGTATAACCGGATGTGGATTATTCAAAAATTCTAGAAGTTTTTGGTCAATGATCCCTAGATCCAGATATCTCTTAGAAATCTGTCTAATCAACAAAGCAATGTGTGAAGTGGGATCTGAATCAATGGGTTCATATGTATCCCTGACAGCCAATTGTCCAAGTATTTCCGAGACATAATAGTTCTTGTCTAAAATAACAATAGCCCCGCCTTTATCAGCCGGTTTGATGACTATAGATGTATTGTTTTTGAGACTCGTGATGGCTCTACTCTCGTCAACCGTAAGGTTATTCCTAATGTGAAAATTGCCTGTATGAATCCTTTTGTTTAACTCATTGATATCAGCGGACACCAGGTCTACATAAGTCTCTACCGGATGATAACAACGAGGTGGTTTGAAATTACTTGGGACCGTAAGGTTCAGTCCCCTTACAGAAAAACAAATTTTCTCCTCACCGGTTATAGGATTGTCATTTATGGGTCTCCCAGACTCGTTCTGTAAAAAATGAGTCTTAAGGCGGATGGCACGAAAGAATCGTTGTAGCTCTTGTTCGATAATAAAAGGATCATAAGAGGGCGTAGGGCAAAAAGAAAGACCCCTTTGTAGAACTACATATTCGGAAGGGGATAATGAGTATGCCGAGATGTTAATAACCAAGTTGGTGTTACCTGAGATCTGGTCCAAATTCTGTCTCCTCGAGGACGCCAATTGGGATCTCCGCCCCCTCCTTGTTGCCTTCTTCTTGGTTGGGGTCGTCGTGGCCCTAAAAAAGGAGGTGGGGCTTGTCGTTGAGGTCGTGATTCGACATCCGAATTGTCTGAAGATGAATAACCCCCAAATCCTGTTGGTCGTCTGCCATTGAAATAATCGCCAGCACGCCATCTGTAAACAACACCTTTCGAATAATCTTCCTGATCTCTTAGGAATTTATTCCTTTTTCTGTTCTCTAGGTCCCTCCGAAATTCAGATAAAGTGTCATCCGTCTTTTTCTTGAGAAGAGAGAGATCTGCTGGTGATAATGTCTGTTTCAACTGGTCCTCCGCCGCTCTGATGCTATCCGCAGCTTGGCTTAATTCCTTTTGTAAAAAATCAATAGTTAGGGTAATAATGTCCATCGAACACTTGTTAATTATCGCCTCAAAGCGATCGCAATATTCCACATTATCAGAAAAAAGGGTTGGTTTTAATTGGACTCTCAGTCCTCTAGGTATGCGCTTAGAGCGATGGTACTCCGCTAAAGTAATGGAATGGAGTTCAAGTGCCGTGTGTCGTCGTAATTCTTTCTCTAAATCCCTCTTGCGGAGATCCTCCGATGGAATGCTCAGGAAGCTACCTGATGACGTGACCTTAGATACAATAGTATTGGATTCCTCTTCATTATACGAAAAGGTTGAAAAATGTGATTGTGACATGAATTCCTAAATTCTCCAAAAGGAGGAGGGTACAAAAATTCCGTATACAATGACTCTGTATGAACCCACAAGAAAAGGGAAAAATTCCTCTGTTTTCACTCTTAGGGGTTTTTTGGGAGCAAGGGTCAAAAATATATAGTCAAGTAGGTTAGGACCCTGCTTCACCAATTAGGTGCTCTGGAGAAAAATATATATATATGTAGGAAAGAACTCCGGCACTCTTAGTAACCCCAATAAGAGACTTTAAGCAGTAGTGATGTTCAAATAGAATTTTTTTATTCAGAGAAAAAGTCCATAAATAAATAAACGTTTTCGACCTAATTCGGTCTTCCTCAGAAAGGACTTATCTATGGAGATGCAGGGTAAAATTATGATCTTCCTTTGTAAGATCCTCCTTTATGGATCCACCGCTTCAGAACAGACCTGTTATAATGAAAAAGCGTTCTTTGAATAAGGTTTTTTTTAATATTTCTATCTAACGTCTTAATAGTTTCACGGGGAAATGACCTTACCACGTGTTTAGGCCGATCAGTTCATCATTACGGTATGAAAACAGATGTAAAAATCAGCTGCCTATAGGACCATTCAATAGCATATATTCAGAATATCGTCCTATAATTATCTATAATTGGATATCTTAAATGAGGTTGAATTGGACAATACTGAACAAAAGAGGAAAGCCCTCACGATTATGTTACAATATGCTATTGAATGGTCCTATAGGCAGCTGATTTTTACATCTGTTTTCATACCGTAATGATGAACTGATCGGCCTAAACACGTGGTAAGGTCATTTCCCCGTGAAACTATTAAGACGTTAGATAGAAATATTAAAAAAAACCTTATTCAAAGAACGCTTTTTCATTATAACAGGTCTGTTCTGAAGCGGTGGATCCATAAAGGAGGATCTTACAAAGGAAGATCATAATTTTACCCTGCATCTCCATAGATAAGTCCTTTCTGAGGAAGACCGAATTAGGTCGAAAACGTTTATTTATTTATGGACTTTTTCTCTGAATAAAAAAATTCTATTTGAACATCACTACTGCTTAAAGTCTCTTATTGGGGTTACTAAGAGTGCCGGAGTTCTTTCCTACACGTAGTTACATTTCAAGCTGGGGAGTTAACTTCTTAGTTCCCAGTCAGCTCTCTTCCGGAAATGATTTCTGTAGAGCACTTAGCTGCTTACCTCCCTACTCTTCCCTTTCATCTCCTGGCTCATCTCAAGGTCTGGCTCGCTGAACCAAATCAAACAAGTGGTACGATCTTCGAAAATTTATCGAACCGAACTTCGAACCTTTATCAAACCTATCCGAACCCCATTGGATTCAATGGGAAGCCAAACAAAGAACAGAAAACACCTTTAGGGGGTCGAATAGCTACTAAAATTGCAAAAATATGTTTTACAGTGCAGCACTACTGTTTTGGCATAGCCATTAGCTTCCTAGACTATTGACAGAAGAAATAGAGAGGTGATTAGAGACAGGTGTAGGGCTGGTGTTCCCATTCCCATGCCAGAACAGACAATATACAACTTGGAGACCTTTGTAGTAGTATCAACATTAAAAATACTTTCAGGGACACAGCGGTACAGTAGCATCAATTTCACCCCTTCCCATAGGGCGTTAAAAGAGCAGGGAAAGACGGTCCACGTAACACACAGGCCTGTGATCCATAATTAGAGATAGAAAATGGAAGACATGCTACAGTGACAGGTGTAGGCCTTTTAGTTACAAAATCCTAGCACTACCCACAAGTAGAGATGAGCGGTGTTCGAATCAAACCGTTCGCCAATTTCAAATTCGAATTGTTTTAGGCAATGTTCGAGTCGTTCGCTGAATTCGAACGATTTGCTTAACGTTCGACCGTTCGAGTTACCGTTCAATAATTGTTCGATCACCAAAAGCGTAGCTAGTTACTAGCTGGCTTTTCACTGTAATACTGTCAGTCACTGTTAATAATGATATCAAAATTCAGCGTATAGTGTGCGGGGAGGATGGGGTTTAGATCAGTGCTGCTCAGTACTGAAAGAATGGCGATCGCCATTTTTTTTTCCTAACCGCGCGTACCGTGGGGCGGGCCAGGCTGTCAGCCAATCACAGACACACACACAGCAAAGTCGATTTTTGCCAGACAAGCAAGGGCATGTTTCATTGGTTGTGCATGTCACATATCCTTGCCCTATAAGACCCGGCCATTTTCTCCATCGCCACCATTATCTCAGTGCTGCGGGTGTGTGTCAGTCACCGCTCCTGCTGCTGCTGTGGGCGCTATACACTTATACAGTGTGAATCTACACATCGGTTTAGGGATTAGAGACTACTTGTAATTTCAGCCTCTTTCATGGCTAGATTAGTGCAGTTCATAGCTATTTTTGCTAGGCAGGTTTGTGCCAGCGCTGTGCAAGGGTTTTTTACATCGTCTGTCTAAATCAGCTCAGGCAATTCTATGGGGCATAGTATCAGTATGTGATAAACAGTGACCTACCACTGCTGTCAAGAAAGCTACCCCACCTCTCCATTTCTACTAGCCAATTTTTAACTGCAGGTAGTCCAGACAATTCTTTGGGGCATAGTATCAGTGTGTGTGATAGTCAGAGACCTACCACTGCTGTCAAGAAAGCTACCCCACTTCTCCATTTCTAGTTGCCAATTTTTTAACTGCGGGTAGTCCAGGCAATTCTTTCGGGCATAGCATCAGTGTGTGATAGTCAGTGACCTACCACTGCTGTCAAGAAAGCTACCCCACCTCTCCATTTCTAGTAGCCAATTTTTAACTGCAGGTAGTCCAGGCAATTCTTTGGGGCATAGTATCAGTGTGTGTGATAGTCACTGATGTACCACTGCTGTCAAGAAAGCTACCCCACTTCTCCATTTCTATTAGCCAATTTTTAACTGCAGGTAGTCCAGGCAATTCTTTGGGGCATAATATAATGCCGGCGTCACACAGTACGATATATCGGGCGATATGTCGTCAGAGTCACGTCGTAAGTGACGCACATCCGGCATCATTTGATATATCGTAGCGTGTGACAGCTACGAGCGACGGTGAACGAGCAAAAATACTCACCTTATCGTTGCTCGTTGACACGATGCTCATTTTCAAAAAGTCATTTCTTCTTCTGTGCGCCGGTTGTTCATCGTACCCAGGGCAGCACACATCGCTAAGTGTGACACCCCGGGAATGATGAACTGCAACTTACCTGCGTCCCGCCAGCAATGCTGAAGGAAGGAGGTGGGCGGAATGTTTACGTCCCGCTCATTTCCAACCCTCCGCTTCTATTGGCCGGCCGCTGTGTGACATCGCTGTGACGCCGAACGTCCCACCCCCTCCAGGAAGTGGATGTTCGCCGCCCGCAGCAAGGTCATCTGGGAGGTAAGTGCGTGTGACAGAGGGTTAACGACTTTGTCTTTGTGCGACACGGGCAACTAATTGCCCATGACGCACAAATAATGGGGGTGGGTACGATCGCTCGTGCGATCGCACGATAGTACCGTGTGACGCCGGCATAAGTGTGTGAGATAGTCAGTGACGCACCACTGCTGTCAAGAAAGCTACCCCACCTCTCCATTTCTACTAGCCAATTTTTAACTGCAGGTAGTCCAGACAATTCTTTGGGGCATAGTATCAGTGTGTGTGATAGTCAGTGATGTACCACTGCTGTCAAGAAAGCTACCCCACCTCTCCATTTCTACTAGCCAATTTGTAACTGCAAAAAGTGCAGACTATTCCTTGGGGCATAGTATCAGTGTGTGTGATAGTCGGTAACGTACCACTGCTGTCAAGAAAGCTACCCCACCTCTCCATTTTTACTAGCCAATTTATAACTGCAGGTAGTCCAGGCAATTCTTTGGGGCATAATATCAGTGTGTGTATACGGCTGTGTGTGCATACGGCTGTGTGTGTATATGGCTGTACGCTGTGTGTGTATACGGCTGTATGCTGTGTGTGTATGTATACGGATGTATGCTGTGTGTGTATACAGTGTAAAAAGCAATTCAAGAGGCTAAAATATAACTTTTAATCCTAATATATTAAAAACATTATTAGGTAACAAGTAACCAAAAGCTCCTTAGTACACTGACAACTCAGATGGTACCATACACTAGGAATATGGTGACCAAGGAGCCTAAAGATAAACTAAACAAAAAAACACAAAAAACACAAATAATAATTGAGTAGATTACTTCACTCAAAAGGACAGTGGTCCATATAGTGAGTACAAAAAAATAATCATAAGAAACTCAATATAAAGAATATTGTATACAGGTCCTCAAAGGAGAGACTGACAGTATAGTATTGTGTGGTATAGATGAGAATAAATTGAAATAATCTCACCCATGTCAAGTAGCTTGGGGTGCATCAGGGTTTCCTCTGTGTGGGTCCTCCAATTTTCATGTCGTTACTGACCCTACACGTCCCTAGGGAAACTCACTTTACCTGGCACCCAAAAGCTTCTGCCCTAACAAGGGCAGACCACAGCTAACCCTCACTTAATACCCCTATACCGTTCCTAGCCTTGTCCCGACGCATTTCATCGTGTAGGAATCATCAGGGGACTCCGGTATTGTGGTACAGGTCAGAGGTCCTATGCCCAAGCTCCCAAAAACACATTGGAATCAGAGCATCAAAAAAAGAGGGTATTTAACAGGTGGCAATCAAACCACATAAGGGCCAATCATTAAACTCACCAATGGTGATCCAGGACTCCAGGCGGATCCAATCCAAGTGTTCAGTGCCATAAACAAGTTAGATAAAGTCTCCCCACGTGTCAGATGCTTAATCAAAGTTAATTCACACTGGGTTACACACGCTAGAGAGCATGGATAGGCACATAAGGAGGAGATCCTCTACAGCCAAAGTGCACCCAGGTCCCGGTTCGAGATACAGATCCCACACCATAATCTCAAAATCATGCAGAAAACTTGCACAAAAAATATGCCACCATGACTCCCACAGCAACCAGAGGCATCCAAATTTATTTATTTACATATCTCCCACGGAGTGAACCGCTACACAAGATTATTATGACGAAGCCATATGTATGTTCTCTCTCATTTTAATAAATGGACATAGCAAGACACAAAATGGGGAGAGCTAAAATGTGCACTTATAATAAAGTCGCCCCACGTGTCAGATGCTTAGTCTATGGAGCGCAAAAGCGTACGTTCCACGTTAATCTCCATCCAGGAGTGATGGACACTTCCGGGTGTCACATGATCACAGACCGAAAATACATCACATGCCAGGGTGGGACAATGCTATGTGCCACTGCGCAGAATCCAGCTCCGGAAGCGCAGATTAGACATTGAGCCCACAATACAAGGATGGTGTAGGTGGGAGGAGCGCTGCTGCGTCATACTGCGCATGCTCCATTTCTGTAGCGCAGACGCTGCAATGCAAACATGAGGCAAGGGTGATATGGACAGTGGGCGTGACGAAAACGTCACAACTTCACTGTAACAGGTCCTCACGTATCCAAAGAGGTGTGTTAGATTAATTAGCGCTAGGTTACACACTAGAACGCTGCTGCGTCGTATTGCCCATGCTCCACTTCTGGAGCGCAGACGCTGCGATGTGAACGGTGATATGGATAATAGGCGTGACAAGAACGTCACAGACCCATTGTAGCTGATGGTCACAGATCCAAAGGAGTGCATAAAGTTAATCCACACTGGGTTACACATGCTAGAGAGCGTGGATAGGCACATAAGGAGGAGAGCCTCCACAGCCAAAGTGCACCCGGTCCCGGTTCGAGACACAGATCAACACCATGACAACACGCCATCGTATCAAAAACGGAGTGAACCGCTACACAAGATTATTATGACGAACCCATATGTTTGTTCTCTCCCATTATAATAAATGGACCAAGCAAGAAATTGTGCAGCGGTTCACTCCGTGGGATATATATAAATAAATAAATTTGGATGCCTCTGGTTGCTGTGGGAATCATGGTGGCAGATTTTTTGTGCAAGTTTTTTTTGCATGATTTTGATACGATGGCGTGTTGTCATGGCGACCTACATAGATCAGATAATGCGACTACATGTTATGAATTTAAAAAGCTATCTCCGTGATTCTACGGATTTGATACATACAATTAAGAATATTGAATGGAAGGACTCCTTTGTGTTTTTAGCCCTTGATATTTCAGCATTATATACTAACATCTCCCATGAATTGGGATTGGAATGTTTTAAGCAATTTATATGGGTGGATGATCGATTACCTGATACTCAAAAAGAGTTCCTCCTAGAGGGAATGAGATTCATATTGTCGAATAATTTCTTCACTTTTCAAAATACACTGTATCATCAGTGCTGTGGCACTGCTATGGGTTCTAAAGTCGCACCGACGTTCGCTAATCTCTTTATGGGCATGTTTGAGTTACAGTATATTTATAACTCCGAACTATTTGAACATGTGGTTGTCTATAAAAGGTACATCGACGACCTTTTTATAATTTGGGACAACACTGTGAACAATTTGGATATATTTCTAGGACATATAAAAAATAATAATTGGGGTCTTACTTTCTCCCCTACTATTAAGAAGGACATGATTGATTTTCTGGACCTGACAATCACACACAGTGATGGAATATTGTATACCAAAACGTTCTTCAAAAAAGTTGACAGTAATGGCTACATCCATTTTTCCAGTAATCATTATAATAAATGGCTGAAAAATGTACCAAACAATCAATTTTAGAGGATACGGAAGAATTGCAGTCTAGATAGAGATTTTAACCTACAAGCCAATATTTTAAAAGAGAGATTTTTAGAAAAAGATTATCCACTTTCACTAATTAAAAAGACCTATCAAGATAATAAGGATTTGACCCAAAAAGAATTGATACAACACAAAAATCATCCAGTTAGGGAGGCCAAGTATAATTATTCTTCCAATCTTCTGACGACGTATAGTAATGAAAGTAATATAATTAAAGGTATCATCAGTAAACATTGGGGAATTCTCTTGAATGACCCCTTTTTGAAAGATACTATTCCGGAGAAACCTGGTATCACATATCGCCGAGCGTCAACTCTAAAAAATCAGTTGGCCCCGAGCCGTCTGAGAGATGTGAAAAACACTGAGCCCATTAATAATAGGAGTGGAGCTTTTAAGTGCTTCACGAAAAATTGTCTTTGTTGCAGATCCATCGAACATAAAAGGCTCCATTTCAGTTCGGTTTTAGGGGGGGATGTTTTTTCTATGAAAACACATCTGACTTGCCAATCTAAATTTGTCATTTATTTAATTGAATGTGAATGCAAGAAACAATATGTGGGGAGAACGACCCAGGCCCTTCATAATAGGGTTAACTCCCATAGGTACAACATAAAAATAGGTTTCATGTTACATGGCCTTTCAAGACATATTACTATAAACCATAGAGAGAAGTCCAAACTCAGAATCACTCCTATAGAACAAATATCCGCTCTTTCTCATGACTAGAGATGAGCGAACCGGTCGCGGTTCGGCTCGAGGTCGGTTCGCCGAACGGAGCTCCCGTTCGAGTTTGGTTCGTCGAACGTTCGACGAACCGAACTCGAACCAATAGGCTATAATGGGAGGCAGTCACAAACACATAAAAATGCATTATAAATGTACACATACAGTTAATAAACATTGCCATAACACTTACCGGTCCCCGCGATCCCTCCTGCACTCTGTCTCCTGCCGCTATTCCATCCGATGATCGCTGAATCCTCCCGGTGACCGGCACTGCCAGCAGAGATGCAGGACCTATTGTGACGTCAAAATAGCCATGTGACCAGTCACGTGGCTATTATCTCATCGCTACAGACTGGTCACATGACTATGACGCGTCATGTAGGACTTGCGAGTGCATCTCTCCGGTACACGGTGCACATTTGTGTATCGCCGTGTACCGGCGACATGCTCTAGCACACGGTCGACTCCCCGTTCCGTTAGGGACCGGCTGACACAGCCGGTCATTAACGGAGATCACCGTTGCCATAGCAACGCAGTTAGCGGTGACGTCACCGCTAACCGCGGCTCCGGGAGCACCGTTGCTATGGTAACGCGTCTGTCAGTGTTACCACTGTTACCGCTAGCAGCACTGATCACTCACGGAGTGAAGGCTGCACGCTGCTTCCCGTGCAGCCTTCACGGAGTGAATGCTCCACGGGAAGCAGCGTCTTCCCCCATGCAGCAGTGATGTAGCAGAGCTGCATTTGTTGAACGAGAAAGACAGAAGAGCAGGATCGTGGAGGGCTGACAGGGGGTAATAAAGATGGAGTCTCTAATGTGTCTGTGTATTTATTTCTATTAAAGTATTTTTTCTCTGTGTGGTGTCTTTTTTTTAACCCTTTATTGGAGATTCTTAATGGCTGGGTCAAACGTGCCTGACATTAAGAATCTCTGGCTTAATACTGGCTAGTAAAACAAAGCCAGTATTAACTCATGATTACCCAACAAGCCACCCGGCTCCAGGGCTGTTGGAAGAGTTGGATACAGCGCCAGATGATGGCGCTTCTATGAGAGCGCCATTTTCTGGGACGGCTGCGGACTGAAATTCGCAGCAGAGGCGCCCAGAAACCTCGGGCTAACCTGTGCTGCGGATTCCAATCCCCAGCTGCCTAGTTGTACCTGGCTGGACACAAAAATGGGGCGAAGCCCACGTCATTTGTTTTTTAATTATTTCATGAAATAAGTGAAATAATTAAAAAAAACGGGCTTCCCTATATTTTTGGTTCCCAGCCGGGTACAAATAGGCAACTGGGGGTTGGAGGCAGCCCGTGGCTGCCTGCTGTACCTGGCTAGCATACAAAAATATGGCAAAGCCCACGTCATTTTTTTGGTGGGCAAAAAACTTCTGCATACAGTCCTGGATGGAGTATGCTGAGCCTTGTAGTTCTGCAGCTGCTGTCTGCTCTTCTCCATACAGACAGACAGCAGCTGCAGAACTACAAGGCTCAGCATACTCCATCCAGGACTGTATGCAGTTTATTTCCCCCCTGAAAAAATTATGTGGGCTTCGCCATATTTTTGTATGCTAGCCAGGCAGGTACGGCTGCCCCCAACCCCCAGTTGCCTATTTGTACCCGGCTGGGAACCAAAAATAAAAGGAAGCCCTTTTTTTATTATTTCATGAATTTCATGAAATAATTAGAAAACAAATGACGTAGGCTTCGCCCCATTTTTGTGTCCAGCCAGGTACAACTAGGCAGCTGGGGATTGGAATCCGCAGCACAGGTTGGCCTGAGCTTTCTGGGCCCCACTGCTGCGAATTGCAGTCTGCAGCCGCCTCAGAAAATGGCATTTTCATAGAAGCGCCATCTTCTGGCGCTGTATCCAACTCTTCCAGCACCTGCCTGCTATACCTGGCTAGCATACAAAAATATGGCGAAGCTCACGTCCTTTTTTTGTAGTTTTTTGGCAAAAAAAATAAAAAATGCTTCCCTGGATTTTCCATTGCCAGTGAAGGTAACACCAAGCAGTGGAGGTTAGCAGCCAGTAGCTGCTTGGATTACCCTTAGCTAGCAATACAAAAAATACAGCGGGAGCCCATATATATTTTTTTTAATTATTTATTTAAATAACTAAAAACAAAATGGGCTTCCCTGTATTTTGATTGCTGGACATCACAGTGCTGTAAAAATAAATCTTTAAAAAAATGATGTAGCGCTCCGCGGTATTTTTGATTCTCAGCGCAGATAAAGCAGACAGCTATGGGTTGCCACCCCCATCTGCCTGCCATTACCTTGGTTGGCAATCAAAATACAGGGAAGCCCATTAATTTTTTCTATTTAAAAAATAGTTAAAAAAAAATGACGTTGGGTCCCCCCATTTTTGATAGCCAGCTAGGGTAAAGCAGACGGCTGTAGCCTGAAAACCACAGCTGGTAGCTTTACCGTGGTTGGGGATCCAATGTGGAGGTACCCTCAGGCTCTTTTTTATAATTATTTTATAAATATTAATAATTACACAATAAAAGTAGGGTCCCCCCCAAATTGGATCACCAGCCAAGGTAAAGCGGACAGCTGTGGTCTGGTATTCTCAGGGTGGGAAGGTCCATAGTTATTGGGCCTTTACAGCCTAAAAATAGCAGGCTGCAGGCACCCCAGATGTGGCGCATCCATTGGATGCGCCAATCCTGGCGCTTCACCCCAGCTCATCCCGTGCCCTGATGCAGTGGCAAACGGGGTAATAAATCGGGTTGATACTAGCTGTAAAGTCACCTGAGATCAAGCCCAGCAGTTTGTGATGTCATGGCGTCTATTAGATACCCAACATCATAAACTGTCAGTACTAACAAAAAAAAAATCGACAAAAGAAATTTATTTGAAAAAACAGTCCCCAAAACATTTCCTCTTTCACAAATTTATTGTAAGAAAAAAAATAAAGGGGTCCCACGACGACTCTGGACCGTCTAGAATATGGGGGGGAGACACTCAGGGAACGTATCCCCCATTTTCTAGGAGTGCGGACCCTTCATGTGAGGAGTGTGGGTGCAATGAATCTGCACTCACTCTCCCCGGGTCCACAGCAGCAGAGTCCATGTCGTAATGGTTGCTACCAAAGCTGCAATGCCCTGCTCATGAGGTAAGGGCGTGCCTAATCAGGAGAACTACTGTAGAGGAAGCTCTGCTCACTGGTATATAGGTGCTCAGAGGTAATAATAGATAAAATTAGTGAGTAACCTCGGCACTCCAAATCTCCCAGACTAAGTCAGTAAGTCACAACAGATAGTAATGCAAAATCACTCTTTATTGGTCCGTATTAAGAAAAAAAAATTTTTCATAAGCATATATGTTTTTGGCCAAAACAAGTTACAAATGACGTTTCGGCCTGAGCCTTCGTCAGATTGGACTTATCTGCATGTAATCATGAAAAATGACAATAATCAGTATCACATAAGAGTGAGAGAACAATAACATAAACTCGAACAATGTAGAGGTACAATTGGGATGCAGCAAAAAAATTGCAACACAGCAAGAAATTAAACAGATTATACAAATGTCATAATACAGTACAAGGACAATATAGTAATGACAAATATGGGGTCAGAGTAGGCTTAGACAGCTCTGGTACGAAAGAGATGTCAATCATAAAGTAACATGTGCAGTAGATGTAGAGCTACACTATGCATGGCAGAGCTAATGGGTAGACCGACCATAGAAAAAGAACGGAAAAAAAGTGGAGAAAAAGTGGAGAAAAAGTGGAGAAAAAAATGGAGAAAAAGTGGAGAAAAAATGGAGAAAAAGTGGAGAAAAAGTGGACAAAAAGTGGAGAAAAAGTGGAGAAAAAATGGAGAAAAAATGGAGAAAAAGTGGAGAAAAATGGAGAAAAAGTGGAGAAAAATGGAGAAAAAGTGGAGAAAAGGTGGAGAAAAATTGGAGAAGAAGTGGAGAAGAAGTGGAGAAGAAGTGGCGAAAAAGTGGCGAAAAAGTGGCGAAAAAGTAGAGAAAAAGTGGAGAAAAAGTGGAGAAAAAATGGAGAAAAAGTGGAGAAAAAGTGGAGAAAAAATGGAGAAAAAATGGAGAAAAAGTGGAGAAAAAGTGGAGAAAAAATGGAGAAAAAGTGGAGAAAAAGTGGAGAAAAAATGGAGAAAAAGTGGAGAAAAAATGAAGAAAAAGTGGAGAAAAAGTGGAGAAAAAGTGGAGAAAAAGTGGAGAAGTGTTTGTTCATGCCAGATGGGAGCTAAATAATTTTTTACCGGCGCTGTCATTTACTGTAACGTGATCATCGGTGTACGGTGTATACCTGTGATCACGTGAGCGGGGACCGGAAAAACCGTCCTGAATCATGATCTCCAGGGTCTCAGCTAGCCCTGAAACCCCGGAGATTTTCTGACGACGGGGGGGCGCTATTCACTTATTTCTGCCTGCTGTTTATAAACGGCAGATCAGAATAAGGCTACATTAACACGACCGATCCATTTTTGCGGTCTGCAAAAAACAGTCCATTTTTTTTCACGGGTGCATCCGTGTGGCATCCGTTTCCGTTCCGTAGACGGTCCGTATGTCATCTGTTTGTCATCCGTGTGCCTTCCGTTGTTTTTGTGTACTGCAAAAAAACTGAAGGCGGGTAAATGCATAAATTTACCCAGGATCCATAGCTTCATCCTACATGAGGCGGTCACATGTTCACTCCAGTGCCATTTGCTACTGCTTTTCACAGCGTAGAGCACTCTGGTGATTTTCTTGTGCTTGTGCACTTCATATCAGTCTTTTCTGTCATTATAGTGGCAGAAAGACACATAATGTCCCACTCTCCTGCATTTTGTAATTTTGCACCCTTTGGTGCCTTTCATGTGGCACTAAGGGGTGCTTAGCTTTGTATTTAGCCAAAAAAATGAAAAAAAAAAAATGACGTAGGGTTCCCCCTAGTTTTGTAGCCAGCTAGGGTAAAGCAGACGGCTGCAGCCTGCATACCACAGCTGGCAACCTCACCTTGGCTTGTAATCCAAAACTGAGGGCACCCCACGCTGTTATTTTAAATTAAATAAATAATTAAAAAAAAAAACCACGTAGGGGTCCCCCCAAAATTGGATCACCAGCCAAGGTAAAGCAGACAGTTGGGGTCTGATTTTCTCAGACTAGGGAGGTCCATGGTTATTGGACTCTCCCCAGCCTAAAAATAGCAGGCCGCAGCCGCCCCAGAAGTGGCGCATCCATTAGATGCGCCAATCCTGGTGCTTCGCCCCAGCTCATCCCGCGCCCTGGTGCGGTGGCAAACGGGGTAATATATGGGGTTAATACCAGATGTGTAATGTCACCTGGCATCAAGCCCTGGGGTTGGTGAGGTCAGGCGTCTATCAGATACCCGACATCACCAACCCAGTCAGTAATAAAAAAAAATAGACGACAAACACATTTTTATTTGAAAAAACACTCCCCAAAACATTCCCTCTTTAACCAATTTATTAGAAAGAAAAACAAATCCAGGTCTGGTGTAATCCAAGGGGTTGCCATGACGATCCACACTGTCCCAGTCAATGAAGAGCAGAATGTTCCCCATTGGCTGGGAGAGCAGTGCAGTGACCTGAGCTAACATTAATGGGTCAGCCCAGGTCACTGCAGGGCATGACAAGTGCTTCTGTCAGCGAGGTACATTACCTGCGCTGATCTCCAGCACACTGACAGCACCTGTCACTGAGTTCAATGACCGCCGCCTTCACAGCCAAGTATAGCGAGAGGCCCGTGACGTCACCGCTAGTCAGTCTCGGGTCGGAAGCGAGAGAAGGTGATGTGACAAGCGGCGGCCATGGAGGACAGTGACAGGGCTGAGGTCGGGATGGCGGGACTTCATCACCGCAGGTAAGCCGAGTGGGGCCATGTGTGCAGAGTGTGTGTGTGTATGTATGTGTATATGCCGCGGGCAGGAGGGGGCGGAGCGAGCTGAGCGGGGAAGTGTGGACTTCCTGCACGTAACTAGGATAAACATCGGGTTACTAACCAAAGCGCTTTGCTTGGATACCCGATGTTTATCTTGATTACCAGGTTCTGGCAGGCTGCCAGCGATGGCTCCTGCACACTGTAGCTGTAAAAAGACACGCTTTTTGCTGCTAGAACCGTTCTCGAACGTATCTAGAACTATCGAATTTTAGCAAAAAAGCTCGAGTTCTAGTTCGATCTAGAACAGCCCCAAAATCACTCGAACCGCGAACTGGAGAACCTCGAACCGCGAACCGCGCTCAACTCTACTCAATAAAGATCATAACATTAATTTTAATCTTACAATGAATATTTTTACACTAGGAGATATATATATATTTTTATACAGATTTATCTATTTTTGAATGCGTTTTTTATTCTATTTTTTAAAGTTGTCTTACTATTTTTAGCGCTTATCCCCATTCATTTCTTCCTACCCCTTTAGTATACTACAATTCCTCCCTTTCTTATGCTGCCCACCACTTGTAATACACTCCTGGGCATGCGTACGGGCTTTTTTTCCAACGCTAGCGAACTCCGTTCACCCTATTTGACATCATTCATGCACTTGCTCCTTATTCCTTACTGAGCATGCGCGTCATATTTTATTCCCACGCTCTCGACCTTATTTAACCTGAGCTTACTAACGCTAGAGAGCGATGATCTTATTCACTCCTTCCTCCAGGTGTCTTTTTTTCCCCCTTTTTCAAACATTCACTTTTTTACTTTGAACTCTCTTCACATGCCCGTCATCTTGGGCTTTTTGACAGCGCTATTCCTACACACCATGAGATCAGTCCATTCTATCGGGATGATGCTTCTGTTCTCCCGTGCTGTCATATATTCTCACTTACCGCTTACGGTCTTTTTTAATTCTTCTTGATTCCTTCATTCCTCTTTTTCATTTCTCTTGTCCTATTTACAGGTCTTTTCTCCCTACCCCTTTCATTTCATTTATCTATTATTTTTTTCCTTATAATAATTTTCCATGTATACCCTCCTTTCACATATATACTTATACACATATACAGACTTTTTCAGAACCACGGTCATTTCCCACACATCCTCACTACATCTGCACTGTGGCACGACCTGTTACACGGCCAGCGGCAGATAGTACGCCGTCTTCTGGAGTGTGTGACATCCGACTGCTCTTAGGGTGTTCGGGGCAGTTCGGGGGTTTTTTCACTGACATCCACACACCAACTTAAGATAAATGTTTTTTCAAAGTGCACTAAAGATTTTAACACACAGTTTTGTTTTATTATTTTTATTCATCAGTTAATGTTTTTACACTCCTTTATTCGTTGGGACAATGTTAAACGGATTTGATAAATTTACTAAGAAAATTGATGCATGTAACAGACCTCGCTACCTGTTTTTTATAAATGTACAAGATTCCTGCCGATTTTTTTCAAAAAAGGGGTGGATCATGATGTCACTACTGTGTATATAAAGCTGTAAGGATCCTCTTTACAGCAGATTTGTTGTACTTTTGCCATTTTTGTCCTGAGGAAGGAAGCTGTGTCTTCTGAAACGCGTTGACTTATGCATAATTAAAGCTACAATTATCTCCTACTTCCATGATCGGCTAGTCATTGGCGCGGCTTGGACACCCGATTCTACTACTCTCTGTTTTTTGGGAGCTTGGGCATAGGACCTCTGACCTGTACCACAATACCGGAGTCTCCTGATGATTCCTACACGATGAAACGCGTCGGGACAAGGCTAGGAACGGTATAGGGGTATTAAGTGAGGGTTAGCTGTGGTCTGCCCTTGTTAGGGCAGAAGCTTGTGGGTTCCAGGTAAAGTGAGTTTCCCTAGGGACGTGTAGGGTCAGTAACGACATGAAAATTGGAGGACCCACACAGAGGAAACCCTGATGCACCCCAAGCTACTTGACATGGGTGAGATTGTTTCAATTTATTCTCATCTATACCACACAATACTATACTGTCGGTCTCTCCTTTGAGGACCTGTATACAATATTCTTTATTTATATTGAGTTTCTTATGATTATTTTTTTGTACTCACTATATGGACCACTGTCCTTTTGAGTGAAGTAATCTACTCAATTATTATTTGTGTTTTTTGTGTTTTTTTGTTTAGTTTGTTATCTTTAGGCTCCTTGGTCACCATATTCCTAGTGTATGGTACCATCTGAGTTGTCAGTGTACTAAGGAGCTTTTGGTTACTTGTTACCTAATAATGTTTTTAATATATTAGGATTAAAAGTTATATTTTAGCCTCTTGAATTGCTTTTTACACTATTATTGGCAAGTGGCTTCCCTCTAACGAGGACTGCTGTTTTCTACTGTGTGTGTATACAGCTGTATACTGTGTGTATGTATGTGCATATGGCTGTGTGCTGTGTGTACGTATATGTACGCTGTGTATAGTTGTCTAGGTGTATACGGCTGTACGCTGTGTTCAGGTGTATACAGTTGTATGCTGTATGTAGGTGCATTTGGCTGTACGCTGTGTGTGCACGTCTATGCCGTATGGGAGTACATGTCTGTATGTGTACACATCTCTGTACTGTATGTTTACATGTCCGTGTTTCTGGGGTTGTGTATGTTTGTAAGATACCTGTATGTAAGGCTGCATGCCCACCATCACTGTTTTCGCTGCGTTGTACAGTACAGGCACAGTGGATGGGATTTCTAGAAATCCTATGCCCACTGTGCGTGTACAGCTCACAGCAAAAACTGACCTGTGGTGCGGATTTCTGAGCCCTGGCATGTCAATTTATTGCTGTGCAGCCACAAGTGTCTCCACAGAGAGAACAGAAGAGAGACCACAGCGGCCCGAACCCTGACTGTGGCACAGGCTGATGTGGTCCCTGTGGAGAGCAATCGCAGCCCCTCAGGAGAGGACATGCTTTAGTAGGCTTATAGTGTATAGTGGTGTATATGTAAAACATTTGTATCTTTTGGGCATAACACTAAATGTATAAGGGTGAGTGCCCACCATCAGGTGTCTTCATGGTCTGGATGCAGCATACTTTCTCTGGTGGATATGCTAGTCTCCTGGGCAGGAGATTGTGCTGTCGGTGCACACTATCAGAGTGACTGTCAGCGGATTTTCGCTTTATTCTCTTGCTCAGAGCACTAGCATCGCTGTTAGAATAAATTGACAGGCTGAGAATAGGAAAGCAGCGCCAGAGGTCAGTTTATGAAGCGTCAAAAAGGAGCCCAGGGGGCCAGAGATTTCTATAAATCCATCCTCTGTGCCTGTACTGTACAATGCAGCATTTTAGACTCAGTGAAAACACTGAGTCCAAGACGTTGCTGACACTGATCGTGGGTGCGCAGCCCTAAGGGCTCATTTACATATGTGTTAGGGAATTTCATTTGTCTTTCCATGTTTATGAAAAGAAAAGTGAAATTAACCCCTGCACTGTGATGTAGCTATGTCACTACCTTATGTCCTCCTTCACGTCTCTGTGTATCTGGTATGTGTTGTATCAGTTTTTTTCCACGGTTACCACACGTACCCATTATAACTTATGGTGTGGCTCACATGTCCGTGTGTTTACACAGACCGTATGTGATCCGTACAGAGACATCTGTTTTTTTTTCCGGCAGCGCAGATGACAAGGGCCAATAGAAGTCTATGGGGCTGTGAAAAACACGTACAGCACACAGATGGCATTAGTGTACAGCCCGTGTGCCATCCGTATTTCGTACGAGTTTAACATTGAAAATATAGGATAAGTTTTGTAATTGTTGTACATGTAGTTAGCTGGGTTACAGTACTGTATCTATTTAGTAAGTGTGACGCCCTGGCAAAACACCAGGTAGTCACACAGTAGAGGCCCCCGCATAACACCATCCCACACAGGGTTACACACAGCCGACCAGACACCCTAGTCACCCCCCCAGGGTAGGAAAGACACACCAGTGGGCGGGACCAGGCAGATAGAGAACACCCACATAGGGGTCTGGAGAACCTGGGGCGGGAAAAAGTGGGAGTTGAGAGTTGCAGTTCAAGTGGAGTAGTTGAGGAGGAGAAAGTGAAAGCTGAGACAGAAAGAAAAGGCGTCGGGGTTGGAGCCCCAGTGTGCTGGCTAGGTGGCAGACGGTGGTCGGTGTCTGTCAGGAGACGGGAAGACGGCTGCCGGAGATCCAAGGTGGACCGGGGCAGGTTTGGAGCCCGCCGGTACCGACACTGGAGAACCGACCCGGAAACCGTGCACAGAGGGGGTACTTGGACCCTGAAGCCAGGACCGGAACCAACGGCGTAGCTAATTAACCAATTGAGGGCAGGATTAAAGGTCCTGTCCCAACCAAAGTGCCAAAAGCAGACAACAGCCCACCACGGAGGATAGGACATCTGCCAGGGCCCGGTAGATCCGGGCAAGGCTCCCAACAAAAGGACCGGGAGCGGACTCCCGTGTTTCACACCAGGAAGTCCACCACACCAAACAGAGTGCAGAGGAAAGTGACACAGGCCACTAGCCCGGGTGTGGGACTAGATACACCCGACCGCGGCGGCTGGCCACCAACACCTTGGTTTACCATTGGACTCGTGTGATTCATTTAATCGTGAGTAAACTAACATCCCCCGGTCTGACCAGGCACACCGGCCCCTGCAGTCACCATCCTCAGCATAAGAGACACTGGGTCCCAGGGCATCCATCCCTACCCACATTTCACCACACACCATGGGTGGCATCCCAGACAGTTTACGGAAAATCCCGTACAAATACGTCCCCTTTTCATTTGAAGTGTCCGCGCGACCCCCGGGTCCGGTAGAATCCCTCGAGCCACACTGCGGGTCCGGATCCGAGCAGCCCGGCTGCTGGCACGGGGGCGGCACATAAGCATGTTTTTGCTCCTATAGTTATATAGTAAGCTCAGTTATGGTACCATATTTAAGCAGTAAGCTTAGTTCTGGTACTATGTCTATGCAGTAAGCTTGTTCTGTTCCCGTAGCTATGTAGGAGGCTTGATTCTGTTGCTGTTTCTATATAGTAGACTGAGTAAGTACAATTTTGTTCCTGTATGGGTACAGTAAGCTCCGTTCTGTTCCTGTAGCTATATAGCAAGCTCAGTTGTGCTCCGGTATCTCTGTAGTAAGCTCAATTCTGCTCTCATATCTCTGTAGTAAGCTCGATTCTGCTCTCATATCTCTGTAGTAAGCTCAGTTCTGATCTCGTATCTCTTTAGTAAGCTCGGTTCTGCTCCCATATCCCTGTAGTAAGCTTGGTTCTGCTCCCTTATCTCTGTAGTAAGCTCGGTTCTGCTCCCTTATCTCTGTAGTAAGCTCGGTTCTGCTCCCTTATCTCTGTAGTTAGCTCCGTTCTGCTCCCAGATCTCAGCAGTAAGCTCGGTTCTGCTTCCTTATCTCTGTAGTAAGCTTGGTTCTGCTTCTCTGCCGCCTCCGTGCCAGCAGCCGAGCTGCTCGGATCCGGATTCGCGGTGGATCGAGGGTCTCCGGACCCAGGGGTCGTGCGGTCACCCAAATGAAGGGGTTTTATTTACAAGGTATTTTATAGAGTTTGTGATGCCACCTGTGGTATGTGGTAATTAGGAGTACCACCACTGCAGTTGGGAGAACCCAGGCATGATGGAATAGGGCAGCCAGGTGTTGTAACCCTCCACGGGTAGGGGTGGATAGTTCGGGTCCCGTCCCCAATGGTGCTGCCTGGTGATCCGTGACCTGCCTCCTGGCACTAAGTTTACTTCTTTGGTGGTCCCGTTAGTATGAAACTTGCTAGGTCCCGCTCCCCACTATGGCTAAGTGTGGGAGCTTGCTCTCAGGGTTCACACTTGGGATTTTCTGGACTGTTTTGAGTGGAAAGTCCTATCCCCCTCATTGCGCTAGTACCCAGATTTTTGAGCGGGTGGGAATGGCTCTTGAAGACTCCGTTCTCCTCGGGTAAATTATCGGGTTGCCTGAAGCTACTCCCCGACCTAGGGTCCACTTATTCCGTCGTGCGCTAGTCCCAGCCCGGTGATGGTGCAAGGCCGCCGACTGTCCTCCTCGACAGATCCATGCCCCTTGCCACAATCCCCTGCGACCGGGGGACTAGCTCCTCTAGGCCCAGACCACCGTCTGCTACCTAGATTACTTCCTAGGAGCCCTGCGCCTGACCTCCTCTCACTTTCACTTCCCAGACCCGACTCTTTCCTTTTGACACTCCTGACCTCCCCTCTTCAACCCCCCAAGGTGGGCAACTCTATTCCACTTAAGCCGTCCACTGGTGTGTTTGGTGGGTGTGGTGCAGGGTGTATCTAGGGTTTGATTAGCTGATGTAGGCAACACCATGTGGTTAGGGACCCTAAACCAAGAAGGAGGTGGATACTGCACGGTAGGGCAGATTGTGCAATACCCTGAGACGACTGGATAGTCCAGGAGCGTCACACTTCCATATCTCTGTAGTAAGCTCGGTTCTGCTCCTTTATCTCTGTAGTAAGCTCGGTTCTGCTTCCATATCTCTGTAGTAAGCTCGGTTCTGCTCCCTTATCTCTGCAGTAAGCCCGGTTCTGCTCCCGTATATCTGCAGTAAGCTCGGTTCTGC
The DNA here is from genome assembly GCF_048569485.1 of Anomaloglossus baeobatrachus. NCBI lineage: Eukaryota > Metazoa > Chordata > Amphibia > Anura > Aromobatidae > Anomaloglossus > Anomaloglossus baeobatrachus. Next base: position 233,141,477 of record NC_134357.1, read on the forward strand.
TCCCTTATCTCTGCAGTAAGCCCGGTTCTGCACCCTTATATCTGCAGTAAGCTCGGTTCTGTTCTCATATCTCTGTAGTAAGCTCCTTGCAGTTCCCATATCTATGTAGTCATCTTGGTTCTGTTGCAGTATCTATGTAAGCAGTAAGCACAGTTTTGTTCCAATATATATGTACCAGTCTGTTCATAAAGCCTCTTACCACTGATGCTTTAATGCAGTGGCCAGAGATAAACAGACCAAAGGTGGGCCACCGCAACTTGAAGGCCACTGCCTTATGATTGCCCCCCAGACTAAAATGTTCCAGATAGCCCCTGATAATAGGGCTAATTCTGTTACTTTTATGTCTCCTTTTTTTTGTAATTTTGGGTTTCACGCTAGGTTCTCTTCTGGGCAGGTTGAGGCTTCAGCCTGTCTGTGAGTTGATACTCTGGTTAACAGAATGATACAGATTTGGAATCAAGTAATGGACAAATTTTTTTTGTCCCAGAAGAATGCTCAAAGGTTTGCCAACCGTCGTAGGACTAATGGTTCCCGTTTTAAAGTGGGAGACATGGTTTGGCTTTCCTCTAAACATATTTCTATGAGGGTTTCTTCATCTAAATTTAAGCCAAGATTTATTGGTCTTTACAAAATTTTGGAAATCATTAATCCTGTATCTTTTCGTTTGGCTCTTTCTGAGTCTTTTAAGAGTCATGTTTTTCACAAGTCTTTGTTGAAGAGACATATTGAACCTGCAGTTCCTACTGCTGCACCTCCTGACCCTGTTTTGGTAGAGAGGGCTCTAGAGTATGAAGTGGAGAAAATTTTTCAATTCCCGCCTTAGTGGATGGAGGTTTCAGTACCTTGTTAAGTGGAAAGGTTACGGCCAAGAGGACAATTCTTGAGTATTTGCTTCGGACATTCATGCTGACAGAGTGATTTGCACCTTCCATCATGCCCATCTTAAGAGGCCTGGTGGTTCTGGTGAGGGTTCGGTGACCCCCTCCTCAAGGGGGAAGGGTACTGTTGTGAATTCCATGATGGTGCTGTCCCTGGGAGTGATTCTGGATTCCCTCTGGTGGTTAGTGCTGGTAGTGAGTCCGATTCTGTATCTGTCGCTCAGACAGGTGTAGAAGATGATTGCGGTTTCAGGTAGCCTATTGAGTCCAGCCTGAGGGTATAAAGGAAAGCTGTTTCTGTCTAACCTTTGCCAGTGATAATTGTTTTTGCCTCATGGGAGGAGTCCTGAATCCCTGTCCTCGAGCCTTTGGGCTTTTGCTTGCCTCTTTAGGTTTTTGTTTTACCTTTTGAGCCTTTTTTGGATTCTCCAGGAATGCTTTCAACAGCGGTTTTTCGTTCCTTTGTATCGGTTCTTTTCCCATGTCATCCTGAGTCTGCAGCAATGCCTGATAAGTATTTTGCTCTCTTTGTCTGGGCTTAGTTTGGGCTAAATTTTCACTGAAGGGCTTTTCTGCTTGATTTATGCCTTTTACTGAACCTGTGTTTGAGAATATTATCTTTTGTTTCTTGCTGGTAAATAAGTGCTTTTCCTGTACCATTTTTTTGATGAGCGATTTATTCCCAGCGAGAAAGGGAGTTGTTACTCCCTGTCTGATCAGGATTTGTATTTTTGTATCTCATGTGTATGATATTTCTATTAAATTTGCATTTTACATTTAAATGTATGTGCAAAAGAGTTCCTGATATAGTGGGAAGAAGATCGTGTGATCTTTATGGGAATTTGTTTATTATCAGGTGTTGGTATTCTTTCAGGGTTTTTGCTGGTTGCAACCAGTAATTTATCCTATCCTTTTGTATCTAGCTAGCAGGGCCTCACTTTGCTTAACCCTATACTTTTCATCTGTGTTGTTTTTTCTTACAACATCATTATATGTTGGGGGCTTTTTACTTTCCTTTGGGGCTCTTCCGAGGCAAGTCAGGATTCGTCATTTAATCTTTGAGGTTAGCTAGTTCTCCGGCGGTGACGAGGCATCTAGGTTGGTTAGGAACGCTCCACCGCTACTTCTAGTTGTGGTGTTGTAGTCAGGGGATTGCAGCCAACTAGGTTTCCAACTGCTCTTTGTGCATTATCATCAATCTTGGCTGTCATTTACTGCCCCCCAGGGCCAGCCACTGCCTTTTTTCATCATTTGACCACCTGGCTACTACACTTCCTTTCCACCGACATCCCCACAATCATCATGGGTGATTTCAACATCCCCATTGACACTTCCCACTCATCTGTCTCCAAACGTCTAACACTCACTTCCTCCTTCGGTCTCACCCAATGGTCCTCTGCAGCTACTCACAAAGATGGCCACATGCTGGACCTCATCTTCACTCGCCTCTGTTCCCTATCTAACCTCTGTAACTCTCCTCTCCCCCTGTCTGACCACAACCTACTCACATTCTCCTCCCTCTCTTCTCCAAGTACGCAACCCCCCTTCCACAAACTTTCACACCCTCGCAGAAATATCAAACACCTTGATTTACACGCACTTTCTCAGTCCCTTCTCCCTTTCATAGATATTGCGTTTTTACACGATGCAGATGCTGCTGCAACTTTATACAACACTACAATCTCTGCAGCTCTCGAATCAGCTGCCCCCTCACACACACCAAAACCCGCACAATCAACAGGCAACCCTGGCACACGAGTCAGACTATAGAACTGAGACGGGCTTCCAGAATTGCTGAGCGCAGATGGAAGAAGTCTCATTCTACTGAGCACTTCATTGAATATAAAGAGTCCCTCACCACCTTCAAGTCCACATTCACTGCTGCAAAACAAACCTATTTCTCATCCCTCATATCTTCTCTCTCTCTCTCACAACCCTAAACAGCTATTCAACACTTTCAATTCTCTCCTCCATCCCCCAGCACCACCTCCCTCTCCTCTCATCTCATCTCAGCTGAAGACTTTGCCTCTTTCTTCAAGCAGAAGATTGACAACACCAGAGAAAGCTTTGGCCCACAATCACCACAGCCCCTCATCATAGCTACTCAGCCCTCTTCCTCCAAATCCAGCTTCTCCACCATGACAGAAAACAATCTTTCCACTCTACTCTCAAGATCACATCTAACCACATGTGCACTTGACCCGCTCCCATCGCACCTCATCCCCAACATCACCGCAGTCCTCATCCCAGCCCTAACCCATCTCTTCAACCTATCACTAACAAGTGGTATATTCCCCTCATGCTTTAAACATGACTCCACTACACCCATCCTCAAAAAGCCCTCCCTTGACCCATCCTCTGTGTCAAACTATTGCCGCATATCCCTTCTCCCCTATGCCTCAAAACTACTGGAACAGCATGTCCATCTTGAATTGTCCTCATACCTCTCCTCCTGCTCCCCCTTTGACCAGCTACAATCTGGTTTCCGACCACATCACTCTACTGAAACTACCCTAACCAAAGTCACCAATGATCTACTAACCGCCAAAGCCAAGCGACACTACTCTATCCTCCTCCTCCTGGACCTGTCCTCTGCCTTCGACACAGTAGACTATTCCCTCCTTCTACGGATTCTCTCATCTCTGGGCATCACAGACTTGGCCCTATCTTGGATATCCCCATACCTAACCGACCGAACTTTCAGCGTCTCCCATTCTCACACCACTTCCTCATCTCGCCCCCTATCTGTCGGTGTCCCCCAAGGCTCAGTTCTTGGACCCCTGCTGTTCTCTATCTACACCTTCAGCCTGGGACAGCTCATAGAGTCCCACGGCTTTCAGTATCATCTCTATGCCGATGACACGCAGATCTACCTCTCTGGACCTGATATTACCTCTCTACTAACCAAAATTCCACAATGTCTACTATTTCATCCTTCTTCTCTGCGCGATTCCTAAAGCCTGGACAAAACAGAGTTCATTGTCTTTCCTCTTCCTCACTCATCTCCGCCAACAAGCCTTTCCATCAAACTTGATGGTTGCTCACTCTCCCCAGTCTCACAAGCTCGCTGCCTTGGAGTAACCCTCGACTCTGCTCTTATCCTTCAAGCCACACATCCAAGCCCTCTTCACCTCATGCAGACTACAATTCAAAAACATCTCCCGGATCTGTGCTTTCCTTAACCAAAAATCAGCAAAAACATTAGTGCATGCCCTCATCTCCCGCCTCGACTACTGCAACCTCCTGCTCTCTGGCCTCCCTCCAACACTCTTGCACCCCTCCAATCTTAAACTCTGCGGCCCGCTTAATCCACCTCTCCCCTCGCTATTCCCCAGCTTCGCCACTCTGCCAATCCCTTCACTGGCTTCCTATCCCCAACGACTCCAGTTCAAAACATTAACCATGACATACAAAGCCATCCACAACCTGTCTCCTCCTGTCTCCTCCTTACATCTGTGACCTAGTCTCACGGTACCTACCTGCACGTGTGATGCCCTGGACTAATAAGGTCGTCCCAGGTAGTCCCATGCACACACCCCCTCCCTAAAAAGGTGACAGCAGCCAAACTTAAAAACCTTGTCACCACCCTCCGGGTTTGATGTCCACACCAGGGGGGTGGAGCCAGGCGGTTGTCTCCACCCACCGAGGAGTTCACAGGCCTGGAAAAAGACACAAGTTGAGTGTAGTAGCTTAGTCTTCTCAGTGAAGGAGAGAGGTCGAGTTCAAGGGCAGACCTGTGACCAGGCCTGCCAATAGTCTACTCAGGTGTCTGGGTCGGAGCCCAGTCACCTCTGGCAAGGAGGCAGACGGTGGTGGCTGCCTGCAGGAGCTGGGATTACAGCCGGTGGAACCGTAGGGACCGGGGTCGGACGGTGGCCCGCCGGTACCGAACCGGGGAACCGATTGGAAACCGGAGCACCAGGAGCGGTACTCAGACCAAGTACAAAGCCCCAAACCGACAGGGCCGAGTCAAATCAACTGATTGAGCACTGGACTTAAGGACCTTTCCCACACAAGACCCGTTAGAAGACAACAGCCCAACCATACAGGGTAAAGCCACCGCCAAGGCATAGAGACCCAAAGGGCCAGCGTCTGTGGGCAAACAGGGCTCTACCGACAACCAGCAAGCTGGGGAGCGGACTACCGTTGCTTAGGCATAGGAGTCAAACATTCACACAAAGAGGTGCAGGAGAAAGGCGGAAACCACCAACCTGTTAAGGGAGAAGCTGCAGCCGACTGCGGGCCCCGTTCATCATCCCGTTTGGTTTACCAGAGACTCCAGTGTATTGTGTCATAGTGAGTACACCAGTGCTTTCGGGCCGCGCACCACGCCGCACCGCACCAGCATCCAGCCCGCACCTGTCCCCTTGCCTCAGCACCTCCCTCGGGCCCCCGGGACCATTACTCCCATACCCACGGAGGGGTCAACACCAAGCTGCGCAACACCGTCCTCGGGAGGCCTAGTTAACGGCAGTGGTGGCGTCCATCCATTCACCACAACCCGTAGGTGGTGTCACAAACTTACATCCCTTCCAAACCACCACGGCCCCGGCCATGGAACTCCCCACCGAAGTCCCTGTGTGTAGCGCCAACTCCCTTGCAGAGCGACGTGACCCCCGGGTCCGTGAGGAGCTCGAGCCACCCACCGTACGAGCACGGATCCAAGCGGCTCGGCAGACGGGCCAAGCCCGCGGGGCGGTAGACACGTAACCTCAGATCCTTCACAAGATCTCCTTCTCTACTCCTCTCTTGTCTCCTCTTCCCACAATCGCGTACAAGATTTCTCCCGTGCCTCCCCCATACTCTGGAATGCTCTACCTCAGCATATCAGACTCTCCCCTACCGTGGAAAGCTTAAAGAGGAACCTCAAGACCCACCTCTTCCAACAAGCATGGCAACCTACAATAGCCCTCAGTCCAGTACAGCACTGCGTAACCAGCTCTGTTATCACCTATTGTACCATCACCCATGACGCATCTATAAGGGATAGGCAGGTTACCAGGTTCCACACCCCCCGTACCATATTTACTTAAATAAAGACGATAACCACGACTTTATTGCAAGGAATGGCCACAGCTTTTATTTTTAACCGTATATATGTATACCAAACTCGTGGCTCAAACATGCCACCCATTGTTAAACATAACCTTATACATATATACCCTTATAACCAAAACCACCGATAGATCCATCCGAGAGGGAAAAAAACATCATTCTTAACCCCCCGGCCGTAACCTCCAACCGGCCCAGAGGACCACCTCGGCCGTGACCAACCGGCCCGAGGTGAGGGGTAATAACGTTCCATCGTTAATTACCCCCACCCAGAACCTGCAGGACCTCCGCCCACAAGTTCCCATCCACTCCGAAGCCACTCCCCTTGAGCGACTTCGTACCAACAAACCGACTGTCGGTACTCCCAACCTCTCAGACGGACCTATCACCCCGCTGTGACAACAAAACAAACATCCATTTTTTATTTTTTTTTTTTGACAAAAACCATCACCCCCTTTTTTTTTTTTTTTTTTTTTTAAGTGTATATTATTTTTTTTTTTTTCTATAATAATAAGGGCGGGCGGGTGGGCACAAAGTTCAGGCGACGAAAGGGGAGGTAACACATTTTTACACTCTCTTTATACCTCATACTACACCCCCACCCCTTCCCTGCTCTCCACCAATCCCCCCTCCAGTACCATCCACCAATCCTATGCCCCCATCTACCTCCCCCATCCCCAACCAAAACCTTTAACTCTTTACTACCCTGCACCCTCCCGATCGTTATGGGCCTGTTCACCCCTATGGGGCTCACTGCCCTTCTTGACGCATCTATAAGGGATAGGCAGGTTACCAGGTTCCACACCCCCCGTACCATATTTACTTAAATATAGACGATAACCACGACTTTATTGCAAGGAATGGCCACAGCTTTTATTTTTAACCGTATATATGTATACCAAACTCGTGGCTCAAACATGCCACCCATTGTTAAACATAACCTTATACATATATACCCTTATAACCAAAACCACCGATAGATCCATCCGAGAGGGAAAAAAACATCATTCTTAACCCCCCCGGCCGTAACCTCCAACCGGCCCAGAGGACCACCTCGGCCGTGACCAACCGGCCCGAGGTGAGGGGTAATAACGTTCCATCGTTAATTACCCCCACCCAGAACCTGCAGGACCTCCGCCCACAAGTTCCCATCCACTCCGAAGCCACTCCCCTTGAGCGACTTCGTACCAACAAACCGACTGTCGGTACTCCCAACCTCTCAGACGGACCTATCACCCCGCCACAGACCGGCCACGTGACACCTTACTTGGCCCGGGCCCTCCACACCCCCAGCGCTTGCTCCAGACCATCCCTCAATCCCAACATCCACAAATCTAAACCCACGTCCGTGAGATGGACCCCATCTCGCCTTAGGTACTGTTCCGTGGACTCCTCCAATTCTCTGTGCCGCACCCCCAAACCACCATTCCGCGCCACAAACCTGCCAATTGCCCGGTTCAATTTGCTCCGAGCCCTGTTGATACGGTCCACCGACCTACCAAAACGCCACTGCGACCGAGCTATAATATCCGACCACACAATAACAATGCCCAAGAACGCCCTCCACAAATGCAACAGGTCCAGCTTTATGTCCCTTTTTAATTCCCTCGCCGACCTTACTCCCAAATCATTCCCCCCCACATGTAAAATCAACACATCCGGGTCTCGATCCATGCAGCTATAATAAGCCACCTCGGGGCGCACTCTACCCCAGGTCATGCCCCGAATTCCCAGCCACTTTACTCGGGCTTCCGTCACCGCCACTCCAAGCTGCCGACCGTCGCGACGAACATCCGCCCGCAACGCTCCCCAATACACATAGGAGTGCCCGAGGATCCACACAAGGCATGGACCTACAAAATACAAAGGCCACGAATAAAAACAGCAACAGAACAATAAAATTATCACATACCAGAATCAAAACGCAAACAAGGAATCCCCCACCCTCGAACCATCACCTGACCAAGTGAGGCCTAATGTACAAGCGAAACCTGGAAGACTCCCACCTCCCAATCCGCCGGATACAATCCTCACTCAAACCCCACCTAGCGGCTTCCGTTGCCGCCCCAATCCGGAAGGAGTGAGACCCGTACTCGCTTGGCTCCTCCCCCACCCGTGCTAAAGCCATCTTCAGCACCGCATTGAATTGGTAACGCGACAAAGCCAATCCGTCCGCATGCCTAAGGAAAACACCGGGGTAACCACCGCGCACCCTTAAAAACTCTGAAACTTGTACCACCGGGCACAACTGGTGCCCCGGTAACGCAAACAACACAACTAAGCGCCCCCGGCCCCTTTGATCCGTCTTCGAAAAACGAAGCCGGCATTTCACTCTATCCTCCCCCAGCATTACATCCTCCATCAGCAAACCACCCATCGCTTGCTTAGTCGGGCTGACCAATTCACCAATGCGAAAGGCCCCAAAAAACGCCAATACAAAAGCTACCGAAAACAACACCCGCTCATAAGGAGACGAACACAACTCCCCTAAACACCCCACTAAACGACCCAACAATGGCAATGACACCGGCCGCCTCATGTCACGCGACTGGGCCCCTTTGCGAAAACCCTTCATTGCCTGCCGCACCAGAAAATCCTTAGTCGCGTCCCGCACTCCTTGCATCTGAAACAAGAAGGCCAACGCCGCCAACTTGCAACCAATCACCGAAATGGACCGACCTGCCGAAAAGTCCCCACTAATTAACATCAGGACCCCCAACACTCGGCCCTTGTAACCCGACTCCATGAAGTCCCCACTTTCCAACTCTGCCCATTCCTTCCACACCGCCTGATATCGGCACCAAGTAGCCTCAGACACCGATTTCCTAATTCCCTCAAATGCTACACTGATGCCAGGCCCCACAGCCATTCCGGGCAAGGCTCTCCATCCGCGTCCGCTCCCGGCACCAGCGTCCTGAACCTGCAAAACTGAAATCGTGATAGCGCGTCAGCCACCTCGTTTCGAACCCCTGGCACATGCCGAGCCACCACGCAAATGTTTAACTCCAAGCAACGCAACACCAGATGCCTTAAATACCCCACCACCGGCGGAGATTTTGCCGACAGTGCATTGATGGAATGCACCACCGCCATGTTGTCACAATGCATGCAAACCCTTCTTCCGGAAAAAACGGGGCCCCACAACTCCACCGCCACAATAATGGGAAACAATTCCAGCAGCGCCAAATTCCTTACCAAACCTGCTTCCACCCAAAGCCGTGGCCACTTTCCCACACACCAGCGCGTCTGAAAAATTGCTCCAAAACCTGTCGCTCCAGCCGCATCAGTATACAATTCCAGCTGGCTATTAGACAATGCCTCACTCATCCAAAGGGTCCGACCGTTGTACCGGTCCAAGAACTCCTCCCAAACCAACAAATCCCCCTTCATCACTTTGGTCACTCTGACAAAGTGATTTGGAGCTTTCACCCCCGCGGTTGCGCTCGCCAGTCTCCTATTAAATATCCGCCCCATCGGCATAATGCGACAAGCGAAATTCAATTTCCCGAGCACTGACTGCAAATCCCGCAACCGCACCTTCTTGGCCTGAGACAAAAACCGCACCGACGCCTTCAAATCCATAAGCTTCCCCTCCGGCAACCGGCATTCCATTGCCAATGTATCAATTTCGATACCTAAGAAACATAGAGCCGTCACCGGCCCTTCTGTTTTTTCTTTCGCCAGTGGAATACCTAGGCTCTGCGCGATCCGCTCTAACGTAAATAACAACAAGGAGCAAACCGAAGAGCCCACCGGACCCACGCAAAAGAAGTCATCCAAATAGTGAATCACTGAATGGACTCCTGCCACATCCTTGACTACCCATTCCACAAAAGTACTGAATGCCTCAAAATAAGCACACGAAATGGAACAGCCCATCGGCAGGCAGCGATCCACGTAGTAATCACCATCCCACATACACCCTAAGAGATGAAGGCTCTCTGGATGCACCGGGAGTAAACGAAAAGCTGCTTCCACATCCGCCTTTGCCATCAGGGCCCCTCGCCCCGCAACCCTTACCAACTCCAAGGCCTTATCGAACTATACATAACATACCGCCGACAACTCTGGTGATATCCCATCATTCACCGACAATCCCGCCGGATAAGATAAATGATGAATGAGCCGAAATTTGTTCGGCTCCTTCTTAGGTACCACCCCAAGGGGGGAAATCCTTAGGTTGGAGAATGGCGGGTCCTGGAATGGGCCCGCCATCCTCCCCAACTCCACCTCCTTTTGCAGCTTTTCCTTCACCACCTCCGGATGCTCTTTTGCGGACCACAAATTCCCCGGGCGAAACACCGTGTCAGGATTCCGGGATTTCCAGTTCTCTTTTGAAAGAGCTTGCCCTCTGTTAACATGGAGTTTGCTGTTCTGTTGCCCTACTTCCTGTCCATCTGTTTAAAAGGCCGCCCCTAAGCTTAGTCCAGTGCCTGAGTATACTGCTTGCTGTGTACTCCTGCTTTGCTGCTCTTGTTTCCTGATTGACATTTGGATCCTCCTGAAAATCAACCGACACCGACTCTGGACTTCACCTGGTCTCATCAAGCTGTGCCCGGACTCCGTCTGCCGTCTTTGGTCAGCACTTCTGCCCGGTTCTTTCCGGTTCGTAACCACTCTGGACTCTCGTCTCGTACGGACATTTTTGGACTCTACCTATTGCCCTGTGTGTCCCGGCTGCTGCGCATTTAGGCCTTCTGGGGTGATTGCCAGACAGTCCCTGTATAGGGGTTCGCTCTTGGTGGTCTCCCTGGGGGAGTCCGGTGCGTGGCCCCGGGAATTCCCTTCGCTCCGGTCCTGGAAGGTATTTCCTGTGTTTTATGTTCTACTGTGTTTTTGTTCCGTATATATATATATATATATATTGTTGGTTACATATTATAAACATCTCTGCACCAAGAACTCGTCTCCGGTTGTCATTGCCCTAACGCAATCGAAATCCTCAGTACATACATTAGTATTACATTATACTCAGGCCATAAAAAGGATTTCGCTGGGGCAATGACTGAGACACGAGTAGATCAGCTTTTCTCCATGATTAACTCCTTGCAGCAGGAGATGGAGACGGTGCAAACTAAGCTTAGAGATGTGGAGGTACAGCTGGGCCATGATCACCAGGTACTGGGTCCGGCTATTCAGGATTTGCGAACCAGAGTGGAGGCTCAGGAAGCCGCCCCCACTACGTCCGTATCAGCTGCCGGTATGCCTAGGTTACCCCCATTTCGTTTCAGTGGTGATCGTAGTCAGTTTCGTGGATTTGTTAACCAGTGTATACTGTTTTTTGATGTACATGCTGATTATTACCGTTCTGACCGGTCAAAAGTGTTATGTATAATCATGTTGTTAACCTCACGAGCACTGGCTTGGGCTAATCCTATGATAGAGAATCGTGATATCCGTTTAAATCACCTGGATGACTTTCTGACAGCAATGGCGCAGATGTTTGATGATCCGAATCGCCGTGCTACCGCTGAATCGGCTCTCCTTTCCTTACGTCAGGGAAAGCGGTCTGTCGTTGAATACGCCACTGAGTTCAGGAGGTTAGTGGTAGACACCGACTGGGGAAACAATGCGTTATTGTCAGTTTTCAGAAAAGGTTTGTCCGGTACCATCAAGGACGAGTTAGCTCGTTCCGAATCTCCAGGGGATTTTGAACTGTTTCTCCAACACTGTGTGCGTATCGATACCCGTTTGACGGAACGTAGACAGGAAAAATGGGCAGCTGTAAACCGGGTAACCAACTATGCGTTTCCTTCCAGAGAACCCGCTCTCAGGACGCCACGGGAGGCCGAGGATGTTCTTATGCAGGTGGACTCTCTGCAAAAGCGAGAGACCAACGAACGTCGTGAACACCAGCTCCGTGAGCGTTTGTGTTTCTATTGCGGTCAATCGGACCATTTCCTGATTGACTGCCCAAGACGTCCAAATTGCCCAAATAAGGTATTGGCAGCCATGGCAGAGTGTGACAACACGGACGCAGAGTCCGATATCTCTGAGGCAAGTGGACACCTGGATGCGGTATTTCCCTTGACTGTAATGTCAACTTCACCTAAGGACTCAGAAGGGAAATACACCCATTGCTCGCTTCCCATTCAGATACGGTGGGAGGGACAGTTAATTCCTACATCTGCTATGATAGACTCTGGGGCAGGGGGAAATTTCATGGACTCTTCTTTTGCCAGGAAACACGGTATCCAGACACAACAAAGATCCTCACCGGTTACCATGGAGACGGTAGACGGATCTCCATTAGTTTCTGGACCAGTTGATCGGGAAACAGTACCCCTAGAATGTGTGATGAAGCCAGGTCAGCAGGAGACCCTTGTTTTCATGTTGATTTCTTCTCCCCATTTTCCGATAATTTTAGGAATTCCGTGGCTACGGTCTACAAATCCAGTCATCGATTGGGAGACTAAAGAAATCTCCTTCCCACCGCAGAGTGGTCCGACCATTAGTCCAACTGTACCGGTTCCAGTAACACCGAATGCGGAGGGCACTGTACAGGTACCTGTTCTACCCCCGGTTTATCATGACTTTGCTGATATATGCGACAAAAGAAAAGCCGATCGGCTTCCCCCGCATAGACCGTATGATTGTCCCATAGACTTACTCCCAGGGGCGGAGATCCCGTTTGGTCATGTCTACCCGTTGGCGGCACCTGAGTTAGAAGCACTAAAGGATTACATCGATGAGAGTCTAGCCAAGGAATTTATTCGCCCTTCCACCTCACCAGCAGGGGCACCCATCTTTTTCGTGAAAAAGAAAGAGGGGACTCTGAGACCTTGTATCGACTACCGAGAACTAAATAAGATAACCATCTGGAACCGGTATCCGTTACCGTTGATTCCTGAGCTATTGGAGAGAGTCCAACAGGCAAAGATATTCACTAAATTGGATCTCCGTGGGGCATATAATCTACTCCGCATACGTCCCGGAGACGAGTGGAAGACAGCGTTCAGATGTCGGTATGGACATTATGAGTACCTAGTGATGCCTTTTGGACTTTGTAACGCTCCTGCGGCTTTCCAACACCTAGTCAACGATATTTTTAGGGATATAATGGACCAATTCATGGTGATTTACCTGGATGATATCCTGATCTTTTCTGATTCCCTACAGGAACACCAGGAGCACGTCAAGACCGTACTTACCCGACTGAGGGATAACCACCTGTATATTAAACTGGAGAAGTGCGAATTCCATTGCTCAAAAATACAATTTTTAGGATATGTCATCTCTCCTCAGGGACTGAACATGGAGTCTGGCAAGATACAAGCAATTCTAGACTGGCCGGAACCGGGAAACATCAAGGAGGTACAACGCTTTGTCGGTTTTGCCAACTTTTACAGACTCTTTATCCGTAACTTTTCAGAGATCGTCCGTCCTATTACTCTGTTAACCAAGAAAGGACAGAAGTTTGTGTGGTCCACCCAGGCCCAGGAAGCTTTCAATCGTCTCAAGGTTTGTTTTACCTCAGCACCAATACTAATACACCCGAATCCCGCACTCCCCTTTATTGTGGAAGTCGACGCTTCCGATTATGCATTAGGGGCTATCCTTTCCCAAAGAACTGGGGACAAGAGTCTCTTGCATCCGTGTGCTTTCTTTTCTCGCCGGTTGTCCCCTGCAGAAAGGAACTATGACATTGCGGACAAGGAATTGTTGGCGATTATTGCAGCTTTTAAGGAATGGAGACACCACTTACAGGGAGCAGCGCAGCAAGTGATAGTTCTCACAGACCATCGTAACCTGGAATTCCTTAAATCTGCCAGGTGTCTGTCTCCACGGCAAGCCCGTTGGAGCTTGTTCCTTAACCAGTTCAATTTTATCGTTACATACCGTCCAGGTTCACGTAATGGGAAAGCCGATGCCTTGTCCCGAATCCACGCCATGGACTCCGTGCCTGGAACCCCGTCTCAGACCGTGTTATCAGATGCCAATTTCGTTGGAGTAATCCAGGACCAGGACTTATTGGGAGGACATCAAGCTGGCCTATGATGGTGACGTATTTCTTGCTGCCCCCCCGAATGATGTGACTCTTGTCCTTCGGAATGGTGTGTGGTTGAGAGAGCGACGTATTTATGTCCCGGAGGCTGTAAGACTTCGGGTTCTCAAGTTGGTCCATGACTCCGTGTTGGCAGGTCATAGGGGGGTACAGAAGACGCAGGAATTTCTGAGTCGTTTTTTCTGGTGGCCAACCTGTTTAAAGGATGTAAAAGACTATGTCCACTCATGTGTGGTTTGTGCCCGGTGCAAGGTCCCTCGTGTGGCTCCTACGGGACTCCTTCAACCGTTACCCGTTCCTTCTCGCCCTTGGGGATCCATCTCAATGGATTTTATTGTGGAGTTGCCAGTCTCAGGCGGTCACAATACCATTTTAGTGGTGGTGGATCGGTTGACAAAAGCTGCTCACTTTATTCCGTGTACCGGTCTTCCCTCAGCCGCAGAGATAGTGGATTTGGTTATCCAGAATATATTCCGATTGCATGGGGTACCAGATGAGATCATCTCTGACCGGGGCGTGCAGTTCACGTCTAAGTTCTGGAAGGGGTTTTGTTCGGCACTCCAGATTGATGTCTGTTTGTCTTCTGCATACCATCCTCAGACAAATGGGCAAACCGAACGGACTAATCAAACCCTGGAGCAGTACCTCCGATGTTATGTCAGCCATCTGCAGGACGATTGGTTGAAGATGCTTCCTTTGGCAGAGTTCTCGTATAACAACACTCAGAGCAGCTCCACTAAGGTAACGCCCTTTTTTGCTAACTTGGGTTACCATCCGAATGTTTTGCCTAGGTCACCGGTTGCGGTTTCGGTGCCAGCGGTGGAGGACAGAGTGACGGAGCTACGACAGAATCTGGAGGTTTTAAAGGACACTATGGCTTCGGCTCAGGAGCGTTACAAGAAGTCGGCAGACACTCACCGGAAACAGGCACCCATGTATAAGGTAGGGGACTCGGTGTGGTTGTCCACCAAAAACCTGAGATTGGGTGTTCCTTCGCAGAAGCTGGGGCAGAAATTCATCGGTCCGTTTAAGATCACCGGGATCGTGAGCCCTGTGGCCTGTCGGCTGAGGTTGCCGCACCATTTAAAGGTACACCCGGTCTTTCATGTTTCTCTCCTCAAACCCGTTTCCCCTAATACGTTTCATGGTCGTATCGTGCCTCCTCCTCCGCCTGTGATGGTTGACGGCGAGGAGCAGTTCGTGGTTGAGGACATTATTGACTCCCGGCTCCATCGGCATCGGCTTCAGTATCTGGTACGTTGGCAGGGGTACTCCCCCGAGGACGATTCCTGGGAACCTGTGGGAAACATTCGGGCGCCCCGGAAGGTTGCTCAGTTTCATCGGCGGTACCCGGACAAGCCAGGCCCTGATCCGTCCTGAGGCCGTTTCTGGGGGGGGGAGTACTGTCAGGATTCCGGGATTTCCAGTTCTCTTTTGAAAGAGCTTGCCCTCTGTTAACATGGAGTTTGCTGTTCTGTTGCCCTACTTCCTGTCCATCTGTTTAAAAGGCCGCCCCTAAGCTTAGTCCAGTGCCTGAGTATACTGCTTGCTGTGTACTCCTGCTTTGCTGCTCTTGTTTCCTGATTGACATTTGGATCCTCCTGAAAATCAACCGACACCGACTCTGGACTTCACCTGGTCTCATCAAGCTGTGCCCGGACTCCGTCTGCCGTCTTTGGTCAGCACTTCTGCCCGGTTCTTTCCGGTTCGTAACCACTCTGGACTCTCGTCTCGTACGGACATTTTTGGACTCTACCTATTGCCCTGTGTGTCCCGGCTGCTGCGCATTTAGGCCTTCTGGGGTGATTGCCAGACAGTCCCTGTATAGGGGTTCGCTCTTGGTGGTCTCCCTGGGGGAGTCCGGTGCGTGGCCCCGGGAATTCCCTTCGCTCCGATCCTGGAAGGTATTTCCTGTGTTTTATGTTCTACTGTGTTTTTGTTCCGTTTATATATATATTGTTGGTTACATATTATAAACATCTCTGCACCAAGAACTCGTCTCCGGTTGTCATTGCCCTAACGCAATCGAAATCCTCAGTACATACATTAGTATTACACACCGGCACCTCAGATTCAAACAGAATCCGAAAACCCTCCGTAAAACCACGTACCAACAACTCTGCCGCCCGAACATCTGGGTATCTATTTAAATAGGGAAGCATCGCCTCTACCCTCACTGGCGTCCTCCCTTTTTCCAGACCCCTCCCCCGCCTTTCCCTATCCTTTCTTAAAGCACCTGGCCAAGGAGTGGGAACCTCCACATCCGGAACACTCATGTTTGAATCGACATGAGGCCCCGAACTTACACTGTCCCTCGTTATATTGCCAACAAGCCCCCTTTTTCTGTCCAGCCGGGGACCCGCCGCTCGCACCCGGGCTCCCGGCACCCCCTCGAAAGGGCTGAGCTGGAGCCGTCATTAACCGCATCCACAAAGAAATATCTTTGTGACCCCACTGGACACCAGGCCGCAGAGCCTTCCGTTGCCGGAACTGCTCGTCATATCTTAACCACCCTAAACCGCCGTATACTCTATACGCCTCCCCTATCGCGTCCATATAACCAAATAGGGCGGAACAATGCTCCGGCTCCTTTTCCCCGATCACACTGGCTAAGATCGCAAAGGCCTGTAGCCAATTAGTAAACGTCCTCGGGATCAACCTATATTTCCGTTTTTCTTCGTCCTCTTTCTCCTTTTTTGTATCACTGGGCTTCACCTTATCCAAATTAAACTTCTCCAAGGGAAGCAGGGAAAAAATTTCCACATACTCCCCTTTCCAAATCTTTTCCCTCACCTCCTTTTTTAAATGAACCCCTAACTGACTTCAAAACACACATAAATTTCACTCCGCGCCCTATCATCCAACCGCACAACCTCATCCTCTTTTTCTTTTTCCTTTTCCGCCTCCTTACTCGCACCCACGTCAGCCGCCCCACCGGTCGCCTGTCCCGCACCTACCGCCGAGGTAGGGTCCCGCGCCGCAACCTGGCGCACCGGCGCCTCTGTCTGCACCACCTCCGAGGGGGCCCACCCACGCCCCCACCGGAGCCCCAGGCCCAATCCGACTAACCTGTTCCGCCGACAACCCCTGCAACACCCCCAAAAGCTGCCCCCAAAACTCCGGGCCCGGTAAACCAGACTGACCGACCGCACTCGCCCCCTGCGTAACGCTTCCCGCGGAGGAACCCCCGCCCCCACTACCCACAGCATTAAACATTTCTGTCGTCCGCTCACCAGGCTGCCGTTGCACCGACGTCGGCACAGCCGTGCCACGATCTTCCTGCTGCCGCTCCGTCCGACCTGTCGCTGCCATCGACCCTTCTTCCTCTCCGGAGTCCGAACTGCCGCCTGCAGGCCACAGGGGGGACCAGCGAGGGGACAGCCTGCACCTGGCGGCCGTCGACTCCCCCCACGGTCACCGCACCCCGCTCCTCCGGGCGTCTCCTGCTGGACCTCAGTCTTTTGGCACGACGTGGCGCCGTACCGCCGTCCATCCCTGACGGCCTCCGGTGTACTTGCTGCGCCGCTGCTGTGTCCTCCCTGCTCAGTGGGCTCCCTCCCTGCCGACTGCAGGAACGCTGTCCTGCCTCTGACAAACGCCGGGAACCCCCCCAGCACGATCATCGCCGGAGGGGACCGTAATCCGGGACCGCAGCAGGCACGCCGGGCCACCGTACTCCTCCCCCGCTCGTCTCTGCCTGCCGCCGCGCTCCACATCCGCTGCCCGTCCTGAGTCGCTCCCCTGCCGCCTGCAGGGAGTCTCCGCCGCTAATCCGGGACGCTGGGCTCCACTCCCGGCCCGCACATCACCGGGGGCTGCCGCTACTCTGATCCGGGGCCTTGCAGGCCGCGGACCGGAAGTAGGCCTCGCCGAAGCTCCGCCCACCTCCGACCCGCGGGATCTCCGGCGAGGATTCCTCCCGGCGGCCGGAAGCTCCACAGCAGCAGATGCGGGGTTCCCTTGTGCCAGAGGGTCCCCAAAGGGGCTCCTTGATCTCCTGCTCCCCCCCCCCCCCGCTGGGGGAGTAGCGCACCGGCGGCCGCGACCGCCGAGCACGTAGGACAGGCCCGGGCGCAGGAGCAGCAGGCATCACTGCTCCAGCACCGCAGACCGCCGCCAGCTGCTCCCGCAGCACGTCCGCACCCAGGACCTCCGATGCCCCACGCACCCATCAAGTCCATCAAAGCGGCCAGGTCAGCCATCGCAGGGGGATGCAGCACGGACGTCCTGGGCACAAAGTTCAGGCGACGAAAGGGGAGGTAACACATTTTTTACACTCTCTTTATACCTCATACTACACCCCCACCCCTTCCCTGCTCTCCACCAATCCCCCCTCCAGTACCATCCACCAATCCTATGCCCCCATCTACCTCCCCCATCCCCAACCAAAACCTTTAACTCCTTACTACCCTGCACCCTCCCGATCGTCATGGGCCTGTTCACCCCTATGGGGCTCACTGCCCTTCTTTCCCTGTAGACTGTGAGCCCTCGTGGGCAGGGTCCCCTCTCCTCCTATACCAGTCTGTTTTGTACTGTTAATGATTGTTGTACGTATACCCTCTTTCACTTGTAAAGCGCCATGGAATAAATGGCGCTATAATAATAAATAATAATAATCTTTTAATGGGATTTTTGTAGATCTTTTTGCTGTCTCCTAAACATAACAATAGTCGCTGTGTGCTCACTTCTCAAAATGAAAATGCAAGGCCACATCCTGTGTGTTGCATGGACCATACCTACCTGCTGTGCAAATACTCTTTGGGGAAATGGGGGGAGGGGGCAATTTATGCCAGTGTCCTGCTGTCTGTGTGGCGCCCTGGACAAGCCAGGTCGTCACAGAACTACACCAACACACCCTACACCCCAGTCAGGCACACCGAAGCCAAACACAAAATCCTTGTTGCCTTCCTCCAGGGGCTGATTTCCACACCAGGGGGTGGGCCAGGCGGTTGGTCCCGCCCACCGAGGAGTTCACAGTCCTGGAGGCGGGAAAAGGAAGGAGTTCAGAGTTGAGCAGTGAAAGTGAGAGGACGTAAAGTGGTAGTGGAGTAGTCTGAAGGTGGTCCGGGTGCGTGGCCCGGACGGAACAGCAAGGTTGGTAGACGGTGGTGACCGTCTGCAGGAGAGGGCTATTGGGGCAAACCGTAAGGACCGTGGATGGGCAGTGGCCCGGCGGGTACCGGATCGGCGAGCAAAGAGAAGCCAGCACCATCCGGCAGGGCTTACGGACCCCGACAAGGCTAGGAGTCGCCGTGGAATTTGTCAAATCCGTTAGCGAAGGGAACCTCCGGGGTTTCCCAGCACTCAAGTCCCGATTGAAGGCGACAGCTCAAACCGAAAAGGGAAACACAGTCACCGCCAAGGCTACAGGGCTACAGTACCCAGGGCCAGAGCCTGCGGGCAAAAGGGGCTCCGTCAGCATCCACCCAAGCTGGGGAGCGGGTTACCGGTGGGAAGCCATTGGAACCGTCACACAACACAGGTGCAGGGAAAGGCAGTCACCATCAACCTGCCGGGAGGAGAAACACCGCAGCCGTCTGTGGGACCCGTCCATCCAGCCGTTTGTTTTACCGGAGACTTTGCATTCGTCATTGGCTGAGTGAGTACCACCGTGCCGTGCGGCCCAGTGCTGCCCCCGCGACCCTGCACCTCACCAGGCCCCGTAACCCGCCTGCCATTCTTACCCAACCCCTCACCGGGCCTCGGGATAACCAACCCCCCTACCCACGGAGGGGAGAACCAACATCCAAGCTGCTCCCTGTCATCGCTCCCGGGATCCCCCGTCCAGAGCAGCGGTGGTGTCACCAATCTCACCACAACCGTGTGTGGCATCACGGACAATATCCCTAAACCCAAACCACCCCCTTTCACTCACCCGAGCAGTGGGTGAGCGCAGCGTCCCCTCCTCCGCCCGCGACATCTGCATAAAAGGTTTTTAAATCTCAAGACTCCAAGATGGGTCTCCAAGCTGTGTCTTGACTGCAGTTCCAGGGTTCTGGAAGCAAGAGGCCTAAGCCTGTCATTCTTGCATCTCTTGAGTTTTAAAATTAAAATGCCAGGCCACATCCTGTATGTTGCATGTACTATTCTTCCCTACTGTGCACACATGCTATGGGGAAATGGTGTGTGTGTGGAGTTGGGAATTGATACCACTGTCCTGCTATCTGCCTGAAATGTTTTCAAATCTCAACAATCCACTATGGGTCTCTAAGTTGTGCCTTGTCTGTACTGGCAGAGGTATGGGAGCACCAGCCCTACACCTGTCTATACACCTCTATATTTCTTATGTCAATAGTCGAGGAAGCTAATGGCCATGCCAAAACAGTGGTGCTGCACTGTAAAACTTTTTTCTGCTGTTTTGGAAGGTTTTAGACCCCCCCCTAAAGGTGTTGTCTCTGCCTTATGTTTGGCCTCCCATTGAATCCAATGGGGTTCGGAATTAGGTTCGGCGAAAAATTTAGCGAACAATTCGGCAAACGTAGCGTTCATTCGGTTTGGCTCGCAGAACCAACCTTTGAAAGGATTGTTCATCTCTACTCCTGACTAGAACTGTTACGCAAGGAGGAGCACCCAACCCGAAGCAACAAGGAAGTAAGGATACTGCATAGCTCTGAACTACTCAAGACACAACTTGAGAAATCACCTTTAACGGATTGTCTCTGGGAGAGAGAGATTTAGATATCCATCTGCTGGGAACAGAGCACAAACTAAGTACAATGCTATAGAAAAAGTTGTACTGTATTGATAAATATATTGGCAGGAATATTATAAAAAACTGGTTGCTCTGGGCAACAACTGCACTATTCCTTTGCACCACTATTCGTTTATAGCCAACTTGGGAATTCTGGGTAGCGTCTAGTTTTCTTCCTGCTCTGCCTCTGTAATAAACCTGCACATTCCCCACAGTGTGAAGGCTCTTTTTACTACTGAAAGCCGGGTGTTGAAAGATTGCCTGTATGTTTGCAATGTCATCGGGTGCTTTCTGAAAACTGTTGATTACCCTTAATTTTCTTTAAACGTCTTAAAATGAAAATAAAATGTTCGGCGCCCAATGGAAGTACTTAAGAAAAACAAAAGTGAAAATCCTACAGGCTCCACATAGCAACCTGAAAGCAATAAAGCATATGGTTCTACTTTTAATTCTGGTGCATTCACCCTTTAAAATGAATCTATATTAAAGATTTGGTATAATTATATGGCCTCGAGGGAAGTTGAGAAGTTTGCTTTCAAGTAAATTGGAGATTTGCATTTCATTTTGCATTTGAACCTCAGTTTTATGCTATATTGAAGGATTATAGTCAAACAAAGCAAAAAGCTGTAGATATTGAACAGAACTTACAAGCCCCCATACACAGTAAGGCCCCTTTCAGGCATCCGTGTTTCAGGTACGTGTGACATCTGTTTTTAAGGCCGCCTTCACACGTCCGTGAAAAAAATGATCTGTTATTTCACGTACGTGTTAAAGGGGTGGTTTGCTCCCCGTGTGCCGTGTTTGTGGCACATTCCTGTTCACCGTGTGTTATACGTAATAACACACGGAGAACGGAAAGCCCCGCCTTACCTGATTCTTCCGGAGCTGTCTGTGGTGCTGACTGACAACGTCCGGCACAGGCCACGCCCCACTAACGCTGCTTCCGGCCCCCAGTGAACAAGATGGGTTGTTCAAATTCACTGGGGGAAGGATGCAGGTGACAGCCGCGGCAGAGACTGCAGGACTCGTGGAGGTGAGTTTGTGTTTTTTTATTTTTTACAATGCCACGTGTGTTTCTCCGGCGCGTGTCACGTGCACCCGCATCCACACTACATCCGTTTGGTACGTGTGCGGGCCCGTGCTGCTGGAGAAACACGGACATGCACCCGTGTGGAGCACACGGCACACGTCTGCTCCACACGGAGGAACGGGCCACTGGCAGAACACGTGCGTGCACATATACCCATTGATTTTAATGGGTATACGTGTGCCCATGTCTCCGGTACATACGGGTACGGACCTAGCATGTACCGGAGACACGGACGTGTGAAGGGGGCCTAACACGGTGCCATACGTACCCATGTTATGCTATGGTGTTACTCACACAGTCCATGTTTTCACATGGATCGTGTGGCCCCGCATGTACACACAGAGACATTTTTTTTTGTTTCTCCAGCAGAACGAGTGTCACACGGATTGCACACTGATCTGTGTGACATCAGTATGACACGTACAGAAGAAATCACGTGTCTTTGAAGTAAAATGATTTTCTATACTCACCTGTCTCCAGCGCTGCGGTCTTCGGTGCTACTGTCATTTCTTCCGACCCCTGCTCATTGTGCTCATTGCATATTCATATGCACCACAGACCTGGAAGCAACAGCATCACCAGAGACATCAGAATTGGAAACTTCAGCGCCGGAGACAGGTGAGCATCCAGCAAGCAGTGTGTGTGTAGTGACGTCAGGAGGTCATCGGAGTATCCAGTGAACTCTGATGACCTCCTGACAACACCTGAGCACCACCTGCGCTACCACGGGTGTTGCGACAGGAACTCCGATGAACCAGTAACGTTACTGCCGCAACACCCGACGTAGCGCAGGTGTCGCTGGAGTATCGTCAGGAGGTCATCCAAATTCATTGGATACTTCGATTAACCCGTGACGTTACTGTTGTGACGCCTGAGGTAGCATGGGTGTCACTGGGGTGTCACCAGGAGGTCATCTGAGCTCATTGGATACTCCCATGAACCCGTGACATCACTGCCGCGGCTTCACACACACTGCTGAGGGTGCCCCTGCGGTGATCTGGGCTGACCTTAAGAGGTCTAGGTCACTGCAGGAAAACACACACAGCAGTGTGTATGTCTGCAGGGGCTGCTCTTAATGCCCCGTCACATGCAACGACGTATCTAACGATATATCGCCGGGGTCACGGATTCCGTGACGCACATCCGGCATCATTAGCGACGTCGTTGTGTGTGACACCAAAAAGCGACAGTTAATGATGGAAAATACTCACCAAATCGTCCATCGTTCGTTTTCAAAAAATCGTTGATTGTTGAGGTCGCAGGTTGTTCGTCGTTCCCGAGGCAGCACACATCGCTATGTGTAACACCTCGGGAACGACGAACTACAGTTTACCTGCGGCTGCCGGCAATGAGGAAGGAAGGAGGTGAGCGGGATTTTACGGCCGCTCATCTCCGCCCCTCCGCTTCTATTGGGTGGCCGCTTAGTGACGCCGCATGAACCGCCCCCTTAGCGACGTCCCTAGGCAGGTAAGTCCCGTGTGACAGCTCAGAACGATTTTGTGCGCCACGGGCAGCGATTTGCCTGTCACGCACAAATGACGGGGGTGGGTACGCTCGCTAGCGATATCGCTGCGTGTGACAGAGCCTTTACAATCAATGGGGAACGTTCGGTTCTCCACTGAATGTGCCAGCAATATGGGATTGGCGTGGGCCACCCCAATTGGATTACAGCGGACCAGGATTAGGGCTTTGACAGGGAAATAAATTGGAAAAGAGGGTGTCTCTTGTCTCTTGTTTATTGAATAATTTTCTCCTTTTATGTCTTTTCAGGTTCGCTTTTGGGGAATGTTGTGGGACCTCACAATGGATTACAGCAGACCATTTGTATTTTTTTTTTTTTTTTTTAAAAAAACAAACAAATTGATGAACGGTGGATGAAGTTGGGGCTGGCATCAACCCCACAAATATTACCCCACTTGCCACAGTACTAGGGAAATGGGAAGAGCCGGGTCCAGCACCAGAATTGGCGCATCTAATGGATGTGCCACTTCTGCGGTGGCTGCGGGCTGCTATTGTTAGGCTGGAAAGGGCTAGATAATCATGGCCCTTCCCACCCTAATAATACCAGCCCACAGGTGTCTGCTGTACCTTCGCTGGTTTTAGTAAAATGGAGAGGACCCCAAGTCATTTTTTTTTTAAATCAAAAAATTAAAGAAAATGTGGCATCCCCTCTATTTTTAATAACCAGACAGGATACAGCAGACAGCTGAGGGTTGCAGCCCGCATCTTCTGCTGTTCCTGTGCTGGATATTAAAAATGGGGGAGATCCCATGTCTTTTTTTTTTTTTTTTTAAATTAAACAACAAAAATGCTGCAAAACAGCTGGCTAAGCTAGCTATCTCTATCTGTTGAGCTATTCTGTTGTTTTTGTCTATTTTATATGTTCTTTCTTATTTTCTTTCTTTATATCGATCTATTTTATCTGTTTTATCTATCTATTTTATTTGTTCTATCTATCTATCTATTTTGTATGTTCTATCTATCTATCTTTCAGGCTTTGCCCATCTTTTACACATTAAAAACTCATTCATATCAGTATCATGCATTTTTACCAGTACCAGTCACACAGATGTCACACATTAGACAAATTTGTGAGCAAAATATTTTTGAGAAAAAGGCTATTTGTATACGTAGAAAACAACTTTAATCTTTGAGTTCAGCTCATGTAAAAAGTTAGCATAACCAGAAGTGTTGCGTTTATATTTTTTTTTCAGTGTATGTGCCCTACAGTGTTTTATATCTCAAGTCAGTTATTTAAAGGGAACCTGTCACCAGATTTGGTGACTATAAGCTGCGGCCACCACCACTGAGCTCTTATATACAGTATTCCAAAATGCTATATATAAAAGCTCAGGCCAATGTGTTTAACGTAAAAAACACGTATATAATACTCACCTAGGGGGCGGACCAGTTGTATGGGTGTCATTGCTGTCTGGTCCGGCGCCTCCTCTCTGCTGTGATTTCCAACATCCTTCTACCCAGCCCAGTGTGGATGACGCATCTATGTCATCAACACGAGTTGAGCGCGGTTTGAGGTTCGCCAATTTCATGTTCGAGTGATTTTGGGGGGTGTTCTAGATCGAACTAGAACTCGAGCTTTTTGCTAAAAGTTCGGCAGCTCGAGTTACGTTCGAGAACGGTTCGATCAGCAAAAAGCCTAGCTAATTACTAGCTGGCTTTTCACTGGATTAGTGTGAGTCACTCTGTGATTCACACTATTATCAAATTTCAGCGTATAGTGTGCGGGTGGGACGGGGTTTAGATCTCTGTTGCTGAGAGAATGCCGATTGCCATTTTTTTTTTTCTTCCCTAAGCGCGCGTGTAGTGGGGCGGGCCAAGCATGTCAGCCAATCCCAGACACACACACAGGTAAGTGGACTTTTGCCAGACATGTGTCGCGGGCGGAGGAGGGGACGCCGCGCTCTCCCTCTGCTCGGGTCCGGCTGCCGCTGCGGCTGCTGCGGCCTGCTGCTGCTGCTCGGTGGCTCGAGCGATGGGCCGGATCCCGGGGACTCGAGCGGCGCTCCTCGCCCGTGAGTGAAAGGGGATTGGGATTTGGGATAGTTTATTGTCCGTGACGCCACCCACGGTTGTGGTGATTTGTTGACACCACCGCTGCTCTGTATGGGGATCCCGGGAGTGGTGGTATGGAGCAGCTAGATGTTAGTCCTCCCCTCCGTGGGTAGGGGCTTAGTTGTCCCGAGGCCCAGTGATGAAGTGGGTGATGCAGGGCTTGGTGGGGTGCAGGGACGCGGGGGCAGCTCTGTGCCTTGCGGCACTGTGGTACTCACTCAGCCTGAGATGATGACACAGTTCTCGGTAAAACACATGGCTGGAAAGACGGTTCCCACGGACGGCTGCACTTGCTTTCCCCAGTAGTTGACGGTGACGGTCCCTTTTTCCTGCACCTAAGATGATGATGGTTTCGATGGGTTCCCACCGGTAACCCGCTCCCCGGCTTGGATATGGGCCGGAGGAGCCCTACTTTGCCCGCAGGCGCTGGCCCTGAGAAACTGGTGCCCTGGCGGTGGCGGTGTCTCTCTGTAACAGTCCAACGACTGTTGCCTTCAATCGGGACTTGCTTGTTGGGAGACCCAGAGGTCCCCTTCACTAACGGATTTGGCAAATTCACGGCGACTCCTAGCCTTGCCGGGATCCGAAAGGCCCCTGCCACTGGTGCTGACTGCTCTTCGTATACCGCTCCGGTACCGCCGGGCCACCACCCGTCCGCGGTCCTTCCAGCAACCTCCAAGCAGTCACCCCTGCAGACAGTCACCGCCGTCTGCTGACCTTGCTGTCTCTGTCCGGGGCACACACCCGGACCAGCTTCAGGCTTTCTTAACTGTTCCTTTTCTGTCACTACTCTTACTGTCCTCCTTTACCACTTCCTTCTACTTCACTCCCTGGACTGTTCTGCCTCCAGGGCTGTGAACTCCTCGGTGGGCGGAGCCAACCGCCTTGCCCACCCCCTGGTGTGGACATCACCCCCTGGAGGAAGGCAACAAGGATTTTTGGTTAGCTTTGGTGTTCCTAACTTGGGTGTAGGGTGTGGTGGTGTTATGACCTGTGACCCCTGGCTTGCTCAGGGCGTCACACATGCAAGGGCATGTGTCATAGGTTGTGAATGTCACATGTCCTTGCAATATAAATACGGCCATTTTGGGGGCGTGTCCTGGCTATGAAGGAGTGAGGACGTGACTTGTCTTAGCTCCTGCCACTGGACTTTATAACTGATGATCCACGCAACTGAGGACTCTGCAACACAGGCTATGCAGCGGAGGAGACGAGGGAGATCCCAGGGGTGCAGCAGCAGAGCTTCACAATCGGAGGAGAGAGGGATCAAGCACTTTTTATCCAGGCCGGGGCAGAGAGAAGCTTCACAGGTGGCACCCAAGATGGCTGCTAAGGCTACACACGAGGTGAGCTCAGCGTGCAGCAGTGAGATGGCAGCTATGGAGATGCAGGGAAAGGCTCAGCAGCTGACGCGACTGAGAGGAGAGACCACCCGGAGTGAAGAGGAGATACAGAAGATAAGGCCAGACAGCCCAAGATTACAGGTACAGGGGAAACCCGGAGTGAGAAGCACGGGGGAAGTGCCTGCTGATACAAACAGTAGCCCTGAAGCCTGGAGGCCTCTGGAGGGGGAAGTAACGTCCTCTCCTATAACACACATGCAGGAGTGTGAGGAATTTCAGGAGGGGGGACACTGCACTGCAAATGAGTTACAGGTCCCTGACAGAAGTGAGACTGTACCCAGGGAGAAGCACAACATAAATCTAAAGTTACCAGATGCAGACAAGCATGCAGGGTCAGGGCCAGCCATAACAAAAACACAAGAGTCAGGAGTTCTGACAGAGCTTAATGAGATGCGGGCACGTTTCTCAGCTATACCCACCAGGGAAGATATGGAGGCATATATAACCAGGCTGGAGCAGGCGTACCGCACAGAGCTGTCAGCCCTGAAGGGGGAGGTGGAGAGAGTGGACACCCAGAGTCAAGTGCAGGCAGCTAAAATTCAGAATATGGAGGACACTTCACAGGCCCACGGGGCACTATTAGAACAACACTCCCGCCAAATACAATACGTGGTTGAAGCAATGGATGATGCTGAAAATAGGGGCCGAAGAAACAATCTCAGAGTGCGCGGCCTGCCTGAGTCTGTCGAGTCCAAGGACTTACATGGTACCCTTCAAGTGATCTTCAATAATATTCTGGGTGAACCATCAAGCCAACCCCTGGAATTGGATAGAGCGCATAGAGCGTTGGGCCCCAAACCAGCCCAGAACGACCGACCTCAGGATGTGATCTGTAGGGTCCACCGCTATGTTATTAAGGAGGCCATTCTGTTTAGGCTCCGCAGTGGAGTATCACCATCGTATGAGGGGAGCCAAATCCAGATTCTACAAGATCTATCCCGTTTTACCTTACAAAGGAGAAGAGCTCTTAAACCTCTGCTGGACATTCTCCGCTCATACGAGTTTCCATATAGCTGGGGGTTCCCCTTCCGCCTGCAGGTTCGGCACGCGGGACGAATGCATGTTCTTCGGTCTCCGGCGGATTTACCCTCGTTCACCGCGGCCTTGGACATTCCATTAGTGCCTATAGAGGACTGGCCGGACTTTCCAATGGGGGGGAGTCACCGTCCCAGCCGGTGATCGGATGCGTGGCTCTCGTAGAGAAAGAGGAGGGAGGCCGGTCTGATGTATAAGAGAATGGTGGATTAAATTGTTCTAGTATGTTTTTGGTTATAGGATCACAGTACGATTGAGTCTATCCCCTGGTCCTGATGGGAATTTCGCATTGTGGGGTTATTGTATCGCCCTGGACAGGGGGGTGGGGGGTTCCCTCCTTCCATCCTGGGTTTAATGGGGGGCGCCCCTCAACATTATAAGGTACAATACCCTCTCAAAGCCCCTTCTCCCTTCTTTATACAGAGCTTTAGTTGCAAATCAAAATATATATAGTTAAAAGTTGTTTTTTAGTCCAGGGCAGGGGGCTCCTTTGTGGAAAGTTCCCTCCCTGATTGGGATAACACGCCACAGGGTAGTGGCGTAGGATTAACATCCCTGGTATATAGAGATTCTTATTTTTCTGCATTTACCTCTAGTCTATTTGACCAAGTATAAGGGTCACGTTACGACCCTACAGGCAAGAGGTGCTTTGACCTTTTTGCCTACGGTACTCTCTCTTTGTTTGTAGTTTCCTTCATATACTTAATCCTTCTACCCCCCCCCTCTTTTTTTTTTTTTTCTCTCCCCCTCTCCTAACCTTCTCTATTCTCTCCACCCACACCTCTCTTCCCATCCCCATCCTCTGACCCTACTTCCCGGTTTCTCACCGTTTCTCCTCCTCAGAATGACGCAGATTACCTTTGGCTCATTGAATGTGAGAGGCCTCAATGTCCCGCAAAAACGGTCTCAGGTATTCTTTGACATGCATAAGAAACGAGTCCATATATTATTGATTCAGGAAACACATTTCAAAACTGGTCACCTCCCTAACTTTAAAGACAGATATTACACCAAATGGGTCCATAGCACCAACCCAGAGTCAAAATCAAAAGGGGTGTCTATAGGCATCCATAAAGCCCTGGTGCACACGGTTCTGGACACGAGAGTGGACACTGAGGGAAGATTCATTTTTCTGAAAATTAATGTTAATTCATCTATCTTTACCATTGTCAATTGGTATTTACCAAACAGAGATCCGGCGACGTCCTGCTCCTCTCTCCTGTCATCATTGGATGAATTCGCAGAAGGGACCGTGATCGTGGGTGGCGATTTAAACTTCACTTTGGACCCTAAGGTAGATACAACTTCGGGACACAATTTTCTCTCACTCAGAAAGCTAACAAAAGTTAAACGCTCAATACAAGAGCTTCGATTGGTAGATGTGTGGAGAACGTTACACCCAGTGGAGCGTGACTACACATACTTCTCCCCAGCTCACTCCTCGTACAGCCGCATAGACCTGTTTCTTGTGAGCCAAAAGGCTCTGACTTGGCAGATACAGGCCTCTATAGGCAGTATATCCTGGTCTGACCACGCTCCTATATTCCTGAGCCTTACTATCCCAGATGGGGCAGGGAGGCCGTGGTCTTGGCGGCTGAACGATAGTCTGCTTGGGGATCAGGGGTGCATGAAGGATCTACAGAACACGATTGATGAATTTTTAGAAATACACTCAGAAGACCCCACAGCCCTTCCCGTGCAGTGGGAGGCACTTAAATGTGTGTTGAGAGGGGTTTTGATCAAACATGGGGCTAGGCTTAAGAGAGAGAGAGCCCAAACCATTTTGTCCCTACTTCAGAATATTTCAGATCTGGAAAGGGCCCATAAGAAGACATTATCACCTTTGACACTGGCGGAGCTAGTCAAAAATAGAGAGGAGCTTAAATCGATTCTCGACCGACAGTATGAGCGACATAGGACTAGAATAAAAAGATTCCTCTATAAGTATGCAGATAAATGTGGTAGACCACTAGCTAGGATTCTACACCCTAGGGGAGACCCCAGCCACATTCCCATGATTAAACAAGCAGACGGCTCTTCGACTCAGAACCCAACTCTCATCGCGGAACAGTTCCAAAAGTATTATAGAGACCTATATAACATAAAGGGCAAATTTGGAGACATGCCACATGACGCATTAGAAAATAAAATAAACGACTACGTATCCAGAACGGCCCTACCGGTTATACCCAGCGCTGAGGTTGAAAATTTAGAGACGGACTTTACAGAAGCAGAAGTGGCATCTATCATTAAAGAATCTCCCTCAGGCAAAAGTCCGGGTCCAGATGGGTTCACCCCTAAATTTTATAAAATATTCCAAACTCAGCTATCCCCGTTCTTGACTAAAGTATTTAATTCCATCTCAGAAAATTCCCAATGGGTGGCGCAATCTCTCGAAGCCCATATATGTGTTATCCCCAAACCGGGGAAGGATCACATGTTAGTTACAAATTACAGACCCATTTCACTGATCAATCTAGACCTAAAACTTTTTTCCAAAGCCTTAGCCAACAGACTTGCTCCTTTCTTGCCCGGGATAATACACACAGATCAAGTGGGGTTCGTACAAGGTCGGGAGGCGCGTGACAATACCAACAAACTGTTCCTCCTGATGACCCGGTCGAGGGCTCATTCTCTTCCCATGTGTTTACTCTCAGTGGATGCGGAGAAGGCCTTTGACCGGGTCAGTTGGAATTTCATGATGGCCGCTCTAAAGCAGGTGGGTTTGGGCAAAAAATTTTTAGATAGGATTGCGTCCCTTTATTCGAGACCCTCAGCAAAAGTTAGGACGGATCGGTTTCTGTCGTCATCGTTTCAGGTCCACAATGGAACAAGGCAAGGATGTCCATTGTCACCTCTGCTCTACGTCATTGTCATGGAGCATCTCGCGGTCGCCATAAGAAATAATGCTAGTATCCATGGGATAGAGGCCGGGGGAGGGAATCGCAAGTTAGCTTTATTTGCTGACGACCTTCTCATGTTTATTTCCCAGCCACATATATCCTTCCCGTCTTTGCTCAAAGAGTTCGAGGAGTTTGGTAACTTAAGTAATTTTAAAGTGAACTTCTCTAAATCAGAGGCTATGAATGTGACCCTGTCGGCGGAAGATCTAGCCCGTACAACCCAAAATTTTCCCTTTAAGTGGCAACCGTCAGCTATAAAATATCTGGGGTTAGTTGTACCTCGGGATCCAACAAAAATTATGCATCATAATTTTCTACCCCTGTTAGAGAGGACAATTAGGGATTTAAAGAAGTACGACAAAAAAAGACTATCGTGGTTTGGGCGTATCAACGCTATTAAAATGGATGTTCTTCCTAGGTTTCTTTTCTTGTTCCAAACGGTACCTATTCAGCTGCCGGGGAGTTACTTTTCCAAAATTCGGACGGCTTTGTCAAGGTTCGTTTGGGGGAATAGGAAACCTCGGACAAGCATAAAAACTCTTACCAGACACAAAAATAATGGAGGGGCAGGGCTCCCAAATTTCCAGTTATACTACAGGGCAACTATTCTAACGAGGATAATGGATTGGCACTTCCATAGGAACTCTATACAATGGGTCGCGATCGAACAGGACGGATTGGGAGTCCCTTTGCACTTCCTCTCATGGATGGGAAAGGAGAATAGGTCACAGATAGAGAAGGGAATGGAGTTTATTTGGACAGTGATGGGGACGTGGGACAGTGAGGTTAAGAGGGGTTCTCTCTCACAGGGGAGGGGTCCACTTACCCCCCTCTTTGGCAACCAGGACTTCCCTCCGGGGCTTCATTCCAATAAATTTTTGGGATATGCTCGGGTGGAGGAAACTCGTTTTTTTCATGTGCTCCAGGGAAATACCCTGCCCCCTTATGCATCTCTACGGGCCACAGGGAGAGAGGTTTCCTGGAAAGAATATATGCAGCTGAAATCGTTTCTATCCAACCAGGACAGGGAGAGGAAGTTGAG
This sequence comes from Anomaloglossus baeobatrachus, assembly GCF_048569485.1. NCBI lineage: Eukaryota > Metazoa > Chordata > Amphibia > Anura > Aromobatidae > Anomaloglossus > Anomaloglossus baeobatrachus. Next base: position 233,173,149 of record NC_134357.1, read on the forward strand.
GACCCCCCCTACTCCATTTGAGAAATTGTTCTTGCAGGGTTCGTCACCTGGGCATGTCATCTCTCTTATTTATAAAATGCTGAACCAGAGAGACATGTCGGACAAACCCAAATTTGTCTATAGATGGGGAGAGGAACTGGGAGAGGACATTTCGGAGGACAGATGGAGCAGGGCGTTTCTGTGGACCCACAAACTTTCTCTGGCTTGTGCCGCCCAAGAGAAAAACTATAAAATTCTCACAAGGTGGTACCAATACCCGACCAAATTGCATGTTATCTTTCCCTCAGTGTCCGACATGTGCTGGAGATGTGGTACAGAAAAAGGGTCTATGTTACATATATGGTGGAGCTGTGCTAAATTGCAACCATTCTGGGACTCAGTGTTTTCTCTGTATAAAAAGATGAGTGGGGGTGAGGTGGAGAGATCTCCCCAGGTGGCCCTCCTCTCTATCCTCCCAGGTTCATTCAAGTCACAAAAGAGGGACCTGCTGCGATTTTGTTTAGCGGCAGCCCGTATAATTATTCCCAGATACTGGAAACAGACTAGATGCCCCACGTTAGCTGACTGGGTAGAGGAGATGGCAAACCTCCAGAGAATGGAGGAACTCACAGCTGAACTTAATGGGCTCACGGAAAAATTTATCACAGTGTGGGGACCGTGGATTACGTTCATGGAGTCTCCTGAGTTCACGGTGAGTCTGGCAGGTTATTTGGGATGAGAAATGGTGACATACCTTGTCTTCCCCTCTCCCCACACACTTTTTTCCCCCACCCCCTCTTTACCCTACTTTCTTCACTCTATTTGATTCCTTCTTTTCTAAGCTTATATCTGTTCTTTTTTTTTTTTTTTTTTTCTAGTTTTCTACTTTTTCTTAAATGTTTATTCAATAACTTTAAAGGGGATTGTTTTATGCTGAGAGTGGTCTTGTCAATTATCAGGAAGACATGTTTAGCTGGAACTCTGATTTCTAGTGTATGGTTTGTCATGGAGTGTTAGCATAAGGATAGCTTATAGAGTTCCAATGAAATCTGCAATGTGATGTTATTTTTGTCATTCCGAAACTGAGAGATCACTGTTTATGTTTTATAATCTTTATAAATGTTCAAGATGTATGCTTGATTTATAAACTTAATAATAAAACAGATTTGAAATAAATACGGCCATTTTCCCTCACGGCGCCATTATCTGCCTTCTGCGTCTGGGTGACAGTCACCGCTCACGCAGCTCCTGTCGCCGGTCCTGCTGTGTACGCTATACATAAAGCGCTTTACAGAATAGGGACAGAAGTTTATTTCAGCCCTTTTCAGGGCTCATTTCCTCGGGCTCAGAGCCATAGGTGACAGTCAGGTCCGTGGAAACGCTGTATACAGCTTCAGATAACAGCGTCTGTGTACCTAAGCTCAGGGAATTCCTTGCTGCATTTTTAGGAGGGATAGAAAGTGAGGCTTCATTTCCTCTACACTGACCCACAACCCGGCCACTATACCCTCCTGCCCTTTTTTGCAAAGCTATTTTAATAGCAAAGAGTGCTGCCAGTTAGTGCCATCCAAAAAGTGGCTGCTGTACTCCATTAGTGTCCCACTTGTGCCAAGCAAGTCCCACCACCTCTGCATTGTACCCTGCTGCCCTTTTTTGCAAAGCTATTTTAATAGCAAAGAGTGCTGCCAGTTAGTGCCATCCAAAAAGTGGCTGCTGTACTCCATTAGTGTCCCACTTATGCCAAGCAAGTGCCACCACCTCTGCATTGTACCCTGCTGTCCTTTTTTGCAAAGGTATTTTAATAGCAAAGAGTGCTGCAGTTAAGCCCGCTTTACACACTACAATATATCTTACGATGTGTCGGCAGGGTCACGTCGTAAGTGACGCACATCCGGCATCGTAAGTTATATTGTAGCGTGTAACAGCTACATGCGATTGCGAATGAACGGTAAAACGTTCATCGCACGCACGTCGTTCATTCCTCATGAATTGAATGTCAGGTTGTTCATCGTACACGGGGTAGCACACATCGCAGTGTGTGACACCACGGGAACAATGAACAGATCTTACCTGCGTCCTGCGGCTCCCGGCCAGCAATGCGGAAGGAAGGAGGTGGGCGGGATGTTTACATCCCGCTCATCTCCGCCCCTCCGCTTCTATTGGCCGGCTGCCGCGTGACGTCGAACGTCCCTCCCACTCCAGGAAGTGGACGTTCACCGCCCACATCGAGGTCGTATGGACGGGTAAGTACGTGTGACGGGGGTTAATCATTTGTGCGGCACATTCAACAAAATTGAACGTGCCGCACATACGATGGGGGTGGTTACGATCGCATACGATATCGTATGCAGAATTGTAACATGTAAAGCAGGCTTTAGTGCCATCCAAAAAGTGGCTGCTGTACTCCGTTAGTGTCCCACTTGTGCCAAGCAAGTCCCACCACCTCTGCATTGTACCCTGCTGCCCTTTTTGCAAAGCTATTTTAATAGCAAAAAGTTCTGCCAGTTAGTGCCATCCAAAAAGTGGCTGCTGTACTCCATTAGTGTCCCACTTGTGCCAAGCAAGTCCCACCACCTCTGCATTGTACCCTGCTACCCTTTTTGCAAAGCTATTTTAATAGCAAAGAGTGCTGCCAGTTGTAGGGCCATAGTTGCATTGTCAGGGATAGTCAGTGTTGTTTCTTCAGCTGTCAATAAAGCTATACCACGTCTGCAATATACACCACCTCTCAATTTTTGCTACCACATTTTAAGTGGCCAATCTTGTTGCTAACAAAATGAGTGCCAAAAGGACAGATGCTGGTGGAAAGTGGAACAGGCGTGTTTTAAAAGGAAAAAAAGTTTGTATCCGTGGGGAAGCTGGGAAAGCTACATTAACATCTGCTGAAGATAGGCCATCTTCCAGCAAAAGTAAGATGTCTACTACTTTCCGTGGACAGTCCGATGTGCTCCCTTTTTTACGGAACAAAACAACTGGAACAAAGGTAGATGATGCACAAAAAAAGCACATGCTTGAATGGATCTCAAGTGCTCCAACAAGTGGCCACTCCTCCACCTCAACTTCTAAATCCAAAAAACAACAGTCCTCTGAGTTGTCATCCCAATCGCACTTGCTATCTCCCAGCTCTCAAGTCTCCACCCGCCCTGCAGAGTATGGTTTAACAGAGATGGCTGAGTCTGCAGAGCTGTTCAGTCACACTATTGGCTGGGAATCAGAGGTCTGCTCCCAAGCTACAGTGAGTACAGACCAGGAAATGGTCTACAGTGATGCCCAGAAGCTTTGTGACTCAGATTCAGGCCCTGATGACCAAGTTTCTGAGCATAATGTAGACCCTCATTCACAAACTGTAACACCTGTTGGTTGAGACAATGAGGAGCATACTGATGACGATGAGACACAGATACCAGATTGTGATGACAACTTAAATATTCGGTCAGGGCAGGAAGAGGCTAGGTCTGAGGGCGAGGGGAGTGCAAATACAACGCTTGATGATGACGTTCTAGATCCCACCTACTGTCAACCCACAGCCAGGCACTCGAGGTCAACAGAGGCGGTGGAGGAGGATGCAACTGACGACGAAGTTACCTTGCGCCTTCCTGGACAGAGAAGGAGTACTGGTAGCACGTCTACAACTGCATCCTCAGCCACCACTCTGCCTCTGAGCACCAGTCAGGGTGGCTCAGCAGGTCGCATGTCCTCTAAGCCTTGCCTAGCCTGGTCCTTTTTGGCCTTGCAAAGGATCGCCGAAATCATGTGATCTGTAAAATTTGTCTGGAATCAGTAAGTAGAGGCAAAAACCTCCGCTGTTTGACAACTTCTTCTGTCACATGAATAGCTATCGTAAGTCCCAGTGGGAAGCTCACTGTGCTGCAATGCGGCCTAGCGTAGCGTAGGGAGCCAACCATCGCCTGCCCCTTCCAGTGCATCCGCGCGCTCTTCATCTTCTATGACTGTGGGGACAGCTGGCACATCGCAGACCTTCCACCTCTTTAACCACAATAGGCAGTTTGCTTGGCAGGTTGTCAGTTGGTTTGGAAAGGGAAACAAGTGCGGGTGTACAGCTCTCTCAGACATCGATAGCACCAACTTTGGATGAAGGCAACATCATGTCTACGCCTGCATTTTTCCAGGGACACACTACTCACCACAGTCTCCACACAGCAGCCAAATCTCTGTCCCTCAGATGTGGACAAATAAAAGGTCATTTCCTCCGAACCATGAAAAAGCTGAGAGGTTGACTTTATCCCTCTGTAAGCTCTTGGCTACTGAAATGCTGCCTTTCTGCCTGGTGGAGACAGAGGATTTTCGAGAGCTTATGTCCGTCGCTGTGCCCCAGTACCAGATGCCCAGTCGCCACTACTTCTCTAAGAAAGGTGTGCCTGCGCTACACCTGCATGTCGCACACAACATCACCACTTCCTTGAGAAACTCTGTGTGTGAATGGGTGCATTTCACCACCGATACTTGGACCAGTAAGCATGGACAGGGATGTTACATGTCGCTGACTGGGCACTGGGTAACTATAGTGATAGATGGAGAAGGGTCTGCTGAACAAGTCTTGCCGTCCCCACGACTTGTGCGTCAATCCTCTTTCTGTCTTAGTTCCTGCAACGCTTCTGCCTCCTCAACCTCGTCTGGGTTCTCCACCGCCGCCCCAAGCCTGCCTGGTCAGGCCACCAGCGTTGTAACTGCGCACAAGGAATCACGCACACCTCACTACTATGCTGGCAGCAGAGCGCAATGGCATCAGGTGGTCTTTAGCTTGAAATGTCTTGGAAATAAGAGTCACACAGCTGAGTTGTGGGCAGCTCTGGAGACCGAGTTTGGTAAATGGTTGTCTCCACTCAACCTGCAGCCAGGTAAGGCCATGTGCGACAATGCTGCAAACCTGGGTGCGGCCCTTCGCCTGGGCAAGGTGACACACGTGCCTTGTATGGCTCACGTGTTGAACCTTGTTGTCCAGCAATTTTTAACACACTATCCCGGCCTAGATGGCCTTCTGCACAGGGCACGAAAACTGTCTGCTCACTTCCGCCGTTCAAGCGCCGCAGCTGAGCGACTTCCATAGCTCCAGAAGTCTTTCGGCCTGCCGGTTCATCGCCTGAAATGTGATGTGCCGAGACGCTAGAATTCGACTCTCCACATGTTACAGCGACTGTGGCAGCACCGCCGAGCACTGGTGCAATACGTCATGACGTATAGCCTGGGCCAACGAGATGCAGAGGTGGGGCAGATCACCCTGATGGAGTGGTCTCAGATCAATGACCTATGCACTCTTCTGCAAAGTTTCGACATGGCGACGAATATGTTTAGCGCTGACAATGCCATTATCAGCATTACAATTCCAGTCATTTACATGCTGGAGCACACGCTAAACACTATTCGGAGTCAGGGGGTGGGACAACAAGAAGGGGAGGAAGTACAGGAGGATTCATATGCGCGAGGGATACCAACATCTACAAGGTCCAGATGTTCATCATCACCAAGGCGGCAGGCATGGGGCGGTGGGGGAGAGGGATCAACAAGGGCGCATGGTAGCAGGCAAAATGTGGAGGAAGGTGCAGGAGAACATGAAGAAATGGAGGACGAACTGTCCATGGACATGGAAGACTCAGCAGATGAGGGAGACCTTGGTCAAATTTCAGTTGAAAGAGGTTGGGGGGAGATGTCAGAGGAAGAAAGCACGGTTAGAATCTCTATGCCACAAACACAGCAAGGACTTGGTCCGCATGGATGCGCAAGACACATGAGCGCCTTCTTGCTGCACTACCTCCAACATGACCCTTGGATTGTCAAAATAAGAAGTTATGATGACTACTGGGTTGCCACACTATTAGATCCCCGGTACAAGTCTACATTTTGTGAAATAATTCCAGCCATAGAAAGGGACGCACGTATGTGGGAATATCAGCAGAAGCTGTTACTTGATCTTAGCTCGGCTTTTCCACCAAACACCAGTGGTGCACACAGTGAATCTCCCAGTTGTAACTTGACAAACATGGGACTGTCTCGTCATCAACATTCTAACCGTAACAGCAGCACCGTATCTGGTGCTGGTAACAGCAATTTTATTGAATCGTTTCATAATTTTTTTAGACCTTTGCAAGGCCACCAGAGACAACAAGTCTGACACATAGTCAACGGCTGGAGAGGATGATACAGGAGTATCTACAAATGAACATCGATGCCATGACTTTGCAACTGGAGCCTTGCTCATTTTGGGCTTCAAATCTTGAAAAATAGCCTCGCCACTTACGCCTTGGAGATCTTGTCGTGTCCCGCAGCCAGCGTTGTCTCTGAACGTGTCTTCAGTGCTGCTGGGTGTATGCTGACAGATAAGCGCACGCGTCTGTCCAGTGACAATGTGGACAGACTAACGTTCATCAAGATGAACAAGTCATGGATCCGCAAGGACTTTACTACCCCTGTGTCATCCTGTGGAGAGTAAAGGCTTGTGGATTTTAAATGTGCTTGATGCAAATGTACCTGTCAAGTTTACAACTGGGGAACAAGTGCTGCCACTGAAAGGTGTCTGTGTGGCCCAATTTTTGGAAAAATGGGAGACTCCGCTTGGAGTAACCCTTGCTTGCAGTGTTTCTAAAAATGATCCAAGATGAACAGATCTGGGATCAGCAAAGACTTTGCTACCTACCCCGGTGCCATCCTGGGGACAGTTAAGGCTGGCGTAGTTTTGAATGTGCTTGATGCAAATCTACCTGTGAAGTGTACAACTGGGGCACAAGTGCTGCCACTGAAGGGGTGTCTGTGTGGCCCAATTTTTGGAAAAAAGGGAGACTCCGCTTGGAGTCCCCTTGCGGTGTTTTGCATGACTTTAGAAGGGCATGCCATGCCTATATCTGTGTCTCGTCCTCTTTTTCCTCGTCAAGCTGTTTTGTTTTCACATGGGAATTTGTTCTTGTCACTTTCCCATGTGTTTGTGTTGTCTTGTTAGTTCTTTGTCACCTTTTGGACACCTTTGAGGGTGTTTTCTAGGTGTTTTTATGTGTTTGTGATTGCCTCACATTGTTTGCTATGGGGTTCGGTTCGGTTCGTCGAACGGTTCGCCGAACCGAACTCGAACGAGGCCTCCGTTCGGCGAACCAACTCGAGCCGAACCACGACCGGTTCGCTCATCTCTACTCCTTAGATTGTCTTTTTCCCGGAGGGTACGGGCCATGATTTCGGCTCTCCTCTTCTCCTGGGCCTCGATTTCCCGGCCCAGCTGGCTCGGCTGCTGCTCCCAATATGGGGCTTCTACCTGTCCGGGGTCTTGGGATGCGGGGGTCTGGCCCAGTCGGTGCTCCCCGGTGCCAGCGACGACTGACACCCTCCGTGGGGAACCCCGCTGTGTCACGGCTGGCTCTGCTGCTTGGCCGCGGGACCTCAGCCGAGGCCTGAGACCCGGAGTTGACCAGCCTCACCTGCTGGGCCTTCTTCCGGGTAGCGCCCACCTCCTTTTTGGCCGGGCGGACTGCCGGGCCGGGTTCTCCTCGGGGACAACCTCCTCCGGGACCTGCGGGAGCACATCAGGCACGGGCACCTTCCGGAAATTGGCCTTCCATGGGAGCGGGGGTAGTGTGGGCCGATCAGGCGGCCGTCCGCGTGCTGTGGCCGCAGGCGGCTCCTCGGAGGCGTCTGGGACGGACTCCGACACCGGTGACGGGGGTGGGGATCTGAGCGGAGAGGTAGCGGCGACCGTTACAGGCAGTGGGGGAGGCAGTATGGAGGGCAGGGGCAGACCGGGTCCCTCAGCCGCAGCGGCTGGTCCCTCTGGGACACAGGGGCTTGGGTCGCGTACCTTTTCCTCCAACACTGCCGCCACTTCACGGGCCCGCACAGCAGCGGCTATCCCCTCCATCTCGGCCGCCCATCGCTCCATGAGGAAGCATACCTGGGCTTGGAGACGGCAGCACATCATTGTCGTCCGGGCTTCCACCCACGCCGCTGTTCCAGGTGCGGGCTCGGGAAACTCTGGCTCTCCGGATGGGGCGTTCATGTTGCACCTTCGTTATCCAGGAACCAGATGGGTGGCAGAGTTCTGGAGTCCCTGCCCTTTATCCCTTCGGTCACATGAGGCGGAATCTTCACCCGCCCCCCCCTTGGTCTTTTCGGGGCACTCCGCTTGCTTTCTGCACCGCTCTGCTCTCATGGGGCGGGGCTCTACTTTCTCGCCCTTTCTGCTTGGAGAAGACTGCTTGGGCAGAAAGCTTTGCGCCACAAGATGATGACAAGATGGCGGATTCTGCAATTTTTCAACGGGGACTCCGCTGACAATAACTTCAAGGCACACTTCCACAGGTAAGTGGATGGGTTCAATCCTGTTCGTGACGCCAGAAGAGTCGATGTGTACCGCCCCGGGGCTCGGCCGGCTGCCGAGCAGCTCGGATCCTCGTCAGTGGGTGGCTCGAGCTCCTCATGGACCCGGGGGTCACGTCACTTTGAAAGGGGGGGTTGGCACTACACGCAGGGACCTCGGTGGGGAGGTCCACGGCCAGGGCCGTGGTGTTTGGTAGGGGAGTTTAAGTTCGTGACGCCGCCCACGGGTTGTGGTGAATAGATGGAAACCACCACTGCAGTTGACTAGGCGTCCCGGGGACGATGTTGTGCAGCTTGGTGTTGACCCCTTCGTGGGTAGGGGAATGGTGGTCCCGGGGGCCCGAGGGAAGTGCTGAGGCGAGGGGATGGATGCGTGCTGGGGTGTCGGTGCAGTGCGGCGGGGTGCGCGGCCCGAAGGCGATGTTGTACTCACTATGACAAACACGCTGGAGTCTCTGGTAAACCAAACAAGATGGTGAACGGTGCCCGCAGCCGGCTGCAGTTTTCCCCTTAGCAGGTGGGTGGTTTCCGCCTTTCTTCTGCACCTCACTATGTAGAAATCACGACTCTTATGCCTAAGCAACGGGAGTCCGCTCCCCGGCTTGGTATGTGCCGGGAGAGCCCTTTTTGCCCGCAGATGCTGGCCCCTTGGGTCTCTATGCCTGGGCAGTGGAGTTACCCTAATGGTTGGGCTTTTGTCTTCAGTCGGGCCTTAGGTGGGAAAGGTCTTAACGTCCAGTCTTTAATCAGTTGATTTGACTCAGCCCTGTTGGTTCTGGACCTCGTACTGGGTCTGAGTACCCCTCCTGGTGCTCCGGTTTCCAATTGGTTCCCCGGTTCAGTACCGGCGGGCCACCGCCCATCCCCGGTCTCTAGCATACATTGGGAATAGATGGCAGTCATTTGTAGTTTTCTGTGTCCCCTATATCATTAGTGTGAAAGTTGGAATCATAGGCGGATTATAATGAGGGCAATCTGGGCTACAGCCTGGGGCCCGAGGGTCCAGGGGGCCCATGCTCAGAAAAGTAAATTGCCCCCATTAAAATCCGTATGAAACATTAAGCTGCTGGGGTCATCCGCCCGCCCTGCATCACATCGCCAGAACGGGGGCGGCATCAGGGTATTACAATCGTGACTCCTGTAGGGGGGCCGTGAGAGAAGCCAGGAGGGGGCGGGACTGCTGACAGCTTGGGCCCCTCCTCTTTCATTCCTCTGCTCACCGGGCTCCAGGGGACACGGCCACCATCAGAGCAGTGAGGGGGGGCTCGGATCGCTCATAGAGAGCTGCCCTCTCTGCTCTGATCTATGTGATGATCAGTGCAGAGGAGGACTGGAAATGTACTGGAGCAGAATGGAGGCTGAGATGAAGGACCTTGCCTGATCACATGACTGGTGATGTGGCAGGTCCTGTTATTCAGCTGCTGCAGCCTCCGTGTAGCTCCCAGTGTCTGCTCTCCTGCTCTGCAACGGTCAAGAGCTGCAAGATGAGGTAATGTATAGTGTGTGTAAGGAACTGTGCCTGTTGTAGGGCTGTGTGTGTATATGTGCATGTAGTCTGTCTGTCTTTCTCTGTCTGTCTCTCTGTCTTTCTATCTCTTTCCCTGCCTGACAGTCTGTCTGTCGCTCTCCCTGCCTGGCAGTCTCTGTCTGTCTCTTTCTCTGCCTGGCAGTCTGTCTGTCTCTTTCCCTGCCTGACAGTCTCTGTCTCTTTTCCTGGCTGGCAGTCTCTGTCTGTCTGTCTCTTTCTCTACCTGGCAGTCTGTCTGTTTGCCTGCCTGGCAGTCTGTCTGTCTGTCTGTCTCTCTCCTTGCCTGGCAGTCTCTGTCTGTCTCTCTCCTTGCCTGGCAGTCTGTCTCTTTTCCTGGCTGGCAGTCTCTGTCTGGCTGTCTCTTTCCCTGCCTGGCAGTCTGTGTCTGTCTCTTTCTCTGCCTGGCAGGCTGTGTCTGTCTCTTTCCCTGCCTGACAGTCTCTGTCTCTTTTCCTGGCTGGCAGACTCTGTCTGGCTGTCTCTTTCTCTGCTTGGCAGTCTGTCTGTCTCTTTCCCTGCCTGGCAGTCTCTGTCTCTTTTCCTGGCTGGCAGTCTCTGTCTGGAATAGCATTAATCGCTCACTGATTATCCACCTCTGTGATAAAGAAAGAAATGCCCCTTTATTATAAACCACTCCATTCACATACTATCTTGCTCTCTACGGATACCGGATATGACGTTATACTTCCACATTAGGAGCTGCACCAGCGGTCACATGACACGAGGAGCACGGGCTCCATTTACGTCCTCACACCACACTTCCGGTTATGCGCGTTATACCTTCTGGATCTTCAGCAGCGCGGACCGGAAGTGACGTTACGCCATGTGACCCGGAGCTGTGTCAGTGGACATGTGACATACGGAACACAGGCGTCACTAGCGTTTCACTGACACACTTCCAGATGGGCAGTGAGCCCCATAGGGGCAAATAGGCCCCATGACGATCGGGAGGGTTAGGGTAGGAAAGGGTTAAGTGCTAGTTCAGAGGTGTACGTGGGGGCTACCTGATTGGTGGGGGAGTCGGGAAAAGCGATTGGGTGAGGGATATGTTATGGGAGGCGGTGAGCGGGGCTGGAGCGGCTATCCCTCGCTCGGCGCTCGGCAGGCGCGATTGGAGCGCTACTCCCCTGGCGGGGGGAGTAGGAATAGATCCAGGAGCCCCCTCGGGGACCCTCCGGGGCAGCGAAGCACTCCTCACCTTTCTGGAGCGTTGCCGGCCGCCGGGAGGAATCCTCGCCGGAGATACCAAGGGCCGGAGGTGGGCGGAGCTTATGCGAGGCCTACTTCCGGCTCGCGGCCTGCAGGACATCGGACCAGCGCAGCGGCAGCCCCCAGTGAAGTGCAGGCTGGGGGTGGTGCCCGGCACCATGGAGTGGCAGTGGAGACTCCCTGCGGTCGGCAGGGGAGATATCAGGGGTGAAGGGGCGACGCCGACCGGACTGACAGTCGGAGAGGGCTGGTGGCAGGGTCCTGCAGTCCGCAGGGCCCCTTGCTGCGGTCCGTGGTTACAGTACCTCCCAGCGGGGATCAGGCTGGGGGGTGTTCCCAGCATTCGGAGGGACAGGCACGGCCTTCCTGCAGTCGGCAGGGAGAGGGACCACCAGGAGCTACAGAGGTTGCAGCGGTGCAGCAGGCGGGAGCAACAAGGAAGGACGGCGGCAGGACGCCGCATCGCGGCAAGAGAAAGAGGACAAGCAGGAGGCGCACGGAGGAGCAGGGTGCGGTGACCGTGGGGGTTGACGGCCGCCAGGTGCGGGCTGTCCCCTCGCTGGTCCCCCCGGCGGACTCCAGCAGCTCTTCTTATTCAGGCGAGGAAGAAGGACCGGAGGAGGCGGCAGGACGGATGGAGCGGCAGCAGGATGTTCGGGTCACGGCTGCTCCGGAGTCGGTTCAGAGGCAGCCCGGTGAGAGGACGACCAATATGTTGAATGTTGTGGGTAGTGTTAGCGGGGGTGGCGGTGCCACCGGGGGGAGTAGCATGACGGGGGTTAGTGCGGTCGGTCAGTCGGGGTTACCCGGGGCGGAGTTTTGGGGACAGCTGTTGGGGGTGTTGCGGGGGTTATCGGCTGAGCGGTCTGGTCACTGCGGGCCTGGGTCCCCGTTGGGGGCGTGGGTGGGTCCCACGGTCGGGGTGCTGCCGGTGGTACCGGTGCGTAAGGTAGAGGCTCAAGAGGTTGTGCCGGCGGTTGTTGCGGGTCAGGCAGACGGCACGGCGGCCGTGGCGTTGCTTAGCAAGGACGCGGAAAAAGAAAAGGAGGATGAGAGTGTGCGTTTGGATGATAGGGCACGGAGCGAAGTTTACGTTTGCTTTGAGAGCCCGTTGGGGGTGCATTTGAAAAAGGAGGTGAGAGAGAAGATATGGAAAGGGGAGTATGTGGAAAAATTTTTCCCTGCTTCCCTTGGAAAAGTTTAACTTGGATAAAGTGACGCCAAGTGACTCTAAAAAAGAAAAGGAGGATGAGGAAAAAAGGAGGTATAGATTGATCCCTTTTACTAACTGGCTACAGGCCTTTGCGATCTTAGCCAGCGTGGTTGGGGAAAAGGAGCCGGAGCATTGTTCCGCCCTTTTTGGTTATATGGACTCGATCGGCGAGGCATGCAGGGTGTACGGTGGTTTAGGCTGGCTGCGATATGACGAGCAGTTCCGGCAACGGAAGGCTCTGCGGCCTGGCATCCGGTGGGACCACAAAGATATTTCTCTGTGGATGCGTTTAATGACGGCTCCGGCGTAGCCCTTTCGAGGGGGTGCCGGGAGCCCGGGTGCGAGTGGCAGGTCCTCGGCTGGACAAAAGAAAGGGGCCTGTTGGCAATTTAATGAGGGGCAATGTAAGTTTGGGGCAGCGTGTCGGTTCAAGCACGAATGTTCCGGTTGTGGAGGTTCCCACTCTTTGGCCAGGTGTTTCAAAAAGGGAAAAGGAAAGTCGGGGGAATGTTCTGGAAAAAGGGACGACGCCGGTGAGGGTCGAGGCGATGCTTCCCTATTTAAGTAGATATCCGGATGGTCGGGCGGCGGAGCTGTTGGCGACAGGTTTTAAGGAAGGTTTCCGGATTCCATTTGAATCTGGGGCGCCGGTGTTTCGCCCGGGTAATTTGAGGTCCGCAAAAGAACATCCATAGGTGGTGAGGGAAAAGCTGCAGAAGGAGGTGGAGTTGGGGAGGATGGCGGGTCCGTTCAAGGACCCACCACTCCCCAACTTGAGGATTTCGCCACTTGGAGTGGTACCCAAGAAGAAGCCGAATAAGTTTCGGCTCATTCATCATCTCTCTTACCCGGCTGGGTTGTCGGTGAACAACGGGATTTCACCTGAGTTATCGGCTGTTAGTTACGTATCGTTTGACAAAGCATTAGAGTTGGTGCGGGTAGCTGGGCAGGGGGCCCTGATGGCTAAGGCGGATGTGGAAGCAGCTTTTCGGTTACTTCCGGTGCACCCGGAGAGCTTTCACCTTTTGGGGTGCATGTGGGATGGTGAATACTATGTGGATCGGTGCCTGCCCATGGGTTGTTCTATTTCGTGCGCTTATTTTGAAGCGTTTAGTTCATTTGTGGAATGGGTAGTCAGGGATGTGGCGGGTGTTCACTCAGTAATACATTATTTGGATGATTTCTTTTGCGTGGGCACAGCGGGCTCCTCGGTTTGTTCCTTGTTGTTGTTTACATTAGAACGCATTGCAGGAAGTCTGGGCATTCCGCTGGTGCAGGAAAAAACGGAAGGGCCGGTGACGTCCCTGTGTTTTCTGGGCATTGAAATTGACACGGTGGCTATGGAATGCCTATTGCCGGAGGGCAAGCTGCGTGATTTGAAGGCGTCGGTTCAGTTGTTGTACCGGGCTAAGAAGGTGCGGTTACGGGATCTGCAGTCAGTGCTTGGGAAGTTGAATTTTGCCTGTCGTATTATGCCGTTGGGGCGAATATTTAACAGGCGACTGGCAAACGCGATGGCAGGGGTGATTGTGCCGAATCATTTGGTCAGAGTGACAAAGGTGATGAAAGGAGATTTGCTGGTGTGGGATGCATTCCTCGAACGATACAATAGACGGACGTTGTTGATGAGCAAGGCATTGTCAAATAGCCAGCTGGAACTGTTTACAGATGCGGCGGGGGCATCGGGTTTTGGGGCAATTTTTCGGACACATTGGTGTGTTGGCAAATGGCCACGGCTTTGGGTGGAAAAGGGATTGGTGAAGAATTTGGCGCTGCTGGAATTGTTCCCCATCATAGTGGCGGTGGAGTTGTGGGGCCCAGAATTTGCGGGCAAAAAGCTTTGCTTGCACTGTGATAACATGGCAGTGGTGCATTCGATCAATTCATTGTCGGCAAAATCGCCCCCGGTAGTGGGGTACTTGAGACATTTGGTGTTGCGTTGTTTAGAACTAAACATTTGCGTGGTGGCGCGGCATGTGCCGGGAGTGCAGAATGAAGTGGCTGATGTGCTCTCTCGGTTTCAGTTCCGCAGGTTCAGGAGACTGGTGCCAGGAGCGGACGAGGATAGAGAACTATGCCCGGCATGGCTTTGGGACCTGGCGTCGGTGTAGCATTTGAGGGAATCAGGAGATCGGTGGCTGAGGCTACTTGGTGCCGATACCAGGCTGTGTGGCAGGAATGGGAGGAATTGGAGAAAATGGATTTTATGGAGCCTGGTTATACAGGCCGAGTGCTGGGGGTTTTGACATTGATTAGCGGGGATTTTTCAGCAGGTCGGTCTGTTTCGGTGATAGGTTACAAGTTGGCGACGTTGGCCTTCTTGTTTAAACTGCAAGGGGTTCGGGATGCGACGAAGGATTTTCTGGTGCGGCAGGCGATGAAGGGCTTTCGGAAGGGGGCGCGGTCACGAGACAAGAGACGGCCAATAGCGTTTCCTTTGTTGGTTCGTTTGGTGGGGTGTTTGGGGGATATATGCTCGTCCGTTTATGAACGAGCCTTGTTTACGGTTGCCTTTGTATTGGCATTCTTTGGGGCTTTTCGCATCGGAGAATTGGTTAGCCCGGCTAGGCATGCAGGAGGCGGACTGTTGTTTGGAGGATGTTACGCTTGGGAAGGATAGAGTTGAGTGCCGGCTGCGGTTTTCAAAGACGGATCAAATAGGTCACGGACGTCTGGTGGTATTGTTTGAATTGTCAGGGCATCACTTATGCCCAGTGGTTCAGGTGACGGAGTTTTTGAAAGTGCGGGGTGGCTCCCCCGGTGTTTTCCTTAGGCATGCGGATGGATCCGCTTTATCGCGATTCCAGTTTATCGCAGTGCTGAAGTTGGCTTTAGTACGGGCGGGGGAGGAACCAAGGGATTACGGGTCCCACTCCTTTAGGATTGGGGCAGCGACCGAAGCGGCTAGGTGGGGGCTGAGTGAGGATTGGATCCGGCGGATTGGGAGATGGGAATCTTCCAGGTTTCGTTTGTATATTGGACCACACCTGGTTAGGTGATGGTTGGTGACAAGGTTACTTGATTGAGTTAGTGTTTGGTGGGCAGTTTTTTTTTCTTGTGCAATTGTTGTTGTATTCATGGTCTTTATATTTTGTAGGTCCATGCCTCGTGTGGATTCTCGGGCACTCCTTTGTGTTTTGGGGAGCTTTGCGGGCAGATGTTCGTCGGGACGGTCGGCAGCTCGGAGCGGTGATGTCGGAAGCCCGTGTGAAATGGCTCGGAATCCGGGGCATGACTTGGGGTAGAGTTCGCCCTGAAGTGGCGTATTATAGCCGTATTGACCGGGAACCTGATGTTCTAATTCTGCATGTGGGGGGGAATGACCTTGGAGTGAGGGCGGCGAGAGAATTAAAAAGGGATATTAAGTTGGACTTGCTTCATTTGTGGAGGGCGTTCCCTGGCATCGTGATTGTGTGGTCCGATATCATAGCCCGGACGCAGTGGCGTTTCGCGAGGTCGGGGGATCGGATCAACAGGGCCCGGGTAAAATTGAATCGAGCGATTGGCAGGTTCGTAGCGCGGAACGGAGGTTTGGTGGTTCGTCATAGGGAGTTGGAGGAGTCCACCGAGCAGTATTTGAGGCGAGATGGGGTCCATCTCACGGATATAGATTTGGATTTGTGGATGTTGGGTTTGAGGGAAGGATTGGAACAAGCATTGGGGGTGTGGAGGGCCTGGGCCAAGTAAGGGGTCACTTGGCTGGTCTGTGGCGGGGTGATAGGTCCGTTCAGAGAGGTTTGGTGTACCGACCGTAGGTTGGTTGGTATGAAGCCTCTCAGGGGGAGTGGGCGGAGGTCCTGCAGGTTCTGGGGAGGGGTAATTAACGATGGAACGTTAATTACCCCACACTTCGGGTCGGTTGGTCACGGCCGAGGTGGTCCCCTGGGCCGGTTGGAGGCTACGGCCAGGGGATAGGAATGATGGTTGCCCTCTCGGATGGACCTATCAGGTGTCATTTTGTGGAGAATATGTATATATGTACAGGTTCAGTTGTTAATGGGGGTGGCATGTTGAGCCACGAGTTTGGTACATATATACTCTTTTAATAAAGCTGTGGCCATTCGGCAATAAAGTCGTAGTCTGTGTCATTATTTTAAGTATAGTGGTAAGGGGAAGTTTGTCATTGGAGACCCGATTATCCCTATAGATACGTCAAGATGGGCAGTGAGCCCCATAGGGGCGAATAGGCCCCATGACGATCGGGAGGGTTAGGGTAAGAAAAGGGTTAAGTGCTAGTTCAGAGGTGTACGTGGGTGCTACCTGATTGGTGGGGGAGTCGGGAAAAGGGATTGGGTGAGGGATATGTTATGGGAGGGGTGTTGTGCTGGGTATAAAGGGGTCAGTGCAGAGGTCACTGCCCCTTTTGTCCTGCATACAGTGTGTCCCGCCCACCCGCCCTGCTATAATGTATAAAAAAAACAAAAAAAAATATAAAAAAAAAAAAACACAAGAAATGTTAAAAAAAACAAAAAAAAAACAAAAAACAGAAAGAGGGGGAGTTGCTTTTCTTTTGAGTTGTTGTCACAGCGGGGTGATAGGTCCGTTCAGAGAGGTTTGGTGTACCGACCGTAGGTTGGTTGGTATGAAGCCTCTCAGGGGGAGTGGCTTCGATTTGGATGGGAACTTGTGGGCGGAGGTCCTGCAGGTTCTGGGGAGGGGTAATTAACGATGGAACGTTAATTACCCCACACCTCGAGTCGGTTGGTCACAGCCGAGGTGGTCCCCTGGGCCGGTTGGAGGCTACGGCCGGGGGATAGGAATGATGGTTGCCCTCTCGGATGGACCTAACAGGTGTCATTTTGTGGAGAATATGTATATATGTACAGGTTCAGTTGTTAATGGGGGTGGCATGTTGAGCCACGAGTTTGGTACATATATACTCTTTTAATAAAGCTGTGGCCATTTGGCAATAAAGTCATAGTCTGTGTCGTTATTTTAAGTATAGTGGTAAGGGGAAGTTTGTCATTGGAGACCCGGTTATCCCTATAGATACGTCATGGATTATACTGGGCGGTCCTCACCTAATTGGCAACTGGTTAAAAACCCTCACTTATCCACACATGTATTTTTGATACAGCTATATACCCATTGTGGACCTTCTTCCCATATCAACCAATGGTGGCTTTGCCTCAGGTATGCCACAGCCTATCCTGCCTTAAACCTACTTGATTTGACATCAGCCTTTCCTATATTTTATGTTAATTCTTATCCCAGTACTATACAGGAGCACCGAAGCTATATACCACTAATGGTCATACACCTGGCATATACCCACCATCCCTTCTATGGGTGCCTGCTATCTAAGCCATATTGAAGCAATATTGGTATGTCATCTACATAATCTTTGCCATCTCTATATTAACTCTTTTACACTAGTTCATTCCTATTTGTTTTTTTATACTAGACTGCCTGATTCACCAATTGAGTATAGGATATCCATCCTCCCCACGGCACTAGGCCTCTATCCTAATAGTATTTTGACGTTTTCCTCTGGCCTCATAGGCATGTCTAACTGCTTCTAAAATATATATAACCTGCCATATTACATGTGGTACTGATTGTATTTATTCTCATCAGGGTACCTGTAGTTGATTGTCCGAACATCCACTTAGGATTAAATAACTTGAGCATCCCTATGATAAGTATTTGATGGCTGTAAGTTATATGTATATATATATATATATATATATATATATATATATTTATATATATATATATATATATATATATATATAGTGCCTACAAGTAGTATTCCACCCCCTGCAGATTTAGCAGGTTTGATAAGATGCAAATAAGTTAGAGCCTGCAAACTTCAAACAAGAGCAGGATTTATTAACAGATGCATAAATCTTACAAACCAACAAGTTCTGTTGCTCAGTTAAATTTTAATAAACTTTCAACATAAAAGTGTGGGTCAATTATTATTCGACCCCTAGGTTTAATATTTTGTGGAATAACCCTTGTTTGCAATTACAGCTAATAATCGTCTTTTATAAGACCTGATCAGGCCGGCACAGGTCTCTGGAGTTATCTTGGCCCCCTCCTCCATGCAGATCTTCTCCAAGTTATCTAGGTTCTTTGGGTGTCTCATGTGGACTTTAATCTTGAGCTTCTTCCACAAGTTTTCAATTGGGTTAAGGTCAGGAGACTGACTAGCCCACTGCAACACCTTGATTTTTTCCCTCTTGAACCAGGCCTTGGTTTTCTTGGCTGTGTGCTTTGGGTCGTTGTCTTGTTGGAAGATGAAATGATGACCCATCTTAAGATCCTTGATGGAGGAGCGGAGATTCTTGGCCAAAATCTCCAGGTAGGCCGTGCTATCCATCTTCCCATGGATGCGGACCAGATGGCCAGGCCCCTTGGCTGAGAAACAGCCCCACAGCATGATGCTGCCACCATGCTTGACTGTAGGGATGGTATTCTTGGGGTCGTATGTAGTGCCATCCAGTCTCCAAACGTCACGTGTGTGGTTGGCACCAAAGATCTCGATCTTGGTCTCATCAGACCAGAGAACCTTGAACCAGTCTGTCTCAGAGTCCTCCAAGTGATCATGAGCAAACTAGACGAGCCTTGACATGATGCTTTGAAAGTAAAGGTACCTTACGGGCTCGTCTGGAACGGAGACCATTGCGGTGGAGTACGTTACTTATGGTATTGACTGAAACCAATGTCCCCACTGCCATGAGATCTTCCCGGAGCTCCTTACTTGTTGTCCTTGGGTTAGCCTTGACTCTTCGGACAAGCCTGGCCTCGGCACGGGTGGAAACTTTCAAAGGCTGTCCAGGCCGTGGAAGTCTAACAGTAGTTCCATAAGCCTTCCGCTTCCGGATGATGCTCCCAACAGTGGAGACAGGTAGGCCCAACTCCTTGGAAAGGGTTTTGTACCCCTTGCCAGCCTTGTGACCCTCCACGATCTTGTCTCTGATGACCTTGGAATGCTCCTTTGTCTTTCCCATGTTGATCAAGTATGAGTGCTGTTCACAAGTTTGGGGAGGGTCTTAATTAGTCAGAAAAGGCTGGAAAAAGAGATAATTAATCCAAACATGTGAAGCTCATTGTTCTTTGTGCCTGAAATACTTCTTAATACTTTAGGGGAACCAAACAGAATTCTTGTGGTTTGAGGGGTTGAATAATAAATGACCCTCTGAATAAACTTTTCACAATTTAAAAAAAAAATAAAAAAAGAAATAACATTCTTTTTTGCTGCAGTGCATTTCACACTTCCAGGCTGATCTACAGTCCAAATGTCACAATGCTAAGTTAATTCCGAATGTGTAAACCTGCTAAATCTGCAGGGGGTTGAATACTACATGTAGGCACTGTGTGTATGTGTATGTATATATATATATATATATATATATATATATATATACATATATACACATTAATATATATTATATATAGATGACTGTAAGTTATACTATTTTCCTTTTGGTATGAATCCTACATATTAGACATGCCCCTTTGGTATTCTCTCTATCAAGACTATAATGGACTAATTTCAATATTATTTTCTCTGGTTGGTAGGTAGGACTGTATCCTACATACCTAGAAACGAACTTGCATTTATCTACTGCGCTGCATCTCTGACTGTATACCCACCAACACCCCATGCATTGAGGTAATTAATCGATATGTACCATATATGTCAGCTACACGTTTACCTGCACTTACAGCTCTTTTCTAACGATAGATATCTCTACTTCCTTGACTATTAGAGTTCTAAAAACTTGTGATCTTTCATCATTTTTTTCACCCTTTTTTTTTTTTCATTTTTCTGTTTTATTGACCTCTTTGAGTGTTCGTCTCCTCTACAACATATTCTGTATGACATGTTATCCTATGATGTTTGATAATGATTTGTGTTCTCCTGTGTATGTACAGATAAGTCCCGATTGAGGAAGATCGAGTTTGGTCGAAACGTCTCATTCAAATGGACATTTTTCTATCAATTATCTTTTGAAATAAATGAACAAACTGTTTGAATATACATTTTGAGTCCCTACTTTATTTGGGGTAGTGTGCCGGAGTTCTCTCCCTCTTTCTGTCTCTTTTCCTGCCTGGCAGTCTCTATCTGTCAGTCTCTTTCCCTGCCTGGCAGTCTCTGTCTGTATCTTTTCCTGGCTGGCAGTCTCTGTCTGTCTCTTTCCTTGCCTGGCAGTCTGTCTGTCTCTTCTCCTGGCTGGCAGTCTCTGTCTGTCTCTTCTCCTGGCTGGCAGTCTCTATCTGTCTCTTTCCCTGTCTGGCATTCTCTGTCTGTCTCTTTCCTTCCCTGGCAGTCTGTATGTCTCTTTCCCTGGCTGTCTCTGTCTCTTTCCCTTTCTCTCTTTCCTTTTCTGTCCCTCTCTCCACTGATATCATAAGCTTCTTGTACTAATAATGTCCTTCCTTCCTATAGCAACCAATTACAGCTCCTATTAATGACCTGTAGCTTCCAGCTCCATTGACTTTAAGGAGGTTTTTTGGCGAATAACTATAGCGCGGGGTTAAATTTTCCCCTCAAACATAGTCTGACGTTCCCGGAGTTAAATGGGGTGTCTGTGCAAAATATCGTGATTGTATATGTGACGATGCAGATTCCTTTAGTGGACATACACACACACACATACATACATACATACATATACACACATACATATACACACAAAGATATACACACACAATACATATACATACATACACACACACACACTCAGCTTTATACATTAGATATATGCATATGGCTGATGATTCTGACTGGGGCTCATCATTTTGATGATCTGAGAAACGGAAAATGGAGAAGCGCACACAGTGTGCAGGCCGGAGACATCTGCCCACACCAATCCCAAACCCATATATGTTCACTACTACAATAAGGCAATGTGCACACATTGAGTATTTGGTGAGGTTTTATTACCTCAGTATTTTTTACAGATACGGAGGTAAAAAACTCACCAAATACTGAACATGTGCACACATGGCCTTATAAACAGTGAGATAAAAAACTAACCAAATACTCAATGTGTGCACGTGGTCCAAGGCCTCGTGCACATGTTCAGTATTAGAGTTTTTGTTACCTTAGTATTTAAGCTATGTTCACACAGGGCGGTTTTGTTTTGTTTTTTATTGGTTTAACCCCATTACGACAGCCTTAGGCTGGAAACACATCTATGCGAGTAAAATCGGTCCGACTGGGCTGAAAAAAACTCGGCTGATTTTAGTTCACGTTAGGTGCGAGTGCAATGCAAGTGGGATGCTATTTCTGAATAAATTAATGATTTTACTAGCGTGTGTAATGCGTGTGTAATGCGTGTGTAATGCGTATTTTTTACTATGTCATCTGCCATTCAGCGCTGCTACATGGCCGCTGACAGCAGACACAGACAGCCATGTAGCAGAGCTGAATGGCAGATGACAGCAGACACAGACAGAGCCGCACAATCAGAATGAACTCGGGTGAACTTAACCCGACTTCATTGTCATGCTGCGGCTCTGTCTGTGCCGCGTCCTGATTAGCGGTCACCAGCGAAGGACTCACCGGTGACCACTAATCCCCCGAGTGACTGAAGTTAGCAGCCCTCTCTCATACTCACCGATCCCCGGCGCGGCGCTGTACGGCATTCACACTGCTGCGGCGGCATTTACTATTTTGAAAAAGCCGGCCGCTCATTAAACAATCTCGTATTCCCTGCTTTCCCCGCCCACAGGCGCCTATGATTGGTTGCAGTGAGACACGCCCCCACGCTGAGTGACAGGTGTCACACTGCACCCAATCACAGCAGCCGGTGGGCGGGTCTATACTGTGCAGTGAAATAAATAATTAAATAATTAAAAAAAATGGCGTGTGGTCCCCCCCAATTTTAATACCAGCCAGATAAAGCCATACGGCTGAAGGCTGGTATTCTCAGGATGGGGAGCTCCACGTTATGGGGAGCCCCCCAGCCTGACAATATCAGCCAGCAGCCGCCCAGAATTGCCGTATACATTATATGCGATAGTTCTGGGACTGTACCCGGCTCTTCCCGATTTGCCCTGGTGCGTTGGCAAATCGGGGTAATAAGGAGTTAATGGCAGCCCATAGCTGCCACTAAATCCTAGATTAATCATGTCAGGCATCTATGAGACACCCTCCATGATTAATCTGTAAGTGACAGTAAATAAACACACACACACATGAAAAAATCCTTTATTAGAAATAAAAAACACAAACACATTCCCTCATTACCAATTTAATAAGCCCCAAAAAGCCCTCCATATCCGACGTAATCCACAGACCTCCAGCGTCGCTTCCAGCATGAAGGTGACAGGAGCTGCAGAAGACACCGCCGCTCCGGTCACCTCCAAGCAGCAACTGAGGTGAGATCGCGCTACTCACCTCAGTTGCGCGGTGTTTTCCCTGAATCCATAACGCTGCGTTGTGCAGTAGAAGCACAGTGGAAGGATTTTTAGAAATCCCGTGCCCACTGTGCTTCTTTTCTCTGCAGCATAAACCGACCTGTGGTGCAGCTTCCTGAGCCTCAGCATGTCAATTTATGCTGCAGAGATCAGTGTTCTCTGCAGGTAGAATAGAACTAAAGTCCACAGCAGCCTGAACCCAAATCCTGGGCATGGGCAGCTGCGTTCTCCCGTGGACAACACTCACATCTCTGCAGGAAGGCTGGCACTGTGTACTAGACGCCGTGTCGCTGGATCATGGCCACATAGCCTAACAGTGAGAATATTGTTGCTACAGCAACATTTTTGTGAAGTACCTGTGGAATCAAAATGCTTACTATACTCCTGAATAAAATCCTTGAGGGGTCCAGTTTCCAAACTGAGGTCACTTGGGGGTTTCTGTTGTATAGGTACCCAAGGGGCCCTGCTAATGTGACATGGTGTGCGCAATTTATTTCAACTTTTCCAAAATTCAAATGGTGCTCCTTCCATTCCAAGCCCTCCCATTTATCCAAACAGAGATTTTTTGCCACATGTGGGGTATCCCTGCTCTCACAAGGAATTGGATAACAACCTGTGGGATCCATGTTTTGTTGTTGTCTCTTGAAAAAGTGAGAAATTTGATGCTAAATCAACATTTTTGTGAAAAAAATGAAAATTTTCAATATGGCAACCTAAGCTTATCAAATTCTGGGAAGTATTCGTGGATTCAAAATGCTCACTATACACCTAGATAAAAGCCTTGAGGTGTCTTGTTTCCAGAATGGGGTCACTTGTGGGGGAGCTCCACTGTTTAGGCACCTTAGGGGCTTTCCAAATGCGACATAGCGTCCGCTAATGATTCCAGCCAATTGTGCAGTCATATGGCGCTCCTTCCTTTCCGAGCCTTGCCCTGCACCCAAACAGTTGATTTCCACCACACATAAGGTATCAGCAGACTCAGGAGAAATTGCACAATAAATTTTATGCTGAATTTTTTTGCTTTTACTCTTGATAAAAAAAAAAGCTATCTGGTTGAAGTAACAATTTTGTGGTAAAAATGTATTTTTTTTATTTTCACAGCTCAACATTATAAACTTCTGTGAAGCACCTGGGGGTTCAGGGTACTCAGCAAACATCTAGATAAATTCCTTGAGGGGTCTATTTTCCAAAATGTGGCCACATGTTGGGGAGCTTCACTGTATAGGCACCTCAGGGGCTCTCCTAATGCAACATGGCGTCCGCTATTGATTCCAGCCAATTTTGCTGTCAAATGGCACTCCTTCTCTTCCGAGCCCTGCCGTGTGCCCAAACAGTTGATTTCCACCACATACAAGATATCACCACACTCACGAGAAATTGCACAATAAATTTCATGGTGATTTTTTCCTGTTACCCTTGTGAAAAAAAAAGCTACCTGGTTGAAGTAACAATTTTGTGGTAAAATTTATATTTTTCATGGCTCAACGTTATAAACTTCTGTGAAGCACCTGGGGGTTCAGGGTACTCACCAAACATCTAGATAAATTCCTTGAGGGGCCTATTTTCCAAAATGGAGTCACTTGTGGGGGGTTTCTGCTGTTTACGTACCTTAGGAGTCCTCCAAATGCGACATGGTGCCCGCAATCTTTTTCAGCCAAATTTCCTTTCCAAAATTCAAATATTGCTCCTTCTGTTCCAAGCCCTCCCATTTCTCCAAAGAAAGGTTTCAGACCACATGTGAGGTATCACCGCGCTCATAAAAAAGTGGGTAACAAACATTGGGGTCAAATTTTTGCAATTACCTCTTGAAAAAGTGAGAAAATTGATGCTAAAGCAACATTTTTGAGAAAAAAAATGAAAATTTTTAATATGACAATGTAACGTTATCAAAATCTGTGAAGTACCTGTGGGTCAAAAATGCTCACTATGCCCCTAGATAGGAGCCTTAAGGGGTCTAGTTTCCAAAATGGTATCACTTGTGAGGGGTTTCTGCTGTTTAGGTACCTTAGCGGACATCTAAATGCAACATAGTGCTCGCAATCTATTTCAACCAAATTTGCTTTCCAAAATTCAAATATTGCTCCTTCTGTTCCGAGCCCTCCCATTTGTCCAAACAGAGGTTTCTGACCACATGTGGGGTATCAGCGCGCTCATAAGAAAGTGGGTAACAAGTTTTGGGTCCATTTTGTTGAGTTATTTCTTCTAAAAGTGAATAAATTTGGGGTAGAGCAACATTTTAGGTAACTTTTTTTTTTTGCTTTTTTTCAATCCACATTGCTTTAGTTCCTGTGTAACACTTGAAGGGTTAATAAACTTCTTGGATGCGGTTTTGAGTACCTTGAGGGGTGCAGTTTTTAGAATGGTATCACGTTTGGGTATTTTCTGTCACCTAGGCCTCTCAAAGTCACTTCAAATGTGATGTGGTCCCTAAAAAAATGGTTTTGTGAATTTTGTTGAAAAAATGGGAAATTGCTGATGAACTTTGAACCCTTCTAACTTCCTAACCCCAAAAAATTTTGTTTCAGAAATTGCGCTGATGTAAAGTAGACAAGTGGGAAATGTTGTTTATTAACTATTTTGTGTGACATAACTCTCTGGGTTAAGGGCATAAAAATGAAAAGTTTGAAAATTGCAAAATTTTAAAAATTTTCATCAAATTTCCGATTTTTTTACAAATAAAAGCAAAAAATATTGTTCTAAATTTATAACTGTCATGAAGTACAATATGTCACGAAAAAACATTGTCAGAATCGCCAGGATCCGTTGAAGTGTTCTAGAGTTATAACCTCATAAAGGGACACTGGTCAGAATTGCAAAAAATGGCCTGGGCATTAAGTACAAAACTGGCTTCGTCCTTAAGGGGTTAATGTAAATATATGCTAATGACAAGCTGCAGCTTTTGCTCAGATTTTGCTGCCGAAAAAAATGTTCAGTAATGGTGAGTTTTTACCTCAGTATCTGTAAGGCTATGTTCACACATCAGTTTGATGGCATCAGGCACAATCCGGCGTGTGCCTGATGCAACAGATCCAGCGCAGAATATGCAAAAATGGATGCGCCGAATCCTTTTTTTTTTTTACGGATCCGGTATACCGTCAAAAAAACGGATCTGGCGCATCTGTTTTTGCATCCGTTTCATCCATGTTTTTGCTGGATCCGTTTTTTATAATAAATTGGAGCATGCTCAGTATAAAAAAAACGGATCCGGCGTCTGCATCCGTTTTTTTGCCACATCGCGTCGGATCCGGCGTCCGTAGGCCTCCACTGTAAATCACACCGTATCGCACCTGATCCGGCGCGTTACGTTTTTTTTTCAGCGACAAAAAGACGTTCCAGCCGGCCGCCGCATTGAGTAATTACGCTGGATCCGTCAAACGGATGCAACGCAAGGCCATCAGGCACAATCCAGCGCTAATACAAATCAATGGGGATAAAACTGATCCAGCGCCGGATCCGTTTTATCCATTTTTTTCCGGATTGTGCCTGATGGAAAAAAACTGATGTGTGAACGTAGCCTAAGGCCTCGTGCGCACGCTGAGAATTTGATGAGTTTTTTTACTTCAGTATTTGTTAAACTATGTTCACACAGGGGGTTTTTGCTCATTTTTTTCATGACGCATCTATAAGGGATAGGCAGGTTACCAGGTTCCACACCCCCCGTACCGTATTTACTTAAATAAAGACGATAACCACGACTTTATTGCATGAATGGACACAGCTTTATTTAACCGTATATATGTATACCAAACTCGTGGCTCAAACATGCCACCCATTGTTAAACATAACCTTATACATATTAATACACATACACATTTTAATAAGGGCGGGCGGGTGGGCACAAAGTTCACGGCGACGAAAGGGGAGGTAACATATTTTATACCCCCTTTATACCTCCTACTACACCCCCACCCCTTCCTTGCTCTCCTCCAATCCCCCCTCCAGTACCATCCACCAATCCTATGCCCCCATCTACCTCCCCCATCCTAATCAAAACCTTTAACTCCTTACTACCCTGCACCCTCCCGATCGTCATGGGCCTGTTCACCCCTATGGGGCTCACTACTAGAGTTGAGCGCGGTTCGCGGTTCTCCAGTTCTAGGCTCGAGTGATTTTGGGGGTTGTTCGAGATCGAACTAGAACTCGAGCTTTTTGCAAAAGCTCGATAGTTCTAGATACGTTCGAGAACGGTTCTAGCAGCAAAAAGCAGGGCTTTTTACAGCTACAGTGTGCAGGAGCCATCGCTGGCAGTGTTCTGTCTTCTATTTATTAAATAGGATAAGGGTAATATCGTTTGTTGCCCACAAGAGGTCACTGTTGGCTTTCTTATGTTTTCCTCATACATCTCTACAGTATTTCTGTGGTTTGGAGCCTGTTGCTTTAAGGAAAAGATACTTCCTTGGACTGCCCCTTTTCCCTTCCCATACTGAGTTGGTTACGCAGATGTCTTGGTGCCTCCATAGGATTCAGAGGTGCTATGGCCGGCTCCAGTTCCTTTTCTTCAATCGTTCCTCCTGACTAATGGATCCCGGTAGGAATCATTGTACTAGACTACATATTTGTGTTGGAATATGTGTACAGTTGTTATGTAGGCACTGTGAAGTGGCAGTGGCTCTACTCAGATTGCATAGGCTGTGATACATGCAGAGCAGGTGTAGGGCAGCATCAGCAGTGTATGTTGTATTCAGTCATATGCATTGCTCTCTGTGTTATGCAGATTCTGTAAATACCAGTACTACTATGTATGTCATTCTGTTATTTGTGATATGCCTGTACTGATATGGATTTGTATCTTTTGTTATAGTTTTTACCAATCAATCATCCATTTCTTATGATCATCCACCTATCCATCATCATTTAATAAATAAAGACTTAAAGGCAACACAGTCTGTTTATTGAAACATTGGATGAAGGTTAGCTGTATGCCGGAGTCCACACAGCTCACACGTGGACGAAGGCAGAACAGTAAAAACGGGCTGCTGGTCGCAGGCAGCGATTGTACGAACTGTACGGGACAGCTAACACCCACGCTACACGGCACACGGGTATTACAGCAGCCGCCATACAGCTACATAGAACAAGAGCGCAGTCCAGCTCCAGTAAAGATAGCGGTCGCAGGCTGTAGTACGGGACCGCTAACATCCACGCTGTACCGCATATGGATGTCGCAGCAGCCACCATACAGCCGCAGTGACTAGACCGCAGTACGCCAGAAACCACCATTCCACTCTCCACCACGCGGAAGGCCGTCCGCAAATAGACTCTGTTTCCCGCTAAAATAGTCTGCAGCCAAGTGCACAATGTCTGTCAGCCGAGCGTCTTCCCTAAAGACAAGGTCACGGGCAAGCTCTACTAAATCCTCAATTAGGGAGCTTGCTGCCATCGCACGCGCTGAGGCCGAAGCAGCTAAAGTGAGGTCCTCCTTCGCTGAACGGGAAATGCAACTCAAACTAAAACAGACAGAGAGTGCACGTCTGCAATCAGAACAAGAAGCAGAGAGTGCACGTCTGCAACTGACTCTAGAAAGACTTGCCGTAGAAAAGGAGACAGCGGCCGCAATAGCCAAGGCAGAGTTCCTGGAAGTGGCAGAGCACCCCGAAGAAAGACGCAGCGATGTTCTTGGGCCGGACCTAAAACAGCAGGATCAAGCACAGCGCGTCGCAGAATACGTCTACCAATACTCCAGGAAAGATGACAGCTCAGATGTGCTTCACCGAACAGACTACGCAGACGGCCAGTCATCCAACCTTGAATTACACCGCTTCAAGCAAGAGAGTGTACAGCACGAGGAGGTTCACCAAAACTACTATTCCACAGGGCGGAAGGTACAACCACCATTTTACCACAAAGAGACACCTTCCTCTCCGGGGAGGTACTATGCTGACTTTCCGAAGGCGGAAACACCCTACAGGTATGGTGATACACCACACAATAGACACGACCATACACCGGCTCGCACCAGCACTGACCAAGCCACCATGGACTTTGCAAAGTTCTTTGCTCATCGAGATCTGGTCACAAAAGGACTTGTAAAGTTCAATGATCGTGCCGAGAATTATAGGTCGTGGCGAGCCTCGTTCCAGAACACCATAAGAGGTTTGGACCTTTCTTGTAGTGAGGAGTTAGACCTCCTGGTAAAATGGCTTGGTAGTGAATCGGTAGAACACGCCAAAAGACTAAGAGACATTAACATTAAAAACCCACCCAAAGGTCTACACTTGGTGTGGAAGAGACTTGATGAATGCTATGGGTCCATAGAAGTTATTGAAAATGCTCTGTTTAAAAGAATTGATGACTTCCCTAAGATAGGACCCAAAGGCTTTCAAAGGCTAAGAGAGCTAAGCGATCTCTTAGTAGAGTTACAGGTTGCCCAAGAGGAAGGAGATTTGCCCGGATTGGCATTCTTGGATACCGCTAGGGGTGTCAATCCGATAGTGCAAAAACTTCCTTACAATCTACAAGAAAAGTGGGTCTCACACGGTTCACGGTATAAGCAAACACATAACGCGCCATTCCCTCCTTTTGCCGTATTTGTAGGTTTTGTAGCTCAGCAAGCTAAAATCAGAAATGACCCTAGTTTTGATTTTACTCTGTCATGTACCACCGCCCCCGGTGTCAAACCCAGTAGGACACCCGTGGCGGTCCACAAAACTAACATTGTCTCCTCAGGTCCTGCTCACAAAGAGAGTAAGCATCCTCCAGAAGAGAACAAACCCCAGGATATCAGTAAACAGTGTCCTCTACACCGGAAACCACATCCTCTACTAAAATGCAGAGCCTTCAGGGAGAAGTCTCTAGAGGATCGCAAAGGCTTCCTCAAGGAACACAACATCTGCTTCAAATGCTGTGCTGCAACATCGCACATGGCCAGGAACTGCGAAGCTAGCGTGAAATGTGCAGAATGTGACAGCACGGATCACAATACAGCCTTACACCCTGGACCACCTACACGAGCGTTGCCGCAAGCAGAAGAACACGATGGAAAACAGAAGAACACTGATGAAGACACCACGGTGGTTACCTCTCAATGTACGGAGATCTGTAAAGGACTCACAGGAGGAAGGTCCTGTTCAAAAATCTGCCTTGTCAGAGTCTACCCAGCAGGCCGCAGGGACAAAGCAATTAAGATCTATGCGATCTTGGACGATCAGAGCAACAGGTCTCTTGCCAAGTCCATGTTCTTCAGCAGTTTCAACATTGCAGGCCCCGGTTCTCCCTACTCCTTGAAGACATGTTCAGGTACCGTTGAGACGGCGGGGAGGAAGGCAAGCGGGTACAAGGTGGAATCCATAGATGGCCAGACCTGCCTATCATTACCTACCATACTGGAGTGCAGCCAGATTCCTGACAACAGGTCCGAGATACCTTCACCAGAAGTAGCAGCTCATCACCCCCATCTGAAGCGTATAGCTCACCTGATTCCAGAACTGGACTCAGAAGCTCCAATAGCCTTACTCCTTGGAAGAGACATGCTACGTGTGCATAAGGCTAGAGAGTCCATTAACGGCTCCCAGAACGCTCCATATGCGCAGAGACTTGACCTAGGATGGGTCGTAATAGGAGATGTCTGTCTAGGAGGAGCACACAAGCCAGCCTCAGTCAACAGTATGCTCACCAACACACTAGAAAATGGACGTCCGTCTTTCTTCCGACCATGTCACAACAGCCTGTTGGTAAAGGAATTACCAAGCAGTACTCCTCTGCCATGTCCTTTCACAGTTCCTTCCAACGAAGACCACGCTTGTGAGGGCGAACAAGACCACATAGGCTGTACAGTCTTCCACAGGACCAAAGAGGACAACAAAACAGCAATGTCCATAGAAGACAGGATGTTCTTGGATATCATGGACCAAGAAATAACCAAAGACAAGTCGAACAGCTGGGTGGCACCCTTACCATTCCGACCACGGAGACAACGCCTACCCAACAACAGGAAACAGGTCTACAGTCGATTTGTCTCCCTCAGACACAAGCTCAAGAAGTCTCCCGAGATGAGAGAACATTTCTTTACCTTCATGGAGAAGATATTCCGAAATAACCATGCAGAGATCGCACCTACACTACGGGACTCTGAGGAACGCTGGTACTTACCCATCTTCGGAGTGTACCATCCTAAAAAGCCAGGCCAAATAAGAGTGGTGCAAAGTAGAAAAAGTATAGCACTCACCGGTTAAATTGCTGTGCAGAAAAACTGTTTATTTAAACAGCGGAGGTTACATGTGCGGAGAGGGCTGGTGGGGAGAGGGAGTGTGCGCTGTAGACAGAAGATAATCTCATATACAGTCCTACTAATCCTTTCATAAAACACATAAAGAAATGTATGCGTTTTGTGGACGATGTATTGATAGTTTGGGATGGGGACAGATCTCAATTTGAGTCTTTTGTGGCATACCTGAATGATAATAACAACTACAATATGCTGTTCACACACCATTTTGGTGATAAAACTATGGAGTTCCTTGACGTTAAATTGACGGCCCAGGAAGGGAGAATTATACGGGAACTTTATAGAAAACCTACTACTGTGAATGCTTTGTTGCATTTTGATAGTGCCCATCCGACTCATGTATTGAGATCTGTTCCCTTCAGTCAATTTTTAAGGCTGAATAGGATCACGAATAATCCCGATGCTTTTGTGACACAGACGAACGATCTCAAGCAAAGATTTTTAGAAAGGGGGTATCCCTCTAATCTTATCAATTCAATGCAGAAACAAGCTGAAAGTAAGATTCAACATGAGAAAAATATTTCCTGTTTAAATCGGGGTATTACACCTGTTAAAAAAATGAATCGATTCATCTTTAACTTCAAATATGGCCTGATGGATCGGATGATCAAAACAATCATAAATAAAAATTGGCACATAATTGAAGGAGTATCAGAACTTAGGGAAATGGCCCTCAATAAACCCCTAATAACGCATAGAAGATGTAAAAATATTGGTGATATTTTAGTCAAGAAACGGTATATACCTCCTAAAACCTGGCTACACCAGGTGGGTCCTACAGGTAATCACAGATGTGGAAACTGTTCATTTTGCAGTTTTCACATGACGGGCAATTCTTTTGTAATTGGTGGCCATTCACATTATGTGCGGCATTTGATAACCTGTAGGACTAAAATGGTCGTTTACGTGATTTTTTGCCCGTGCCAATATTTTTACATTGGGAAGACGATACGGCAGCTCTTTGTAAGATTTAGAGAGCATAGGAACTCCATTCATAGTGGAATAGGGGCAACTAGGTTAATCAACCATATAAGAGAATTTCATAATTCTGATTGCAATGTATTATCCTTTGCAGGGATAGAATTGGTTGAGCCTAACGCTAGGGGAGGTGATACGCATAAAATGCTATTAAGAAAAGAGGCTGAATTTATTATGAGATTCAACGCAACAGGCCCTCTAGGGTTAAATGATAAAAATGACCTTAGTGTGTTTCTAGGTTGATTTATGAGGCATTTGGCTTCTTCCATGTATATTTATATATGTTTGCTGAAAATTGTTGCTGAAATTCAAGTATTGTATGTATATTCTTTGTTTTTAACATATGTTTTAATTATTTGACATCAACCACAAAAAAAAAAAAAAAAATTTTTTTTTTTGGATGTGGATAAAAAGGATATGATGTCATACCTAATCAGACCAGCTGAAGCACCGGACAGGTGCGAAACGGCCGTCAAAAGTCTGCTACAGCGCACACTCCCTCTCCCCACCAGCCCTCTCCGCACATGTAACCTCCGCTGTTTAAATAAACAGTTTTTCTGCACAGCAATTTAACCGGTGAGTGCTATACTTTTTCTACTTTGCATTGCAAGATTTGTTATCTATTGATATAAGCACCCCGGTGTTTGCTTCCAGCCTCTGAATACAGGACTTTCTTTGTAATGGACAAATAGGCTTGTTGAATACTGAGTAGTGCCCTGGAATTCCTCCCTTTTTCCAAATAAGAGTGGTGTTCGACTCAAGTGCCAAGTGCGAAGACGTCTCGTTGAATGATGTCCTACTATCTGGCCCAGACCTCAACAACAGACTCTTAGAAGTTCTACTCTGTTTCCGCAGAGATACGGTGGCATTTATGGCTGACATCCAACAGATGTTCCACTGCTTTCTCGTCAAAAAGGAACAAAGAAACTACCTGAGGTTCTTCTGGTACCGTGACAACGACCCAGATAAAGACATCATAGAGTACCGGATGAGGGTACATATCTTCGGGAACAGTCCTTCCCCCGCCGTGGCTATCTACGGTCTCAGGAATTCCGCCAAAGAAGGTGAAGAGAAGTACGGGTCGGATGTTAGATCCTTTGTGGAAAAGGATTTCTACGTAGACGACTGCTTAAAATCCACACCCACAAATGAGGCAGCAATCAGTCTTCTAAAAAGAGCTCAAGAAATGCTCGCTCAGTCCAACTTAAGGTTGCATAAGATTGCATCCAATAGCCGAGAACTGATGGAAGCCTTTCCCTCTCAAGACTATTCCAGTGATCTGAAGGGCATAGACCTGAGCATCGACTCTCTTCCCATGCAACGGAGCCTAGGACTACTTTGGGACTTGAAGACAGATGCCTTCACCTTTCAGATCAACAAAGAAGAAAAGTCCTTCACACGTAGAGGTGTCCTTTCCTTTGTGAATAGTTTGTACGATCCTCTGGGATTCGTAGCTCCAGTTACCGTCCAAGGTAAAATGATGCTAAGAGACTTCACCCAAGAGACATCTGATTGGGATGATCCACTTCCGGCAGAAAAAGCAGACCTGTGGGCAGAGTGGAGGAAGTCTCTCGAGGCCTTGACCGATCTTCATGTGAACTGACCATACGCTCCTGTGCCATCCACCGAAGTCAAATCTCAAAGACTTTGTATCTTCTGCGATGCATCAGTCAAAGCAATCGCAGCGGTAGTATACCTTAAAACCACTGATGTGAATGAACAGATCCATATTGGGTTCGTCATGAGTCGGACAAAACTGGCGCCACTCCGTGAACACACGATACCTAGACTGGAACTCTGTGCTGCCGTCCTTGCAGTAGAGCTGGCTGAACTTATCTCAGATGGAATGAATCAGGAGATCAAAGATGCAGAGTTCTACACTGACAGCAAGGTGGTACTAGGATACATCTGCAACGAAACACGACGCTTCTATGTCTACGTCAGCAACCGGGTATTGAGAATAAGAAGATCAACTCGCCCTGATCAGTGGCATTACGTATCTACTCATCACAATCCCGCCGACCATGCGACTAGATCCGTTGCACCAAGTCACCTTAAGGACACTACATGGTTCACAGGCCCTGCCTTCCTGTACCGAACAACATCCTACATCAGCAGGCCCGATACATTCGAACTGGTGGATCCAGATGTCGATGAAGACCTTCGTCCTCAAGTGTCAGCTCTTCATACAGTGGTTTCAGGACGTCACCTCGGATCTCATCGGTTCAGTAGATTCTCAACCTGGAACTCACTTGTTAGAGCCATCGCTTTTTTACTACACGTGACTCAGTTTTACAAGTCCGAACTACCAACAAATCAGAGATGCAGTAAAGGTTGGCATCACTGCAAGCATGCGTTTACTGCTCCCAACCTAGAGAAAGCCAAGATTACAATACTCCATGTTGTACAAAATGAAGCCTACAACAAGGAGATAGACAATCTCGACAAAGGACTACCCATTCCTAGAGACAGTGCGTTGAGGAAACTCGACCCGTTCATTGACAAAGATGGGCTGCTGAGAATAGGTGGCCGCATTCAAGAAGCTAAGGTAGAAGTCTCAGAGAAACACCCGGTAATAATTCCCGGACGTCATCACGTCACAACCTTGCTCATTCAACATCATCACATCTTGGTGAGACATCAAGGTCGTTTGTTTACCGAAGGGAGTCTACTAGCGGCTGGACTATGGATAGTCGGAGCGAAGAGAAGCGCGAGTAAACTCATCTTCAACTGCGTTACGTGTCGCAAACTTCGTGGCATGTTTCAAAACCAGAAGATGGCCAATCTTCCACCTGACAGGCTCAGTACTGAACCCCCCTTCACCAACGTTGGACTGGATGTGTTCGGCCCCTGGTCCGTAGCTACAAGACGCACTAGGAAGGTTCATGCCGAAGCAAAGTGTTGGGCAGTTCTATTCACCTGTTTGTCTGTCAGAGCTGTTCATATCGAAGTAATAGAATCTATGGACACTTCAAGTTTCATAAATGCACTTCGACGCTTCATTGCTATCAGAGGCCCTGTGAAGCACATTCGTTCTGATAGAGGCACAAACTTTATTGGAGCAGCAAGAGAACTCCAAATCCCTTCCAATCTAGACATTACAAATGTAGAGAGGTACCTAGGTGAGCAAGGATGCACCTGGACCTTCAACCCGCCACACTCTTCGCACATGGGAGGCACCTGGGAAAGAATGATAGGAATTGCACGCAAGATTCTAGATTCTATCCTCTTGCAAGCAAACACCAGACTTACCCACGAAAGCTTGACTACGTTCTTGGCCGAAGTTACAGCTATCATGAATGCTAGGCCATTGACAGCTCTTTCTGGAGATTCTGGAGACTCAACAGTTCTTACTCCTGCCATGTTACTTACACAGAAAACCT